>NC_142033.1:33341208-33701848 GCF_982192425.1 Myodes glareolus
CAGAGAGTGAAGTCACCTGAGTGGCTGGGGGAGGGGCAGGTTCTCATCAGCATGCCCTGTTGGAGACTTTAAGTGGACTTTCCAGGCAGGTGAAGGACAAGTGCCACTTTCCTCCCCAAATCTTGATTCTTCACCCATGCAAGCCTTAACTCTTCTTACTCCATTGTTTTAATAGACAATTTGAGAATTTCCCTATCCGTGTGGCAGAGATTACGAATTTATTTTTAAAATAACTAACACTTCTATTATTTACTATGCTTTGGCTATAAATAAAAATGGAAAAAAAAAAGGAGAACACTACACATGGCTTAACTGGAAAGGTAATTTGTTGGATGCACAACAAAAGTCTTGAAGTCGACCTAAAGGCGAGAAAAATCTATTAGTATTAGTAGCGCCCCAAGGTGGAGCAGGTCCCTGCTGGTCTCCGCTGCCTTGCCAGCCCCTTCTGTCACTCCTATAGCAGAGTCAGGCTCAACTGGCAAAGTACAAGCGTAGCTGGAGGGTCACAGGCCAGCCTTCCACAACTGTGTATAGGAGAAAGGACTTGCAACTCAATAATTGTCATATCTTAAAGAGACAAAGTATTGTCATATGAGAATAGAATCTGAAAGGTTGCGGCCAAAAAAGTATAATAGATTCATGTCACATGAGTGTGTCAGACAGGAGAGAAAGGTGTATATTTGACTCTTCTGGATTTGTTTGATGTCTTAGCTATCTTGTACTTTTAATTATGGTAATTTCCACATTCTAAGTAATTGCCCACCTTCTGCTGGCCCATGGCTGAGAAGTGCATGGTGCTTTATTTGTTTTAAAATAAATAAGAAAGATTTTTGAGCTTCCCAGTAATACATGGCAATTACAAAGACTCAAGAATGAAGGTGGTGCCTTCAAATCCTTGCTCCAAGCGAGCCCAGGCCAACTGGCAAGCACAGCTAGTGCTTAGCCTCACCGGAGAGCAGAAAGGAAACCAAGGATAGGAGAGAGGAGGGAGAGCCATCCGTCTATGAGCGTCCGTGCTTTCCCTCAGCCATCTGTGCTTCCTACCAATCCCCATCTGTGCTAGGGTCTCTAGAGTACTAAGAACAATCCCATCACTCCTAGTACAACCTGGTTTGGAGAGAGAGGCACAGTACAGTGCTTCTGCTTGGACTCAGAACCACCCTGACCAGGGTCTGACCCTCCCCCAAACCATTGCTCTTCACTATGGATGGCTCCAGCCTTAGGTTGTTTAGGTCATGTTCTTTTGTGTAGGTCATGGAGTATGCCTCTCTATCTATCTATCTCTATTGCTCTGTATTTTGAGACAGGTTTCTGTCTGGCTGTCCTGGAACTCTCTCTCTGTAGACCATGCTGACCTCGAACTCAGAGATCTACCTGACTCTGCCTCGTGAGTTCTGTCACAGTCCAACTTCTTCTTTGTCTTAATGTGTAGCCTATATGTATTTCTCTGTTGTTCTGGTTGAAGCTGTTCTATATAGCCAGTTTAATATAAAGCAAGCAAACAAATAACTATTAGCTGTTCAAAGGAAGGGATGGCCCTTTCTGTCTTTTTTCCCCTCGTGCTTTGTATCAGCATTTCATTCAGTTGCAAGTAACAGTGGTCTGGAGACTAGTTAGTTAGACATCCAACATTTATTTCTCGTGTGAAGTGACTGGTCCTTGCTAGACTGTCTGTGTCACGGTTATAGCAGCCCTGTATAGAAACCAGTTTCTCCTGTCTCTGCTCTATGGCCTTAGGAATATCCCTGTGTTCCATGCAGAAGACCAGAGAACTCGAAGACAAGGACATGATTCCATTTTGAAAGGCATGTTTCTAAAAGTGCCACGGGATCCTTCTGCTTATGTCTCTACCCAGAAACTGGAAATATATCTACCCCCAGCTATATAGCAAGCTGGAGGATGGTCTCTTAGTCTGTTGATAATATACCTGACTGAAAACTAAGTCTGTTACTCTAATGGTTAAGAAAAATATGACAGACAACTTGATTGGATTAGTAAGCTTTGGGGTGTTAGTGCGGCACATCTATGGATGTGTCTGTGAGGGCATTTCCAAGGAAGATTAGCTAAGGAAGTAGGGAAGACCCACCTGAGTGTAGGGGCATGATCCTGCGGACTAAGATCCCAGGTGGAATTAAGGTGGGGAAGGAGCAGCCAGCCCAGCTCTAATCGGCCGGCTTGCCCTTCACACCGTTTACTTGAGGAAGAGTGTCAGTGGAACTGAAGGCCTGTTGTTTTCTTTCCTTAAAATTTTTATTATATTATTATTATAATACAAATCCATAAGAAAAATTAATAATTTGGAAGATGGAGAAAGAAAAGAAAACAAATACCTGCTACTTCCTGAGCCCAGGACTCAGATTTGAGTGTATTTCACCCCAATCTCATTTCCATGCATGAGTAATTTATTAACTTTTAGCAGCAGAAAGGGGTCTGTTTGTACTGATGGTTTGCTTTAGGAAAACAAAAAGCACACAACCCAAAGTTCCAGCTGTCTCTGTCCCTGGCCAGCACCAGCCCTTCAGTTGCCGCTGGAGACAGATGCTTCTATCACACATTTGTTCCAGATTCAGCAGCTCCGATGCTGTGTCCTCCCTGCCCACTTTGTGTAGCCACTAGCCCATGACACACGTGCTCCTCACTTGGCACCTTTCACTCACATGCCAGTCTGTCACCACGGAGCCTTCCTTGTCATGTGCCTAACCCTCCTTGCTATAGGCATTCCTCACTTATTAGACAGCTCCCTGTTGTTGGGCACTTGAGTGCCTGTGGTGATTTGATAGGAACAGCCCCCATGGGAATGAATCAGTGGTGCATAGATTCGAATGCTTGGTCACTAGGGAGTAACCTCTACTCCCTAATGACAGGAATTAAGAGGTATGGCCTTATCTGGAGGTGGGCTGAGGGGTTTTAAATGCTCACACCAGGACCAATGTCTCTCTCTTCTTGCTTCTTGTGGATTCGGATATAGGACTCTTAGCTACCAGGTCTGACCATGTGTTGACATGCACCCCCCCATCATGATAATGATCTAAACTTCTGATCCTGAAAGTCAGCCCCAATTGAATGCCTTTTTATAAGAGTTGTCACGGTCATAGTGTCTCTTTACAGCAATAGAACAGTGACTACGACTGGCTTCTAATCATTCCTTTCTTCAGATAATAAATGGTGGTTTCTGAATATATTTCCATGCATGAATATAGCTTGAAAAATGAATTGCTAGGTGTGGAATTGCTGTGTCAGATGCAGCTTGAGTTTTGATGGGTACTACCAAATACATTCTGCTTTGATTAAAACCGTTTCCTCCCCGACCAACCTGAGAGTGCCTGAGAGCCCATGGCCAAGGCAAAAGTATATGTTTTCAGACTTTCAGGTTTTTTTCAGTCTGGGCCTTTAAAAATTCATCTTAGTCAGGTGACTCACAAATGCTTCTTACTCCAAGGAATCACACACACATCCTACTCTGGCCTCTGAAGGCACATACGCGTAAATAAAATAAATCTTAAAAGAAAACTTATCTTGGTATATCTATAATCTGATTTCCTCTAGTCATAAGCAAGGTTGGCCCGTAGCTTTATCCCTGCCTTATCAGTGTTCCTGCCCAGTGTTCACTCAGCATGATCACTAACCATAAAATTTCTCTGTACAATGGTCTCCCTGACCAGTATCAAGAGACTTGGATCTTCCACTGAGTAAACACTCACCTCCTAAATGTGTGGCAAGACTGGTGTTGCTACTTGTTGCTAGTCTATACACTCCTTCATTTTATTTTAAGGACTTAGAATTTGGGAAAGATAGCTCAGCATTCCTGTTAGAAAAGCAAGAACAAGCTCGAGACAGGGCAGTACATTGCATGCCTGTAACCGTGGCTACGGCACCTCATGTTTACCCCATGTAAAGAGCTACCCAGAGCTCAAGACAGGCTGCCTCTCAGTAGTGCCCTGATAGAAGCTGGCTTTCCTAGGGTGGTTATGGATCAGAACGTGTAGAGAGGGAGACACCACTTGTGCCGGGGCATTGAACACCCCAGATGCATTGCCAGATGAGTGTGGGACAGCTGTGGGGTTGGAGGAAGGTGGCGCAGTCTGTGGGATAAGGAGATTCAGGACTCACTTTCTAGCAAGAAGTCAGGAAAGAGTTCAGCAAGGCAGCCACTTCCAGGCAGAGCTAAATATGGGCCTGCAGGGTATTTAGGTCACAGAAAAGGAAAGTGTCCAGCACCATCCATCAAAGCAGAGGTGTTGTAATCTAGCATCACCTTTATCTTCAGGGATGGCTACAGTGCTCCGTGACCCAGTGCCACCCTGACCCGGGTCAGATTCCTTCTGTCTTCTCAGCTCCTCTGTCTGACATAGTCACACATGGAGTTGAGCTCTGTGGAGGAAGGAGGATTAGCTTGGATGTTGACAGCCATTGCAAATAAACATTCACATTCCAAGCAGAGGGATGAGTCTAGGAATGTTTAGAGACTATCTTCATGTTTATATCAAATGGCAAGACTTTCTACCGTACTTCCTACATAAAACCATCACTTTAAATCTAGATGGAGCATTTAGTCCTACTATGACCATAGCTCCGCTGAGGGACACTTGGTTACAGAAGAGACTAGAGAGCCAGGGCAGTACTGGAGAACTGCATGAACACAAGTTGGGATCCCTGTGGTATTAAATTATTAAAAAAAATAATAAAAGGGTGGGCGTGGTGCTACACAAATTATTAGAAATGGGTTAATCTAGACTAACTCTCTAGAGATAATGGGCCAGGCAGTATTTAAATGAATACAAAAAAAGGGTGGGGGGACACAAAGAGAGGTAGGGAGAGGAGGGCATATCTGGAAGAAATTAAAGGGAGGAGTTGGAGTAAATATGAACAAAATACATTGTATGAAATTCTCAAGGAATTAATGAATATTTTTAAAGACTCAAGGTTGTTTTATAACCTTGCACACAAAAAAATCACAGCCATTGCTCAGTATCAAACTGAACTCACTTTAATTTCTTTGATGCAGGTGAAACTGTCTCCAGACACAGCAAAAAAAAAAAAAAGTGCTTTTGCTCATAGTTCAATGTTCTGTCTTTCCAGGCATCCTACAAACCATTGTTGAAGCAGGTTGTGGAGGAAATATTTAATCCTGAGAAGCCAGATCCCATTGACATTGAACATACATCCTCAGGCCTTACTGATCTCCTTAAAACCGGATTCAGCATGTTCATGAAGGTAAGTAACCATGAAGGGGCCATCCTCAGTGTCACAGTGTCCCCTTGGCTGAGTATGGGAATGCTGGCACACAGTTAGCCCCGCCCAGCACCAGGGAGACAATGGTCTACAATCAGGGAAACTCTCATTGACCATTTGATGGGGTGCAGTGTGAGCTCCTTGGACCTGAGTCCTTTCATCTTTCCCTAGCACACGTACACCTGTGGTGGCTGTCACAGGGCATCCTCAAGAGCACTGCTGGACAGCTTTTACCCTCATGAGCCACTTGTCACCAACATGAACACATATACTACTGTTCACGGAGTTTAGTGGCATCCTCTGCCCTTACTTCTAGAACTTACTCTGTCTGGTAATCAGCAATTTTGCATACTCCTATGACTAATATCACCCCAAGACTCATTAGAGAGATTTGTGATGGTCCAGCAGACTCCCTGAGTTTCTCTGGCTCCTGTCTGGGGTGGGTCAGAATGACTGAGCAACTCTTGGAGTAGGGATGAGGAGGAGAAAGCTCACAAATGGGATCTATTTTTAAGCCACTGTAAAGTTTCTAAATTTAAAAGGATCTAAACAAGATTGCAGCCTGCCCTCCCAGGCTATGCCCATATTTCAGCAGTAATAACTCTTGGAAATAATAGAATGTTTTGTCATCTTCAAAGAGTCTTTGAAATCATGAATTAATCTGCATGAAAACATCCAGCCTTTTGGAGTTCAATAAAAGCATATTCCAGGAAAACTGGCCCATTCCAAAACCCAGAGAGGGACCGAAGCCTGCCATCAGACTGAAAACCAGCAGTAAAGACTGGAGTGACCTTTCCTCTTCCCTTACCAGCAGCTTCTGACGCAAGGCCTGGCTGCCCACTTTCTTTTTCTTTCTTTCTTAATAAAGCAGTGCAGCTGAACTTCTGTAACGTGTCCGGAGCTCCTGTGCCAACTCTAAGCCCAGAGCTGTTGAATCTCTCTCTGCTCCTCTGTCCTGAGGAGCTCTTTCTGGTGGCGATTTTCTTTAAAAAAATAAAATAAAATAAAATAAAACGGAAAGAAAGAAGGAAGGAAGGAAGGAAGGAAGGAAGGAAGGAAGGAAGGGGAAGAGAAGAGAAGGAGGAAATGAGGGAAAGAAGGAAGGGAGGGAGGGAGGGAGGAGGGAGGGAGGGAGGGAGGGAGGGAGGGAAGGAAGGAAGGAAGGAAGGAAGGAAGGAAGGAAGGAAGGAAGGAAGGAAGGAAGGAAGGAAGGAGAAGAGAAGAGAAAGTTAAAAACAGCAGTAACTTCTGGGAAAGACATTTCCAGCCCTCTGCACATAAGTCCTTCCTCTACAAGCCTGGACCTCCAGTGGTGAGCATGGGCTGTGTCCGGATGTTTGTTGTGAACTGATTCCCCGAGTATGTTTTCTGTCACTGTCCCATGAATCAAGAGTTGTCACACTTGGAAGTTACCCCTGTAAATTCTGTACAGTGTTTTCTCCCTCTTGTCCTGTGTTAAGCCATTCTACCATCTTATGTGGCCTTGCCTAGGGAGCTTGGGACCCTGAAAGGGCAGCATGAGAAATGAGGTATTTAGCCCCATTGTTGGAGCTCCTGAAGAAAGGCTTCAGCAGCCAGCCAGCTGACCTCGGAGGGAAGGCTCCTGGGAGTAGATTAAGGAGGAGAATTTAATTCTCCCAGCTGCTATAGCTTCTTAAAAAGCCATGTTGAGAAGGAGGCAAAACTAGACAGAAGGACTTCCACTCTACCCCAGTGCCTGTTGAGAGGGGAGGAGGTGGAATACAGATAGACCACACCACAGGTGGTGTGGACAGTGTCCAGCCCCCCCCCCCCCCGACACACACACACAGTCATAAGGACAATCCATGTGAACCAGTCCATCCTTATGACAACCTTAGCAGGTCCTATTCTTATCCTTTTTTTTTTCTTTTTTTTTTTTTTGGTTTTTGGTTTTTGGTTTTTGAGGCAGGGTTTCCCTGTGCAGCTTTGAAGCCTGTCCTGGAACTCACTCTGTAGACTAGGCTGGCCTTGGAGCTCACAGAGATCCACCTGCCTCTGCCTGCTGAGTGCTGGAATTAAAGGTACCACTACCTCTTATACCTCTTTTGCCCAGTGAGGAAACTGAAGCCCTACATGGCTAAGCAGTGAATGCAAATTTCCCACAGCCTGGGATTTCATCTCATTCTCGCCTATCCTGACGTGATTTCCACAGAGTACACAGCAAATGGCAACTCCAGGGTCCTCTAGTCTAGAGCACTTGCCCATAATGGGGGGCCTAGAGGACACACAGCATCCCCAGCCCCATAGTGCTTCTAGGCGTGTTCTCGGAAGGTAAATATTCTGTGTTATTAATTCTGGTTCTCTTTGGTATTACTCAGCTGCCTTCTATTCCCTGAATCAGTCCAGCCTGATGTGGGAATTCCTTCTGTATTTGTGTTACCTTTATTGGTTAATGAATAATGAAGCTACTTGGGCCTATGATAGGGCACAATAGAGCTAGATGGGGAAAACTAAACTGAATGCTGGGAGAAAGTAGGCAGAGTCAGGGAGATGCCATGTAGCTGACAGAGGAGAAAGACTCCCACAGGAACCTGCAGGAGCCTTGCTAGTAGGTCACAACCTTGTGGTCATGCACAGATTAATAGAGATGGATTAACTTAAGATAAAAGATCTTGCTAGCAATACATCTAAGTGACTGGCCAAACAGTGTTTTAATTAATACAGTTTCTGTGTGATTATTTTGGGACTGAGCAGCCAGGGAAAAAACAAGCAGCCTCTGTCTACAGCAGCCCATAAAGAAGATCTCTGCCTGGATTGATCATGGGGTCACTGGTGTGAGTGAGGTCACACAGGGTTCAGGGGCACCTGCCATTCCTCCCACTGCTTTTCTGGGACTTGGACCCAGGGGTCATGGGAAGAATGAACCTAAGCATTGCAGATATGTCTCCCTACAGGTTACATCTTCATCCTGAACCCTCAGAGGCAGTTACTGCCCCTCTCTCTGGTCACTCACTGTCCTGTTCTGTGCCCCTGAAATGTGTTCTTTCTCACTCAAGACTTGTAGTACTGAGCCAGAAAGAAACAAGGAGGCAGAACTTGATGAAATGAAGTCATCCATGGGGAATCCTTTCTTTGTTGCATGGCTACTGTTGTACAAGTGGGAACATTCTCAAAATTTAACTTGAACTGGAAGGGAGATGCTGGTCTGTCCTTGGTGAGCCTTTTTCTGCATTCAGCATCATTTCCTGGTTGACTTTGGGTGACAAGGGGCAGTCTACCCGTGATGTAGGAAATGGAAGGTGAAAGATTGGAGATAAGACAAGATATGCTTGGAGAGACAGGGCCACAGTCACACTGCAGGAATATGGCATGAGGCTCATTGCATGTGGCAGAAAGAATGCAAAAAAGGATGGTCCTGGCCTTGTGTGGCTCCCTTGGGGCTCTGTATCTTTTGTGCATACTCTGCGGCTGTATTTATAAATTGTTTAATAATTATGTGTCTTGGTTGCCATCCCCCAGGCTGATGTTTTTCAGAGTAATATTTTTCTAAATATACAACATAACCCACTGTACACCAGCTTGAATGACTGTAATGAGCACCGCATAGGGGAACAGACTAGACTCGTTATGTCTGGTTAGGTAAAAGGGCCCAGCCTAGCCTCACACATCTACATGTGTGTGACTTGAAGGCTTTTCTCAGTTCAAATCCCACCGAAAAGACTGTGAGAGCTATGACTAGAGCCTGGAGTACTGGTCTAGGTTTTTGTCTTCTGAATCCTCAGCTCTTGGCGTTCTGCATACAGCAGGTACTCACTAATGGGGAGCGGTGTGGACAGAGAAGATGGTTACAAGGCTCACTCAGCATAGCTTGAAGCCATTAATTTCTCCTTCCAACTACACTAGTTCCACTGAGTAGAGGGAACTCTTTCCAAGACCCCCATGAAGACCTGAAACCACAGGTCTAAGCCCCGTGGACACACAAATGCAGTGTCTTTTCTCACCGGGCAAATGACATGTGTTGTGGTCTTAGTGTGTGCAGTTTGCAGGTGTGACAGTGAGCCTAGCACTTCCTTTCCCTCCTTCACACTTCTAATGGCTGAAGGTTTGTTCTTAACGTACATCTTAGCAACCTCTGCGGACAATTATATATTTCCTCATCCAGTCAAGAGCTTTCATCTTCCCACTTACGTACTTTACAGCTTTTCTTTGGCTTATCAGATTTGCCAGCACCCTGTTTCTGGGATATAATTTGCACTTTGGGGCCATAATCAGATAAATTAAGGGGTGCTTAAACACAACGCTTTGATGCTGCTGAGGTCGGTAGATAACCCAGGTGACTTTTTGGTGACTAAAGAGGGGGCGCATGTGAAGTATGGGCACTCCGGACGGGGATGTCTCTCGGTGACTAAAGAGGGGCACATGTGTGATACGGGCACTCTGGACAAAGAGATGCTTCATGTTCAGGCTGGATAGAGCAGGGCAAGATTTCATCGTGCTTCTTAGAGCTGTTTGCAACTTAAAATATGGGAGATTGATTTCCTACTATAAATAACCAAGTGTGGAACACAAAACCTCAGATAAGGAAAACCACTGCCTGGCCCTTAAGCCTGAAGCTTCATCCAAAACTTCACAAGCGAGCGGCACTATTGGTCAACTCCAGTGAGCCTCATCAGCTGCCCCTGTCCTCCTGCCCGACAGCTGCTGAGCAAGGCAGCCCCAGCCCTGCACCCACTTCACGGAGATGGGAGCCACCTCACTCCATCTCCACCCCACCCCACACCACAGCCCTGATGGCTGCTTCTCCCACTGCTTCACCTCCGTGGAGAACAGAGCAGAAGCAAAGGTGCTGATGTTGCAGAATGGAAGACCTTTCCCAGCAGAGTGGAGGATGGGGGAGCAGATGCTGGGGTGGTTTGGGGTCTCTTCTCCATGTTACATTTATTCTGTAGTTTGATTCATTGAATAATAGGTAGCTCTCTTAATCTATATCCCCCCCACCAGCTAGTATATGCTCTCAGGGTCTGTCAGCAGTGGAGGTGGTAGAGACCAGAGCCACATACCTGCAGTTTGACTGGGTGAGAACCACTCAACCTCTCTGTACCTTCATTTTCTCATATGTAAAATGGGATAACATGGAGCTCTTGTGAGAAATGTAATGGCATGCTTGGTACTCAGCACCAGGACTGTCTATAGTCAGTGCTTCTTATTATGAGTCTGTTGTCCCTCCCAGTAGACTGTAGGAGAGAGAGAGAGAGAGAGAGAGAGAGAGAGAGAGAGAGAGAGAGAGAGAGAGAGCCACGTTGGTTATCTTTATACCCTATACATAGCCAGTGTTTGGGTGTGCACACAGGTAAGGCAGAAAGATTATGAGTTTGAGACTATCCTGGGCTACTAGCAAGAGTCTTTTTGAGAAAGAGGAGGAAGGAAGAAGTCAGGTATGGTGGTATATGCCTGTAATCCTAGAATTCAGGAGATAAAGATGAGAGAATTTTAAGTTCAAAGTCAACCTGGGCTACATAGTGAGCTTCAGGTCAGACTGGGCTGCACAGTAAGACCCTGTCTCAAAAATTAACATAACAAAAGAAAGAAGGAAAAACAAGAAAGGATAGGAAACCTATTTTTAAGAAGAAGACAAAGAAGAGACTGCACGTACTGCCAAAAAAAAAAAAAAAACCCCACAAAACCTCCCAACACTGTAAATCCCCAGTGGTTCCCACTTGCCAGAAGACAAGCACTTGGGTGACCCTGTGGCATGTCCCTGGAGCCATGCTCATGGACTGCAGTGTTCTTTTCTAGACCCTGTCTCTACACTGTGAGCCCGATTCGTTGATCTCCACAGTCTCAGTGACATAAACTTAATCTCTCTTGAGCAAGCTGTAGGCAGCCAGCAAAATATACACGCCTTGGCCCCTAAAACACTGAGGCTGAACCCAAGCTGTCTCACATCCTGACTGTCCTGGAGCCTGTCTGCATCATCACCACTTTCTGGAAGACAGAGCTCTCTGGTTTGCTGCTGCCTCAGTGCTGTGGCAAATGCTAGGCCCCCTGCAGACATTTAGATGTGGCCCTCTAACTCAGTTTTACTTATGTTCATACATTTCTGTAGGCCAAAACAGTTAAGAAAAAAAATGGTCTGTCTAATTTTCTCTACCAGACAAACTCCATGGGTTTGGAAGTCCCCGGAGTCAGAACTTTATTTGTGTCCTAGTATGGACAGTTAAAACACTTTCTTTGCATGGCTCTGCTCTTAAAAATCCAGGGCTGTGGAAATCTTTCATTCCTACTGGTTCTGGTTATCCGGTACCATGGTATGAGCCATGAACCCCATGGCTCATAATAATGCTAACCGTTCATTTGGCTCAGAAGGGTGCACTCTGGCAGAGCTCACACGGCAGGCTCTGCCTCCATCAGTGAGCCGCTGCTGAGCATCTACTGGGAACTCCGAAGGGCCTGTGGCCCAGGACCTCAGCTCCTCTGTGTGGTGTCAGTGCTCTAAGAGGGACAGCCATCGGAAAGACCTTGGGTGTCATGCCTGAAAGTCCACTAACATCACTTGCACAGCACCCCACATGTCAGGGCAGTCGCTTTAAGGAAATAAAACATGCATGCTTCCTCTCAAAAAGGAATCGAGAACCAGAGGGCAGGAAGTATCATCATGGCCACTTTTGAAAAATATAGTCTGCATATAGGTAAATCCACCTCACATAACTGCCCAGGCAATAAAGGCAACACTTCCTGGTCCTAGGTGTCCTTCCCTCATGGAAGACATTGAAATCATTTACACTTCTAACCTGACTTCAAAATCAGTGATACCAGAATGACTGTACTGAAATAAAGAAATTACCACTTGCTATTTGTCCATTTTTAAAACTATCTATTAAAAGGCAACTTCCTAGATTAAAAGCTGAGGGAAGCAAGCATGCCCTATTATCTGAGGAAGGCTTTTAAGTCAGCCTGATCACTTCTCAGCTAGAGGGAAGGCTTGTGACCAGCCACTAAGCTGTCACCCTCCAGGGGCATACAGCCCAGTGAGGGTGGTCCACTGGGGTGGGGGGGGACCACCGTGCACTGCAGCTGGCATGGAAAGCCCAGCTGCCTGATAGACTCCTGCACAGAGCACCTTGAGGCCTCTGAGTAAAGCTTGCTCTCGACCTAATGAATCCATCAAAACACACTTTTCCCTCTCCCTGGAATGGGAATTTAATTTAAAACTAGCATGTCTAATAGGCAGCACTTTGAAAGTGCATTTCTGAAATCCGTGGCTTGGATTTCAGTCTCCCGAGAGTAATAGACTTTATATCTACTCCATGTGTTTGGCCCTTGGTTTGTTTTGACTAAAGGACACGGTCTGTCACGATGTTTTCTCTGTTGGACTTGGTATAAGAGGGTGGGCTTTATCTCATGAAATGGCACGAGGCCCTTCCCCTCCTCCTTGTGCTTTAAATGGTTTTGTTGCTGTAGTTGTTCCATTTCTTATGTGACCATGCTTAATTAGAAAAAGATTCATGACAAAGATTCAAGTCCCAGTGCCTGTCTCTGGGCCCTGTGTCTGAGTTGATGCCACAGCCTCATGGCCTGGAAACAGGAAAAAGTCCATGGTGTTCACACGGGCCATAAAAGCTGTCAAAATTGGGCTGTCAGATATCAACAAGTCATGGCAACTTAATCAAAGGGAGGCTAATTTACTTGAAGGACCAGAGGATATCCAGGAATCCCAAAGACAGCAGTATAGGATTAGACCAAGAACTGGAAAGCCTGTCTGGAAGATAAGCAGTATTCCAGACTCAGCACTCTGCAGAAGAGGCTAGGCGATGCCCAGCATGGCATAGGTGCTCAGCTGATATTAGGTGAACACATCAGTGAGTGTCCAGCCATCATAGATTTGGGTTCTCCTTGATAGCCTCATGTTCACAAAGCTTCATCTGTCTTAGAATGACTGGATTACCAGTAGCCCCATTGGACTCAGGACCTCATTCCATGACCAGAAAACCATGTTTGGACAGCGGGGTCGCACTATAACCACGTGACTGCCAGCAGCACACTCTGAGGGCCAATGATTGGATTGTCAATAGGACAGTCACCCAAAGGATGCTTTGTGATGGGGTGGGGACAAATGCCGGGCTTCATGTGAGGGCTGACGTCAGATCCCTCAGCTGCGAGAGCTGAGCATACCTTAGAGGCCATCTAGACTCTCCCCTTATTACTCATCTAAGGAAAGCAAGATTCGGAGAGAGAACTATTGGATGGGGTCTGTGGTGCTTAATGGCATTTCTGATTAGATGAAACTGTGTCAGCACTGAGCTTCTTGGTTAAGTGAGTGCAAGTCCTGTGGCTCCTCTTTGCAGCCATGTGTAACCATTGTTTAAATTCTGAATTCTGATGCATGCTATGAGGCAGGGTTTGATTTATATCTAATGTTAGTGAGTCTATTCCAAGAGTTCTATGGAGTGGACTTTGGGGTGAGTTCCTTAGCAGAAGCAGAAACTGGACTGTGGCAGTCTCCATACTTCGTCTGACGGAGCAGTGACTGCCGTGGGTAAGGAAGACATTGACGGACGAGACACCTGCTGCTGTAGCATAGCTTGCCTCGTGTGATTCCCAGGATGCTGAGGTGACGTGGGGGGTGATGGGGAGCATAGAGGAGATCTGATGGCATCAGAGCGTGTTCGGTCCTGTCAGACCCATGGGCATCTGCACTCAGTGCCAGCAGAGAGGAAGAAAATACAATGGCAGAGACAAGCAGAGTGGAGTTAGATCAACAGGAGTTGGAAATGTAAATTTTTACCAAATTTTACCAAAACCCAAGAGTTAACCTGTGCTTCTTAGTTTTTTGTCAAATTGACACAAACTAGAGACTCCTGGGAAGAGAGAACCGCGGTTGAAGAATTGTTCCTGTCAGATTGGTAATGACTTACATAGCGGTCCCCAGCATACTGCAGGCGGTGCCACCCCTGGGCAGATGGTCCTGGTTGTCTGAGAAAGCCAGCTGAGAAAACCAGGAGAACTATGGTTTCTGCCTCTGCTCCTGTTTGAGTTCCTGCCCTGACTTCTTGGAGTGATGGCCTGTTATCGGGACTTCCAAGCCGCATAAACCCTTTTCGGCTCTGGTCAGTGTTTTATCAGGCAGCAGACAGCAAGCTAGAACGGTACCGTTGAGTGAGGTTCGGGAATGTGTAACGGATTCCTCTGTGCTCTGTGGGCTTGCCCTGGCAGCACTGAGAGCAAACCAGGGTGAGCTTGGAACTAGGTGAGCTGAGAGAGACAAAATATGGGAACTTAGGTAGGGCTGAGGGAATAGGATGGGGCAGGAAGAGTCACTGTGGCCTCCATGGGATGGTTATGGGCTGCATATGCTAGTAAGAAGTTGTTCAGGGCCTCTGTGTGTTCTGGGTACCTAGGTGGATGGGCTAATGTTGCCCTGATTAGGCAAAAGAAATAGAGAAAAGGGTGATTTGCTTTGGGAACTTGCTAAGTTTAGGGGACTGTGAGATACTTCCTCCTTCCTTCTCCCCCTCCATCCCCCTCCTTCCCTCTCCTCTGCACTCTCCACCACCTGCACTCGCCAGTTTCCTTTTCCCCATCTCCTCCCTCTGCACACACATGAAAACCCACACTGTGTGCAGCAGGTTCCTCCTCTGTTCTGAGCACTGCTGAGTCCCTGGCGCCTTTAACGCGCTTCCCGTGCCTCATCGTCATTGTTCAATAATATTTATTGAATGAATGACTAGAAAAATAAACACTGTGTTAGAGGAGTGTTTGCCAATGCTATTAATGACTCCTGATGGCCATTTTCAGAGTTGGCATGGGTCTTTGTAGAGCCTGGTCTCTTTAAAACTTGAGCCTCCCTCGCTGTCTCTGTAAGGATCTGATGGCTAGTGGAGAATGGGGAACTTGATCATACCTATTCTGGGATAAGTGAGTCACAGATGGAGGGAAACTGAGTAAAGGAGCAATATGCAGGGGAGACTCAGCAGCAAGAGTCCCAGAATTCCTGAGCAGTTCCAAACATGGGAGGGGGTAGGATCCTCACCTTGGCATTCCCTTCCTGGAAGCCAATCCAGATATCAGAGTGCTCCCCAAGAGCACACCTACAGGGGCCACATAGCCTGCACTAAAAAGCTGGGTGCGGGGCAGGGAAAGAAGCCATCTTTCTTTACCAGAGCTGATGTCCTCAAATTCCAGCTCTCCGCTGCTCATCAAGTGACAGAGAGCAGAGATCCCACCTGCTTTATTATACCCTGCATGTACAGTGACAGATGCTATGTCGAACTGTCGCCTTCAGATTGTCACCCCTTGGCCTAGCACAGACAAGACACCATCATATATGGTGACTTATAAGGAATGCAGGACTGGGATGGGGATGGCTCCACCTCCCAGCAGCCTGCTGACCTGACATGCTCTGAAGAGAAAGTCTGGTATCAACACACAAATCTAAGCTGAAACCAAAATAGCAAACACCAACGTGCATTAATTGAACCCATGTATTTGTCCCTCCACTTCTTAGCCCCGGGGAACCGCTCTTTGTTGTTCCTTGTGTTCCGCTTCTTCCCCTTTTCATCTTCTACTGTGTCCTTCCAAGATTCTCGGCATGTGCTTCAGATTCCAGACTCTCTATGGAAAGCATATGTCTTGAAGAACACACTGTGCCATGCTGAAGTTCCAGAGCCAGTTGTATTTCTGTCCCAGGATTAAGTGAGAGACAACAGTTGTTTGTGGGGCTGGAGGCTTCTCAGGGTCTAGTTACTCAGAAAGCAGAGCACAGAGAGAAATTCTGGGACGTGTCTAAGCAAAGGCCATTACAGAAAACTATAACCCCTCAAAATGCAGAAAACAAGAGACTGTGCAGTGGCCTGCTCCAGCTGGCGCATCTACAACACAACTCCTCCCCCCAGGGCTCCGGGACTACTAGGGACAAGGGGGTGGAAAGACTGTAAGAGCTGAAGGAACAAGAAGTCAGAAATGTCAGAGAAGCTACACACTCGTGAAGTCTCATCAGCAATGCCCGCCTCAACAGATGCACTGTCTTAGTTGGGGTTTCTATTGCTGTGAAGAGACACCATGACCAGGGCAAACTTCACAAAGAAAACTTTTAACTGGGGCTCACAGTTTCAGAGGTTCAGTCCATAATCCTCATGGCAGTGGGCAGTGTGCAGACAAACATGGTGCTGGAGAAGGAGCCCGGAGTCTTCTTGTTGTTGTTTTGTTTTGTTTTGTCTTATCTTTTGATTTTTTTCCAGACAGGGTTTCTCTGTGTAACTGCCCTGGCTGTCCTGAAACTCAATTTGTAAACCAAAATGACCACAATCTTCTTGCCTCTGCCTCCCAAGTGCTGGAATTAAAGGTGTGCACCACCAGTGCCCAACTCAAGACTGTTTTTAAAATATTATTTTCCGCCCTTCCTTTCCAACTTCCACTATTTGACTATCTTTTATTTAATTCGGTATTATTATTTGTGTGTTGTGATTCATGGGAGTGAGGCACATGCTACAGCCTGTGTGTGGAGGTCTCCACTTCCACCCTTGTGTGAACCCCAGAGATGGAGCACAGGTTGCCAGGATTGTGTGGCAGGCACCTTTACCCATGAAGCTGTCTGCCAAAAGCTCGCCATGTAAAAGATACTACGCTCAGCACCAAACATGCCAAGATCAAGATGTTCAAGAGTCAGAAGAGAAGGTGGCTATGGTGGATCCGCTATCTGGTTTGCCAAGGTCAAGATGGAATTGCTTAACAGACAGCAACCATGGGACAAAAGTAGGGGGAGGCCTGGGAGAGCCAGGACAAGGGATGCTTTTAAGGACTCTTGGGGGTCAGCAAAGGGGGAGGTGAGGACACTCCCCACAGAGGAGACTAAATGCTGCTTAAGACTGCTTGATGCAGGTAACCCTTGGGAACTGGAATGTCATGGCACTGAGATAGACAAAGCCCAATGCTGTGGCCCACCAGGGCCCATAGGCCACGACAGCTTTCCTTGAAGAGCCATGCTGAGTATAGTAGTCTAGTGATGGGGGGAGGGCTTGAGAGGGTTTCTGTGTGGATCACGTCGGACTGCTGACTTTGTGAAAATAAACTGAAGTGGACTCCTGTGATAAGCCCACCTAGTGGTGTTTGTTTGTAGTAAAATGTCATGCATTCAACAAAAAGTCCAAAGTGGGGGGAGCTAGGAAAGAAAATCATACATTTGGTCATGGTACAAACCATCATAAATGGCTCCAGGAAATGCTGTATTCATGGGAGATGAACTGGAGACATAAAGCAGTCAGCCTTACGTTCTGGGGTGAGGAGGGTGCCTTTATCCTCAGTAGACAGAGATGTGCTGGGACTGAGCATCTGATGGAACTAGGTAGCATTTACACTGTGGCCCCTGGCACCACACTTCCTCATCTGCAGTGTCTGCTGTGTTTGTGGCTTTTGAGAATCAGCAAGGGTAACACATTAAATGATGTAGCACTTGCTGTAGTTGATACTAAACAGTGATAGTTCAGAACGCTTATGAGGTCAGGGCTAGGGAAGGCGGGGTGGTAAGAGCTTATGCTGTTCTTACAGAGGACTAGAGTCTGATTCCCAGCACCCGTGTTGGGTGCCTCCCATAACTTCAGGGAATTCAATACCTCTGGCCTCCATAGAGACCTGTACTCATGTACATAGACACACACATGATGTGGGAGAAGTGTCTGTATTCTGTCAATCATATTTTAATAAAACGCTGATTGGCCAGGCAGGCGGTATAGGCGGGAAAACCAGACAGGAAGTAGAGGTGATGCAATGAGAACAGGAGAATTCTGGGAAGCAGGGAGGTTCCTCCGCCACTCCTGCACAGATGCGCACTGAAGAAGCAACATGTAAGCTGCCCCCGCTGGAAAAGGTACTGAGCCATTATGGCTAACATAGATAATGATAATGGATTAATATAAGTTATAAGAACTAATAAGAAGCCTGACCTAATGGGCCAATCAGCTTTATAACTTATAGAGATCTCTGTGTGTGATTTTCCTTGGGGCTTGCCGGTTGTGAGGTATTGGGCAGGACAGAAACCCCAACAAGCCGGCCCCTCCATGTTACACACACATACACATAATTTTTACAATAATTTAAAAGGTCTTTAAAATAAGAAAGATTATAAGGTAAAAATAAGAATATGTAGGGAACGACAGCTCCAGGGATGGAAGACACAGTAAGATGTCACAGTGGTCTACTGATAGCGCAGAAATGGTGGTGTCAGGAGGATGCCAGTGATAGCCATGGGCACAACTTGATCTAGAGCAGGTGGGTTTCAACCTGTGGGTCATGACCCCTGGGTCACATATCAGCTATCCTGCATGCCAAATATTTATATTACAGTTCATAACAGTAACAAAATTACAGTTATGAAGTGGCAACAAAATAATTTTATGGTTGGGGTGGCCACAACATGCAGAACTGTATTAAAGGGTCCCAGCTCTAGGACATTGAGAATCACTGGTCTAGAGGATGAAGGGGACAGTGGAGGTTAAGAGAACTCTGATGTGTGACGCGGGCATTTGTGCTGTCAGTCACTCAAGAGAACAGAATTAGAGGAGCACGAAGCCCACTGAATCAGGGGTTGTCCAGGAGGTCATATCCAGAGAGCTCACTGTGGGAAATACGTACAAGCAGGATGGTCCTTCAGGGGCAGTGGAGTGAGCGAGAAGACTGGGGAGTCATGGGCAGAGCCTCAGCGATATCAGTATTTAAAGAAGCAGACCAATAGCAAGAGTTGATGAAGCTCTCTGAGAAGAAATGACAAAGGCGGAGGAACAACCAGCAGCGACAACACAGAAGTCAGAGGAGGTGTTACCAACTTGAGATTCCACAAAAAGATCCTGCTAGAGGGAAACCAAAGAGTGTCCGTGACTCTTAATGCTGTAATTAAGTGGCTTATGCAAGTGACCCCAGCAATTTCAGGAGAGCATGGGCTAGCAGCAAGGTTGCTGAAAAGCAAGTGGTGTGCGGATTAGAAGAAAACAGAGAACAAACACAGTGGAGGGCAATGGACCATCCAGAGGCTAAGCTGGGGACCAGGGAGGCATGTAGGCCTCCTGAGCTCTGTAACTGACCAGGACTCACCAGGACTTACCATGAAAACCCTTTAGCTTTTCCTCCTTCTCCCTTTTCTCCTCCTCTCCCTTTCTCCACCACTTCTCTTCCTTCCTTGTAGTTTCCTCCTGCCATCAGGAACTCCTGAGGGTCTTGCGCTCAGAGCAGCTGCAAGCATTACAAGTTGTTTACCAGAAATTCAGGATCTGGGGGTTCACAGCTCCCAACATTCTGCCTTCAGGAGCTCTCATTCTCTTAATGTCTTCATCACTGGATCAATTTGTGGGTCATTTTGCATTTCCCAAGCATGCTTCTCATTCTAGTATATAATAAAACTTTTGTCTTGTGGGTAAAATTGCAAAATCAGGGAAGAAAAAAATCTCTAGCAATTAATGTAGCATGATTAATAAAAACTCAGAAAGAGAAATTGGGGTTCAACCTGAAGATCTGAAAGCAAAGCAGCCAGCCACTGGCTCTTACCTAGACCTCAGTTTGAAACGGCGATCCTGCTTCCAGGAATCTCAGAATGAGGCTGTGTCTAAGAGCTGTCTCCTCCTGTTTTATAATCCTTTCTAGGGCTGGGATTAAAAGCATGAACCACTGGGATTAAAATCATGCACCACCCTGTTTCTATGGCAACCAATGTGGCCACTGGGATTAAAGGTGTGTGTTGCCACTGCCTAGTGTAAGGCTGACCAGTGGGGCTGTTTTACTCTCTGACCTTCAGGCAAGCTTTATTTGTTAAAATACAAGTGAAATGCCACTACAGGCTATTGCTGCTATGATGAAGTGTCTGGTTCAAATCATGCCAGACTGTGATCCCTGGGAGGGTGACCTTTATATCTGTCTGTATATCTTAAACCTGTATATATCTCTGTAAACCCCCATCCCACCACCTGAACCGACTGGGTTCCTCCTGCAGACAGTGATAGAAACCAATTCTGTGCTTTACAAAGATAAGGAAAACAGTCGGTAGAGGTCTAGGCAGACATGCCTGCCCTGGGAAAGTCTACCTTAGTAGAGGAGAAGCAAGAAACACATAAAGGCCATAATGGCAGCCGTGGCAGAGCCATGGGACAAAGGAGGACAAGTGAGCGATGAGACATCCCTCCGCCCTTCTCTTAGGTAATGGCTCCAGCACACTTAACTCTCCCTTCGATAAAGTCTTTCTAGAAGGATGCACTAAGGTGCCATGCTGTGTATTTTCCTAGTCAGTGGAGTCACAAAGCATTGGCACATCTGACTGTTAATAAGCCATTGTCGCTCCAAGGTTCCTCTGTCCCATCCGCAGGAGGAAAGCAGTAGCCATTACTGCTGTCTGATCTGATGTTGTTCTGTTTTGCAGGTGAGCCGGCCCCATCCCAGTGACCATCCCCTCTTGATCCTCTTTGTGGTGGGCGGCGTCACAGTCTCTGAAGCCAAAATGGTCAAAGACCTCGTAGCATCTCTGAAGCCGGGAACCCAGGTACTGAGTCATGGGTGACACAAGCAGGAGTCTAGGGGCAGCAGTGGGAAGGGTGGCGAGGGCTTCACTATTCCTCTCCTGACTTGCTCGCTTCTCCATCCGCTCCTCCTCAGCACATCCTATTTCCCATCACGGTCTCCTTCTGGCTGTTTCCCCAAAGTCATCCTCCTGGCCAGACCAAGCCCATCCACACCTCCCTGGAGAGGGTTCTTTTATTTTTTAAGGACCTACCGTTTCAGCAAAATCCATCATAACTGGTTAAATGATCATACCAAGCAAAGAGATCCCTGTTATTTGCACAATAAATAGTGCCAAGCAGGAAGTAGAAAGAGTCCAGAAGCAGGGCAAGGCTGTAACCGTCAAAACCCTGTAACTTCCAGTTCCCAGCATCCTCCACCCCCAGCATCCCATGTCCCCCAGCTAGCCCCACCTGCTGAGCATTCTACAACCTTCCAAAACAGCCTCCAGCTGAGGTCAAATACTGAATTGCATGCGTCTATGGAGGCATTATACTTCCAAATTCTAACACTGAGGGACTCCAGAGACCTCATCCCATCCATGCTGGTCAGGGGAAGAGTGCTGGCCAGAGCTTCAAGACTTCGCTGAGACACTAGCTAACACTAAAGACTGTCCACACAGCTGCACAGAAAACGACTGGGTGGAGAAGGTAGCGTTGTAGCCCAGACCTGCCCTGCTGGGATGGTGATGTGGCTTCCTCTTGATTCCACATGGTCTGTGCACTCAGCCAGCATTCTCTGCTTCTGTGACATCCTGCCAGTTGTTCCAGACTCTTCCTGAGTCTGCGTTGCCATCCCAACCCACGCCATGCATTAAAGTTCTTGCCAGTTCACTGACTACTCCATATTTGCCAGCATAGTGTCTGCCACTGCTCCTTGAGGACAAAGGCTGGGCCTCGGCTTGAGCAGGTAACGGGAGCTTGGTAAGCCTGCGCTTAGGAGGGTATATTGACTCTAAAGTATCTGGCAGAAACAGTCTGTGGTGTTGAGTGAGCTTTGCTGGTGAAATCAAGTCCTAATCTCTCTTTCCATCCCAACTTGCAACTAGGAAAGAGAAGCTGAGTATTTAGGGACGGGTCAGGTCTGGGAATGGCCAGCCCTTGTCTGTGATTCTTTCTGCTATTATCACATATTATTTCAGAGCTGGTGGAACTTCTGGAAAATTAATCATTCTGGCCTCATTTTGTTCCCTATACCCGCAGAGTTAGAAATCTGTTTATTGAGACTTTTTTTTCAAATAAGTCGGCACCTTCTTGCTGTCCCTAACATGGGAAGCACATCCTAATCCCTAGAACAACTGTGCATTGAGACGGCCTGCCAGACACTGTAATCCCTGCTCTGAAAGGACAGCGGGCGGATGCTTTCAAAGGCTGCGGACAGTATGGCGTCAAAAGGCAGAATCAGCAGTGGCTTTACTAGTCTGGCTCTGTGCCGGCTCATCTGCAGACAGAGCATCTCAGAGTGTTGGAGGCTTAAGGAACAGGCTTGACCACTCCTTGTCCTTTGTGTAAAAACTCCCTGAGGCGTCATCAGACCCTGAGAGGATTCTGAGGCAGCAGGGAAAGCCTGGATGGCTATTCGCCACACTGCCTTTGGTCTCTCGGCTTGTGAAAGCAAGGAGAGGACCTGAGTGCTTTTGGAGTGACATTCGCTGAGGCCCGTGTCCCCACCCCTTCACCTGGCAGGTAGCACCCTGGAAATCTGGCCTTGCTATGATCAGTATCCAGAATGTTACATGCTTCAGCTCCATTCTCTGCTTGTGCTCACACTGCTGTGGGGAGAGTATGCGAGCCCCACTGAAGTAGTTCCATAGAAGCGATGTACCAGGAGACTATCAAAGACAGAGCTGTCCTGACTGTGTGTGAGCAGCACCCATCTACACAATGGAAGAAAGCCTTTACCCTCCCACCCAGGGACAGTTGATAAGAGAAAATACACAAGTCTTCCCTTGACTTGATTAAGCAGGGAAAGTCTCCCAACCCGTCTCAAACAGGTGCAAGACCAGGTCAGGACTCTCCTTAGGTTTCTTTCCTCAAGCCATTGCGCCAGGTACCAGCCCTGTCTCCTCACTCAGCTACGTGGCAGGGGCCTCTGTGGCCAGTTGCGCCGGGTACCAGCCCTGTCTCCTCACTCAGCTATGTGGCAGGGGGCTCTGTGGCCAGATGGTCTGGCCAGCTGAGCTCCGTTGCTGCTGCATGGTGGCCATGAGGCCCACAGAAGTTTGTGGTTGTGAGAAGGTAATAGCAGGGAGGTGTGCTCACAGACAACAGCCGTGTCGGGAAGAAAGAAAGGCCAAGCATGCCAGCTACCAGCTCTCAGCTGCTTTTCAGTGATGGGTGTGGACGTCGTGCCCCCACATACCTAAAGTACAGTGTTCAATGAGTCACAAGCATTTAAAAATAAAAACTAAATCCAGAAATCTGGCCATACACAACTCTGCATACATCTTTAGGGGTTCAGGGTGACCTAGGTAGTGACCTGCTCTAAATCATTGTAAAATGGATGGGGAGCCCCAAGGAGGCTGAGATCTGTGACACTAACAAAAACACCCAGCCAGAAGGGACAACGCACAAAGGTGACCTGGACTCTCTGCAGGAGAGCTGACCTCTAGCACTGATGTCTGGGACCAGGTAGACAGCAGGCCAGTAGGTCACAGGCCTTCTGAAAAGGACAGCTGTCTCTCTAGAGTAACCACTGAGCATTTGATGTTTTGGTTCTAGTGGGTGGGTGTGTACAGCATAGCACAGGTACAGCAGGGTTAGATTGCACCTCCAATATCTGTGTTCAAAAACCATTGCTCCTGATGGATGGATGAAGGGTCATATGGGCACCTATGCTGTGTGGTCACTTGGTGGGGGGAAGAATTGGGTTTAGAAGAAAGGGAAAGAAAAAAATGCTGCCTGCTCTTTTTGATTCTCAATATTGGAAGCCAGAGGGCTCTGATACCCAAATCCTAGGTTTTACTGGCATGTCTGCGTTCAGCAGAAACAGGACAGAAAGGTGTTAGCACCTGCAAATCACGGGTGGCTAGAGAAGAGGAATGCCAGCCAACCAACAGGCCTCCCAGGGCTAGGCCTCCCCAGCTGAGTGCAAAACATGCCAAGCAAAGGGCTGCTGGGGGGACTTGGTGCCTTGACCCTAGGGACACTAAGGTCATCCATGCTGTCCCATTGTCAGCCAGCATGTGAGTAAGCACCACCTCCATCTTTTGGACAGTCTGGTGGAACCTCCACCATTAGCCGTGCTTGCTAATGCCGGAACACAGTTGCCTGTGGCTCTGCTGTGACTTGGGCTCTTCACAGAACAATGATTTGTCTCCGCCGAATGCTGTTTCTCTGTTAGACTGTGAGATCTATGGGCAGTCAGCAATGACTGTTAGACTGTGAGATCTATGGGCAGTCAGCAATGACTGTTAGACTGTGAGATCTATGGACAGTCAGCAATGACTGTTAGACTGTGAGATCTATGGGCAGTCAGCAATGACAGAGACTGTGAGATCTATGGACAGTTAGCAATCACCTCCCTGCAAGAGTGGTTCTTGTACGAGGTGTAGGAGGGTGGTCAGTGGCAGTGCACAGTGCAAGTGGGGATGTCCCAGGCCGCATTGTGTGTCCTGGTGAAGAAGCTCTCGCTTCTGAGTGCCATACATGGCAGGTGACAGGTGAAGATGGGGCGGTCAGGAGCTGAGGCATCAGAGTGAAACGCTGTTCAAACTTGAATGATACTGAGCCTGAGCTGAGAGCGGGGAAAGCAACAACAACCTAAAGAAGAATTAAGAGGAGAGGAGGAGAGTGGAGAAGAGAGAAAGGGAAGCTGCAGCTAGGAAGAAAGGGGACCAGAAATACTGGGAACAAGGACCCTTTGTGGGTGAGGAGCGAAGTGGTCCCTGGAGTGTGTCTGTTGCCAGGTCCCCTGTGAAAGGCCAGCTCTCTGGAAGGTATTCTCCAATGTCAGATCAACCTCCAGACTGGCTGTATTTAAAGCATTTCATCTGCTAGGCCAGTTTCATGCCCTTCCAGGCTTCTTTTTTCCTCCCATTTGGAGCCAAGTTTTTAGAAGGACAATTTTAGCCAAATAATGCAGACACAGTCTTGTTTGAATTAACTTGGAAAAAACCAGAAATGTTCTAAAGTAGTCTAATTGTGAAATGTGCCGAGTTTGTACACGTGCTGATCATGGGTTAGAAAGATGTCCCGGCAGCTAAGAGCTCTTGTTGCTCCAGCAGAGGACACAGCTCTTACATGGCAGCTCCCAACTGTCTGTAACTCCAATTCCAGGGGATCTGACAGTCTCTTCTGACCCCAAGGGCACCAGATGTACTTGTCTCTCTCTCTCACACACACACACGCAGGCAAAATCTTCATACATGTGAAATGAAAATCATTTTAGATGCCTAAGGATTCCTGGTAACCTGGAAGGTTGTATGTAAACCCTGGCCGTGTGACCTGGTCCGCTTGTAAGCAGCAGCCTCCGACAGCAGGCTTCACTGAGCTGATAGGAGTGAATGTAGGCACTGTCTCTCCTGAGGCCTTCTGAGACGAAAAGCTTCCCACTGTCCAGGGCTGGGGACCTTGCCTCTTTCACTGCGTGCCTGTTCTGCCCATGCAGTTCTTTTCCTCAGTTTTTTTCTGAACTCACTATTGCAGGTCCTGCTCTGCGCCAGGCACTGTGCTGAAGAAAATAAGACAGACTGCCACGGGCACACTCAGGCTGGAGGGTGGGAAGTCTCCTCCAGTAGGCTCGTTGGAGGCGGGGACATCTTAGCGGACTAAAAGGCCACAACTAGAGTAGGGGAACTCTGCCTAGATAAAGGAGCGTCCCCAGAGAGCTAATTGTGAAACTGCAGACACTTGATGGTAGCTGACACATGGACTGACCATACAGAGCTATGGAGGGAAGAGCTGGTGAGAATCCAGCAGGAAGCAGATACTGAGGCCTGAGACACTGTCCTGGGGGCTGCGCTTACCAAACAGTGGAGAGAAGAGATTAAGGGTTTGGATCCTGTGAGTAGCAGGGTCACACGGAGAGAGCACACTCTGGCAGCTTCACCTCCATCACGTAAGGACTGCAGTGGCCTGCAAGGAGGGAAGATGGCAGAGGGAGCTAGTGACAGCAGCCACCACCAGAAGACCCTCTGGAGCCTGCATTGTCTAAATACTCTGTACAGTGTTCATTGGGGCAGACAGTGTTAGTCATACCTCAAGGATGAGGAAAGTGGGACTCGGAGTGACTCACACTGGACACACCTGAGCCTAGCTCTCCGTCCCAGCACTCTGGAAGAGTCAGGACTCAGCCCTGCTCTCCCCCTTCTTCGCAGGCCCCCTAACCTACTTCACAATCGGCTTCTGCTTCCCATTGCTTTCACCTGATCCAGAGCAGGCCCCAGACGCCCTCAGCAGTGTTGCTCCACAGGCCGTCGCCTCACCTCGCAGGCCTACTTGTTTGGCTGAGAGGAGCCGGATCTTTGTGTTCTCACTCAGAGAAAAGCCAATCCTGACTGTCAGCCATGGCCGTGAGCCCAGCACAGCGCCTGAGCAGGACTGAGAGGGGCAGGTTTTTTAGGCTCGTTTGCTGCTCTCCGCATTGACGTCAAATGAATCTGTAGCCGTGCACTCCTGAGTTCTTCAACCTGACAACAAGAGTTGATCTTCTCTGAAGAAACACTCCACCCTCACTCCTGCCCCCAACCTCAGCTGGAGAGGAGTTCACTGGCTTTAGACTAGGCTGAGGACTGTGAGATGGGGTTGGGGGAGGCTGGCAGTATAGCAGGGACTGCCAAGTCATGGGGATACAGTATACTAACCACTGCTGGTCTCTTCTACCTTAGAGGGATCTACATCCAGAGGCTGGGGAGTGTGTGTGTGTGTGTGTGTGTGTGTGTGTGTGTGTGTGTGTGTGCGTGCGTGCGCTATAGGAGGTCCTTCTGTATTTCTGTTGCTTTCATTGGTTTAATAAAGAGACTGCCTTGGCCTTTTGATAGGGCGGCTCTTAGGTGGGTGGAGTGGACAGAACAGAATGGTGGGAAGAAGGGAAGTGTGGCAGACACCATGATTCTCTGACCCGAGACTGACATAGGTTAAAATCTTGCCGGTAAGCCAGTCATGTGGTGATTCACAAATTTAATAGAAATGGGTTAATTAAGATGTGAGAGTTAGCCAATAAGAGGCTAGAGCTAATGGGCAAGACAGTATTTCAGTGAATACAGTTTTTGTGTAATTATTTCGGGTATAAGCTAGCCAGGTGGCGGGATACAGCCTGCCGCTCCTTTTACAACGTGTGTGTGTGTGTGTGTGTGTGTGTGTGTGTGTGTGTGTGTGTGTGTGTGTATACGCAGGCATAGGACAAACTCAACTGTTCTTCCTCAGGACCTGTCTACATTGTTTTTTGAGACAAATTCTCTCAACTGAACTGGAGCTCATCAAGTAGCTCTTGGGGTTCCTCTGGCCAGGGAACCCCAAGAATCTATCTGCCTCTGCTTTCCCAGTCCCCGGGTTACAGACGCACACCTCCACACCCAGATTTCTCTTGTAGATTCTGGGAGTTGCACACAGGTTCTCATGCTTACATGGCATGCACTTTGCCCACTAAACCATCTCCTCATCCCTATGCATACCTTTTTAAATGGGCTTCCTAATGATGGTTTGCAAATCCCATAAGGGTCCCTTAAAACTGTATGAACCTCCATGTGTTTCTCTAAAAAATTTTGTGCTTCCAAAATTCTGTGATTCTGAAGGAAATTTGCAAACCCATCACCAAATCACAGTAGTCAAGCACTTCCTGGGCTCTCCGGAGAGGAGCTTACATAACCCTGGTGGCAATGCTGCAAGCTCTTCTTTTCTTTCTGGGACAGATGAGGTGGGAGAGGGAGGCTCCAAGTAAAGTCACTTTCCAGAGGGAATCCAGCCAACCAGCAGCAGAGCTGTGAGCTCCCCAGCCTCTGCTGGCAGCTCTGACCCGGGAGCCCCCTTGCCACGTGCCTACCTGGTTTGTGCAGCACACACGCTTGGGTCACGAGGGCACGCTGCAGTGCACCCCTGTCTTCAGACCCTTCTTGCATAGATGTCAAGGGAAATAAGAAGTTCAGGTCTCAGTGCTTTTTTTTTCCCTGCTAAAAATATGGGTTGGTTGGCACTAGCCATGTATTTCTTGAGATAGAACAAGTGCTTCAAAGGCAGCACTCTGGGAAAGAGAGAACTCTTCAACAAGGTCGTTAAAGTTATTTTCAAGAAGGAAAACAAAGTTCTAAATGTTTCTCTTCCACTCCCTCCCTTGGCCATGACCCTCTCCTGTTAGGCCTCACTTTGGAATGTGGCCTCTGCTTTGCACCAATGAACTAGTTGAATTTGGAGTTGATTACTTCACTGATTTCATTACACCTGGGATAACCTTGGGGGCAGGCAAGCAGACAGGGAGGTGTCCTCCCTGCACCTGTCCAGTGTCCAGTGTCGCACGGCCGGAGGCCGCCCGGTCATGCCACACTCTGGTACTGGCCTGTGGAATTTCTTCTGGATCACCGCCCTGATTTCCTGTAGGCGCTTTCTTAAGGACAGACCCTCAGTTGGCTCTTACAAAGCTTACCATGCCCCCAGGCAGTTCCCAAAACAAGCTGTCTTGGTGTGGAGAGAAATCAACCTCACACTAAAGGCCAGGCTGAAGGAAGAGTCACCCAGCATCAGCCACGTGGACCCAAAGGTCCTCATGGACTAAGTGACCAAAGCATGAGCCATCTTAGCAGCCGGGCTGTAGATGAGGGACCCTGTGCCATGTCTGCTCACCCCGTGCCCCCTTTCTTAGCCCCTGATAACCAACTGGCCCCCTTAACTGTGCCGTGCCTGTCCCTCCTGTCATAGGTGATGGTGCTGTCCACAAGACTCCTGAAGCCACTTAACATTCCTGAGCTGCTCTTTGCCACTGACCGGCTGCACCCAGACCTTGGCTTCTGACATCTAAGAGAAGATAAGACCGGTTTGAGCTGGAAATACCAATACCCAGCTGTCACCATTCCAGATATGCCTCCAAAGCCAGTGTCCCTGTCACTAATGATAGGTATGACTTCATTCTGCCAGAGAGGACCTCATGGCCAGCAGAAGACGGTGTGTTTGGACTGCTCCTGTTCTTCAAAAGCAAAATAAAGACTTGCGTGTTCGTTCTCTTCTATAGGTGTCAAGCTGTCTCTAGCTGACTTCACCTCAGTCCCTCTGATTTATCTTCACCCCTTACTGTAGTTCTTTCAGGAGCCGCCTGCAAGTCTCTTAGCCCTGGATAAAAGTCTGCCTGCAAGTGGTGGCAGAGACAAGCATTACAGTTCAAAGTTAAAAGTCAAGGAAGGTTAAATGTCCTTAGAATTCCCTGCTTGAGGAAAGCTAGATTGTCCTTGTGATTATGTAAGTGAAAAAGGGATGTCACAGACAGAGCCTGAGACTTTGTTTCTCTCTGACTCCAAAACATTTCTGAAAGACAAGAAAGGAAGGGTAGACCCGCCTGGGCAGCACTAGCCTGGTGGCCTCCGTGAATGGTAAATCACCCCAAGAGTAACAAAGGGCTGCTTTGTTCCGGCTGGTTCAAGGATCAGGGCAGACCCACTACTTGGAGCAGTAGTGGGAGAGAGGAAGAGAGGGTGCCGGAGGGCTGTCCTTGCTGCACATGGTTTCTCTGGCCCAGAGGAAGCCTGTGTGGAAGAGGCTCCCTCCCAAGGAGTCTAGATTGGAAACACAACTCCCACATGGCCTTTGTGATTTCAAATTCCTACTGAAAGCGAAAGCCTCCTTCTGGGATTTTATATTTTCTTTCTGGTCATAGCAGAAAAACCCAGACGCATCTAGTGAAATTATATGAGAACTCTAGGGAAAAAGGGAAGAAAGAACTACTTGGAACCCAGACACCGCTCACGGGGACATGGCCGGTGGGAGCTCCTGGCGTGAGTAATGGATGTCTGGAATGAGACAACGCCAAAAAACAGTTTCTCGTGTGGATTAAGAAGGAAGACAAAATAAAATGTAAACCAAGACATGGCTATACTTTTACTTCTCTGTTAAATGCTGTCCTTTTAAGCAAATAGAAAAAAAAGAACTGCGAATTTAGAATCATTTTGAGGTGAATGATGCTGACTTATTAAACAACATGTTCATTTTCCACCCAAGTGTGCGTCCTGCCTTCCCTGCTCTTTGATGGTGTTCAGCTATAAGGCGGCTCTTCTTAAATCCCGCTCAGCTAAAAGTCTGTCATTTGAATGAGGAAAAAAAAAATGGCGTTCACCTCAGAGAAATTCTATGTATGCAGGGACAAGTGCTTTCTAAAATAAAGAAATTTAAAGTAACCTGCCATATGACCCAGAACTGTATTCGCTCATCCATCCTTTCCCACGTGTTGAATGGGAACCTGTGGAGAACATTCCAGATGCTCTGAGAAGTTCTGAGCCAAGCTTTTCACAAACCAGGTACCACCCTAACTCCATGGCACTCACAGGATGAGAAGCTGATGCTGAGCCTCATGTCTGGGTGCCCGGTGGGTTTCTCCTCAGGGTTCAGGTGCACACCATATGTCTACATGCAAAGGGAGGCTGAAAATACCAAACCAAACTGCTAGCCAGTGTTTCCATCTGGAAGGCACATCAAGGGGAACATAGGAAAGGGGGAGTCACCCTCCCATTACTTCTGTGCTGTTTCAGGTTTTTACACCAAATATGTATTTGTGTGTTGCTTTTGTGGGTGCAATAGTTCATCTTGGCAAGTTATCTCTTACCTAGTAAAAGAATATTCAGAAACGCCTACTCTCCTACTAGGGTAAAATAGCAGTTACATTAGCCTTCTAGGATGCTCTAACACTAAAGTGAGTATGGCCATGGCTGGTGTTGGTGCGAAAAGTGTGAGAAGTTTACTTTGTAGTCGTCCTCTTCCATCTCAGTGGTCACTGGCTGAAAGAACTGGGTCAGGAGAGCAATCGGCGACCGAGGCTTTGGGGGCAGGCAAGCTGGAAGAAGCTGGTGATTACTGGAGTCTGGTTTGAATAAGGACACTGGAGAAACGGGGGAGTGGTCATAGTGTCTCTTCACAGGAGTAGGAACCCGAAGACGCTGCTAGTGATAAGTGTCGGGTGACTGCCTCTGCAGATCCCTGTTCCCAGGAGAAACTTTCCGTCACCAATGTTAGCCAGAAAGCTAGCGGTGTAGTCTGTGCAGTCTGGGGTTGAAAGCCTCATTTACCATTTCCATATTATCCAAATGTATGAGTTTTAAAGTGACCTACCCCACACCCCTTATGGTAGCCACATGAAGGTGGCACAAACAGCCCAGCTGAGGAGCTGAGCACTAGTGACTCTCAGACCTGGGCGTATTTACCACCTAAACCAGGCAGGCCAAAGCAAGCATACACAGGCCGATCTCCTACCAAGGGCCTTGCAGCCACTTTTTATATACACAATTAAAATCCCGGTAAATGCTTTGTGGCGACTGAGGTCTGCTCCTTTTGGAGCACTGTCCCCACAAGCATAGGGCATAAGCCAAGTGTTTGGCAGTACTCCCCGCAGAGCGCCAGGCCCTGTGCCTATAACTGTTTGTGCCAGGGTCCCTACGGTTTCGCTGATATTTCCATAACAAATGATTCCATCCCCCTACCAAGACCACTATTGTTTCTTCTTACCCTAGTTACCAGAAACAGCATGTCAACAACAAATAATCCACTATTACAAATTCTGTCTGTTGGCTTGCCCAGGAAACATCAAAAACCTCCATCTCTGCTTTGAAAGGAACTTCAGACAACCAGATGGCTGAGGGCTTGCAGGCCAGGCAGCAAGAGTAGGGGAGTGGTGGGGTCTCCCTACCCTTGCTTGTAACCCCATTCTCTTCTGCAACTCAGGAACTGATGAAGACAATAAGAACCTGCTGAAACCGCCTCTCTAGATTTCCAGGAGTGCCCAGACAGCTTTCTGGGTTCTGTATTGTAAGCAGGCAGTGCCTTCCTGCTGGGCTCTTACCCGGAGGTTCTGGGAGCACTCCACAGCTGGGCAGCTGGGCCTTGGCCATCTCCTTTCTCCTAAGCAAGACTACAGCGAGCCAACTGTTCCATTGTGGGAATCTGCCTACAACGTGTTCCCTTACCCAGAAAATAGATCTGTTTTTACCCTCTTAGAGTAAAAGATCAATGTTGAAATCCCTTTTTTTTTTCTCTCATAAATAAGGGACTCTCTATAAACACAGCCATAGCCCCCAAAGCTCTGGTTCTGAGCTGCCAGACAGGCAAACCTTCTGGAGCTGGATGAGGATAGAAGGCAATTTCACAACCTCCCTCCCAGCCTCCCCTGCCACTGTACAGCAGGGCCAGGCCCAGCCAGGGCTGCAAGTGGTTTTGATTTGAGGCTAGAAGGAAACTAGAAAGCCAGACTTCATGACAGACATGGGTTGGGCTCTGAGACAGACCGGCTGGGAGGCAGCTCCTCCAACCTGGACGTCTTTATTACTGAGGGGGCTGGAGGCCAAAGCAGCCAGCAGCCTCTGGCTAATGGCAACAGCAGATGTGGTCCAATTGCCAGGAGCCCCAGGCCCAGGCAGTAACCAAGCTGGTAGCAGAAGAGAGGTGGAGGGAGCTGGGGAAGCGGAGCCAAGACGGTTGGCTGGTCAGAAGGCCCAGAGCCACAGCTGTCTGGGGGGTAAAAGGGTGGGGACGACAAGCTTTGGTATCAGAATGGCTTAGGGTAGGGTTCAGATCAGCTTCCTGAGCCCAGCCTGTTGCTTCCTTTCCTGTGTAGGATACTAAAGAGAGATAAATTAATGTGTAGCGTGCCCTTGTTACAGACATCTCCTATTGCTGGTGCCCAGACAGTCCGTAAATGAAGTAGAGTGCTCTTACCATCTGGCCCTAAACTAACATAATCTCTAGGCCTTGGTTTCCTCATCTTAAACTAGTGAGTGACCCTCGGGGGTCTCCCAAAGATTAAAGAGCATGTGCAATTTGGCATGTAGTGAGTACTCAATAAACCCTCATTCCCCTCCTCTATACCAGACTCATAGGATCCCCTACCTGGTGGCGGGGGCGCTGTTTCTCAGCCAGAGTTTGTAGAGGGTAAGAAGGGAAGGTAAGTGGAGAGATACTAGTGCGGAAACAGATGAGATTATTGAAGCACTGAACACTGTGCCAAACATGCTGAGAACACAGTTGTCTAGAACTGCAGAAGGTTCAGTCCAGCTGAGATGGCGGCCTGGACTAGGTCTTGGGTGGTTCCCATTTCATTTTCTCCCTCTCCCCTCCCTCCACTTCATCCTTCTGTAGCCAAGGACCCCTCATAGTCAAAAAGACCCACCTACACGAAGTGAGAGGCTGAGAATGCACGGGGTAAGGGGTGGGGGCAGTCATCTGTGCCAAGAGCAGGAGACAGAAGATGCAGGACAGCTAGACTGAGAGAGACCAGCCGGAGCCCTGCGGAGATGGAAGAGCAGAGAGGAGACAGGTAAGAGGTGGAAGGCTGATTCCACTCAGCCCAAAAATCTATCCTCTGCGAAGCTCTGTGTCTCCCATTTCAGGACATGGGGGAGCCCAGGGACAATGTGCAAAGATGACCTGTTCGCTCATTGGGCATTGCTAACAGTCACACTAGAGGAAGACTGAGTAGAATATAGATCTTGTCTCTGCCCTTGTACTGTCTCAGTCTTCTGTGGGAACCGTGCCCCACCCTGCTGTCAACACACACCCTTCCCAGAGGTGAGGTGAGGCTAGGTTTGAAGAAGTTTTCTGTCTTTTTTTTTTTAATAACAAGTTCTACGTATAACAAAACATAAAATGTCAAAATGTCACTGTCAAGAGCAGTCAGATGTTCCCCTGGGAAAATGAGCTTGAATAACCCAGCCCTATATCACAGCAGACTGCCAACACATCTCACTTCCGCACCCTGTGGCAGCATGCGTCTTACATATGAAGCATGACAGAGGAAGATCATGGACTAGTCAGAAGACACTGGCTGAACTCCATTATGTGAGCTTCAGGACATCGCTCGATTGTGCAGTCGTGATAGCTGCTCCCTCTCCCTCCTCACAGGCTTCTCTGGAGGGTCAACCCAGACCACTATGGAGCATGCTGCCTGGACAGAAGGACAGTGCCCTGCCCACTGTGATGGAGACTCATTGAGCTTGCGTGAAAGGCTTTCTAAGCCCAAATGGCAGCACAAGAGAGAGGCCCGGCAGCTGCGGCACACGTGTGACAAAAGCTCCATGGGAGGAGCTGCTCCTGAATAGCTCCAAATCAATGGTTGTGAGCGCTTCCTATGAGGACAGCGTGCCCGGAAAACCTCCGCTAAGCGTCACACACGAAGCAGCACTGATCTGTGGAGAAACACACTTGCCCCCAGCGGCTCTGTTAAGATGCGCACAGACAGCTGTCTAAGGTCTACCCAGAGGGCCGTGAAGGAAATGAGTAGGAGACATGCAGCTCTGGAATAGGAAGGCCAAGTCACACTGGATGGTGCTCACGGGTTGGAGCCCTCACATTACGAACCTTGTTCTGCAAGGATATTTTACAATGTGTAAAATCAGGATAATAAAATGTACCTCACTGGTCACATGTTGTGAGGCATAAGAGATCACGCCTGGAAGACACATCCCCTAACTCAACCTTCTCAATCAACACGGGGTTCCAAACAACAATCTCTGCAGGACAGGAGGCAAACATTTCAAACGGCTGCTCTTATCAAATGAGAGATTTATTGTACATAAAATAAATTACAGTTTGAGCCAAAGCATGATTGGCTTCTTAAAGTGCATCGGTGTAGGGGATTTGGCAGCGAGGCCACATCTGGTCACTCGGTAAGACAGCATTTCAGTATCTCAGCCACCTACAGCCACGACTCAGCCAGGCCCAAGAAGCGACCCAACGTCATTGCCGTGAGTCATTCACACAAACCACACCACCATCTATTAACACTTTTTTTCTGTACCTGATGCCACAGTTAAAAAAACAAACAAAAAAAGCAAACAAACAACTGTACACTGTCACAGTTGGGCAGGCCGGGGCTGAGTTTTTCACAGCTACTCAATATGTATACCCATCCTGCACCAGGAGATCTAGCACCTTCCTGTAGACCACAGCTCACAGGAGTCTGTACACAGAATATTTTGCCCTAAAATATGACCTTTGTGGGGTGGGGAGGGTCCCTCCTTGTTTGTAAAGAAATCTGGGTATCCTTCAAATCAGAAAGGCATCCCATAAAGATAGCATGTTGGAGACACTGAGAAAAGCAACCCTTCCTCTTGGGAGGAAAAAAAAAGTGGAGACGGGAGAGAAAGCTTGTGAATGCTTTCCTGGTTCTTTCGTGCCTGCCCTAATTCACGTCAATGTATTTAGCAAAACTAACCACCATTTTATAAGGTAGTGAGGAACAAAAACATGCCCCATCCTCATGGTAAAGGACCAGGCAGAAAAGTCACATAGCCGTCCATCTGTCCTCGGGCTCCAAACACTTGGTTTTTGCAGAATTCCACAGGCCCCTTAGGCCCCTCTGCTGCAGCCCTTTCTGGAACCATGAACTGCCATCCGCCTGCAGTGGCCCTGCCTAAGAACCTCAGGCCTCTGCCCAGAAGACCAAACCCCCTCAAGGAGTCACACTTCAGACAGACGTGACAGTTCTCACTTTGGCAGACAGAGCTTGCTTGAACCTCCTTTTCAGGTCCTGCATGTTCGGTGACTTGGGTCTGGGAATGAGGGACGTTCTGCGCTTCTCGGGTGTGCTGCTGGGCTGCTGTTTGTGGCTCACTTCTTTGCAAAGGATGTGGAAAGCATTGTAGACATCGTTGTAATTTTCACTGACAGATACTTCATAGAAGGAGCAACCCAGCATGCCGGCCAGTTGCAGTCCAAGCTGCGGGTCAACCTGCTTGATGTGTAGCAGGTCGGCTTTGTTGGCCACAACCACCACAGGCAGCCGAGTGCCCGGGTGAAGCTGCTGGACATGCTGGTGGAGCTGGCCAATGAGTTCATAGCTCTTGTGGTCGGTGATGGAGAAGACGATGACCACGGCGTCTGCCCAGCGAATGCAGCGATTCAGCTGCTCGTTGCAGCTCAAGCCATTCTCATGCACCTGAAGGGACAGGAGAGCAAGGTGAACAGTGAGCACTGCACAGAGCTTGGGCTCAGTCGGAATCTGAATTCTAAAGAACCCCGCGTGTGGTGACGATGGCGGGCTAGGGTTGTAAACAAGTCCTATCCCCACACACTTTGGCTTCCTTGACAATATGTTGATCCAGCTGCTCGGAGTTGGGATAAATAACAGGGCAGCTCACCACACTCAAGTGGAAAATGGACTACAGAGAACTCCACGCAGGGAGACTTTGTAGTTGCACAGAATGGGAAATTAACTGGCTAGACAGGGAGTCTGGGGAAGCAAAGATAGGAGCGGGAAGCATTTAAACCTGGATAACTGCCCAGCGCAGGACGGGGAAAAAGAAAAAAACACTAGCAGAGCTCTTTTGTCTGCAGAGAAACTTCCCACCACATAAAACGCGATTCCGGGCGTGGAGACTGGACCCACATATTTGGTTTTTAATGCCAAGGCACGTACATAAAAACCGAAGCAAGGAAACACTGTTGATTCCAAGTGTTGGCTTGCCAACACCCTACGCCCCACGCCCCGTGTGGTGACTCCTCCTACAGGAGGGGCTCTGCCCTTCCCCAGTCTCCCAAACTAAGCCAGGCCAAGGCTGACCGCAGGCCAGGTACAATTAAACTGTCAAACAACATGTAAAGGTTTGGGCCTCGCTCCCCACGGCATGTCTTCCTTCAGCTGATGAACCAGTAAACAATTTGACCCGCTCAGCATCATGGTTCCTCACCTGGACGCCTGGAGTGTCCTGGACTTGTATCGCCAGGGTTTCGCCCTCTATCTGGACCTGTCTAGTATAGAGATTACCTACGAAGGCAAAGAAAAGAGATCATGTGGGGTTATGAAATGTGGGGTTTTTTTAATGCCATATAGCCTACACCATACACAGAAAAAAAAAAGTAGTTCCCTTCTATTTAATGAGTTTACTTCAGATCTGGTTTAAAGGCCAGCTGCAAGTTTAGCCCCTTGCTAGTAGATTTATCAAAAGCATGTCAAAGTTTGTGGGTTTTTAGAAACTTGCTGGTCTAATTTTATTCTGAGTTTCCATATTTAGAATATTTCCTTGAAGCGCATATTTTCTGGCCCTCCATGTGCAGAGCTTCTGTATTTATTTTAGCACGTTATCAGTCTCTAAACAGTCATATTTTGTCCACTGGATATAAGAGACTCATAGGCAAATATGGTTAGTAAATACAGTTAATGTGCCTGGCATAGAACTGTGCCATGATGATGAACGACTGTATCAAAGCAGAAGGCTGCTGTGTCTCCGCTTGGGATGGCTTCTATGGCTCATTTCACCTAATCCTCAGCAAGTACTCCATGCAGTCTGCCCACTCAAGCAGTTTGCTAACAAGTCATGGTCAGAAAGTACCAAAAGCTCCTGGGACAGTGGCTGTTTTCAACCATTGGAAATGAAGTGTCTGTCTTCTCAGTTTTCAGGAGCTCTGGCCTCTAAAATCCTCAGCGAGTTCTTTCTCTTTGTTAAGGAAAGAACTTCAGGTTTACAACTACCCTTCTTTGGCCTTTGCTTTGAAAGGCAGCCAGCAGAGGGAGAGGGTGGGGGGAGGAGCTGGTCAGTGGGTTTTTGGGTTTGGTTGGGTTTTTGTTTGTTTGTTTTTTTATGACTTTTGCAGGCATGTTTGAAAGGAAAAGCCCCTGGAGTACAAAGGGTGCTTCCAACTGGGGACCCTATAGTTAAAGCATACCACTGGGAATACTTTTGGGCACTTGATAAAATGATGAATGGGCCTGGAATGGAATGAGGCCAGATGGCAGCTGGGGGGTGGGGTGGCGTGCAGAATTGGAAGTAGCAGAATCCTGATCCTCACACTGTCACCCCGAAGGCAGTGTCCTTGAAGGCACTGAGAAATGAGAGTAGCAAGCCCAACAGACTTTTCCCCAATGTAGTTCCTCACCTGCATTTCGTTCATAGTCTCCGATGAATCGCTTGGTGAGGAATCGAACCACCAAAGCTGCAATTGAGAAAGGAGAACAAGTTAACCCACTAAGTTACATGGGTCTCCACCCCACCCCCATCAGGAACACAACTCTTCCGAAGAAAGTCACAGCCGGCCACCGAGAGAAATTCCTGCCCTGTAGCTCCTTGACCCCTCAGCCAGACACTAGAGGGTAGAAGCCGGGTGAATTACGGCTCTGACAGTGGGGAGGGAGGGTGTGTGGCCCAGCTCCTCCTTTGAGTCCAGCTGGCAAACGTCTTCCTAACCTTACAGAACTCCAGGAGGTTCTGTAGTCAACTTTCTGTTCTGCCCCAGACCCTGCCAGAGGCTCAAAGCCCTAAACTTCTACTCTAACCTGAAAGTTGGCGGGCCACTATGGCCCCCTTAAATTGAAGCAGGAGCTTGAAGGGGCGGACGATTCTGCTGCAACGCCCACCTCTCCCGTCTCCAGTCCGGACGGGGGTCTCCCATGTCCCGTCCCACAACCAAGCGGGGTCCTCGCTTGGACTCACCGGTCTTGCCCACGCCGCTGGCCCCCACCACGGCGATCTTGACGAGCCGCCGGCCCGCAACCCCCAGACAGTAGTCGGCAGCGGCGCTGCCCGGGGCGGGGTACTCGGCGATGGTGCACATGTTCTGGATGAGGCGCATCGCCGCTGCGGCCGGAATGACCCGCGCGGAAAGGGAAGTGAGGACAGGAGCAGCTCGCACCGCGCGGAGAGGGTGAGCAGGTCCGACGCCGCACAGCCGAGGAGGTTAGAAAGTACCAGGGAGAACGACCGGACAAGGGTCTCAGCCGTTCCGGCTCGCAACTGGGACAGCAGGCGGCCGGGTGCTGATTTTTCCTGGCCCAGGCCCCGCCCACGCCCAGGGCGACCAATCCCCGGGCGCCCAGCTCGAGGCCCCGCCTTTGGCCTGCGCAGAGAAGCTACGCCCACAAAGGAGCTCAGAGCAAGTGCTGGGCCCCGTGAGACCCGGGGTAAAAAAGGGCGGCGGGCGCGAGGGAGGCAACGTGAGGGATCCAGCCGTCTCCCGCTGCGCTAGCACGCGGCCCCAGCGGTGGCTGCAGGGTCACCGGGTCTCAGATCCGCGTGGAAGGTTCTGTCCGTTTCTACCGAGCCTTAAATCCGCGTGAGAGACAGCCCTGTCTTCTGGGTCTTGGATCCCCGTGGGGAACCTGTCTGTGCCTACGAAGTCTCAGATCCTCGTGAGAGACCTGTCATATCTGCGGGGTCGCAGATCCTCGGTGGGTTTAGGGGCACCCATCCTTGTCTGCCCACCTCGCCGCCGGACCTCCTTAGGGCAGTCCCTAGAGGCATTCTCTGTATTGGGTCCTGGGTCCCCTAACCATGCTGGTCGCTGCCTGCATCTAATTGGCTTCTCCACCTCTGACCCTAAGGAACCTGACAGGGAACAGGACAGGCCCATAGCCACTACCCTGAAGTCTGGCTTTGTATTCTGCTCATGCGCTGGAGACGTTGATTTCTCTTACTTGGTTACATCCAAAGTATTGTGCTGGGTTATACTTTCCCCACCATTGTATCTGTAAACAAGGACGCCCCTCCCTGCCATAAAGTGTGGCATTTGTCTTTGGGACAAAATATCCATTTTGCTCTAGTTCTTGTAGACAGTACAAGCTCACAAGAACACACACACTGCAGAAAGCAAGTGTTGCACCCCCAAGTCACTAAAGCAAGCTTGTACCTCTCAGCTAGTCACAGCTCCTCCTGGAGCTGTGAACTGGTAAGAAAACAGTCACTGTAGCTTGGCTGGAACTCTCTGGGAGGCAGAAGGGCCCCGCGTTTAGTGTAGTCATAAGGCTAGATAAACGTGATTAGTTCAAAGTGGCTTGCCGCCAAGAAGATATGGGGCCCAGCACTTATACAATGCCTTCCACCCCACCGGTGCTGTCATCAGAGTAAAGCACCGTCAAAGGCTGGCCAGATGCCAACTTCAGCAACCTTCTAGACCTTATCGCTGCCACCACCACCTTACAACCCTCAGGCCCTTATATCTTGGCGCCTAAGAGAGGGAAGCCAGTGACTTTTTGTATGCCCCTATTACAGGTAGAAATGTAAAAGGTGCTGATGCCAGTACCAAGAGTTTCTCATTGAATCACCTTCTGTTCTGGATTTTATTCACCAGGTATCTGAGTAGAATTTACCCGTATCTGTTAACAGTTTGAAGAGCTGAAGGAATTGGAAAGGAAATAGAAGGTGTTGTTGAACTGCCTTGGTTAAGTCTTCTAGGATGAACAGCCTAATCAGCGGGCACACAGGATGAGCCATAACTGTACAAGGCTGCCTTCTACGGGGAACGCGGAATGAAGTAAGGTCAGCCGTCTGAGTCAGGGAGAAAGGACATGTCCAATTTGCATCATGTCTTTCTGTGTGATTTCAATCGAGCTTGAGTTTTGCCAGTCTATAAAATCAAGCTTAGCAAAGCTATAATTACAGGTAGCAGGCCCCTTTCAACCCTCGGCCCCCCAGCCTGCAATTCTGTAGTGTTTACATGAGAAATAATTACGTAGTCTGCAGTGTTTGTTCGGCTGCTTTTTGCACACACACAGACATGTTAAAAGTTCTCAGAGGGAATTTTGCTTTGAATCGTTTTAGCTTCTGATGTTTCATTTTCATTACCACGAGACTAACCAAGCCTGTGATTTTTCTGTCTGCATCATGGAGACTGAATTTAGTATTTTTACTTTAAGTCAAAATGAACTGGCTGTACTTGAAACACAGGAGAGAGAGAAAGAGAGAGAGAGAGAGAGAGAGAGAAGAAAGTTGAGGAAAACGGCAAAAAAAAAAAAAAGGCATGTTAGTAACACATGTCTCCCCAGTAACTGCCACCTGTGTCTGGTCAACCTCAGATAATAGCACGTAGTTAGCACTTTTTGGAAATCCAAATTATTGGCGGGGGGGGGGGCAGACACAAAGAAATAGGTCAGTAACGCCATCAGATGACAGCCAAGTCGGGTGTCATCCAAAGGTTGTGACTGAGCATCCAGGATGGCATCCTCATCCACACATCTACATTTCAACTAGACAGGTGGGAAGCGCTAGCCCTAGCTCAAGCTGTCTCAGAACATGTAATTTCTCATAAGTGGGCACTCTTAAGACAGAAAATAGAAACCAATCTCTTAAAGCTTATATAAGAATCTGGCAAAGTGTTACTCTATTGCTAATGACTAGGCACACACAGAACCCACCCAAACTAAAGTGGGAAGAGGAAGAACGTTGGTCCCACCTTTAGGTGGAAATAGTGCCAAAGAATCTTCCTTTAAAAGCAAGAGAACAAAGTTTCACATACATCTTCACGAAGATCACACAGCCTGTAATAGACAGTATCACAAGTCTGCAGGTGATCAGTGAAATTTAAAACCAACTAAACAAGGGCTGGGGAGGTCGCTTAGTTGGTAAAGTGTCTTGTGAGCAACCATGAAGGTCCGAGTTTAATCCCCAGAAACCACGTAAAAACAAAAACAAGCAAACAAACAAACCCTGGCACCATGGCACACACCTACAATCCAGGCCATGGAGAAATGAAGACAGGAAGAGATCCATCTTGGGGCTTACTGCCCAGACAGACAAACATAACCAGTTCTATAGTCAGTGAGAAATTATGTCTCAAAAAATGTGATGGTAGGTGATTGAGGTAGACACTCCACGGGGTTGCTCAAACAGATGCGCCTGCACCCACCCACATGTAGCGAACATAAATCCATGTGTGCATGCACTCACCCACATGTACCTAACAGAGATACATACATATGTACACTCACCCACATGTACCCGAACATAAATCCATGTATGCATGCACCCACCCACATGCACCCAAACATAAATTCATGCATGCATGCATGCACTCACCAACATGCACCTGAACATAAATCCATGCATACATGCACCCACCCACATGCACCCAAACATAAATTCATGCATATGTGCACTCACCCACATGCACCTGAACATAAATTCATACATACATGCACTTGAACATAAATTCATACATACATGCACTCACCCACCTGCACCCGAACAGAAATACATGCACTCACCCACCTGCACCCGAACAGAAATACATGCAGACATGCACTCACCCACACGCACCCAAACAAACACATGCGTGTGCACTCACCCACATGCATCCGAACATAAACACATGAGTACGTGCAGCCACCCCCATACACCGGAATATAAACACATGCATACACAAAGAGCCAGAAAATGGTATGTTGCCAAGTGATAGGTTCACTCTCTCTTCCTATCCATCGCTCTCTCTGTTTCTGTCTCTCTTTGTCTCTTTCTATCTCTCTATCTCTCTCCCTCTGCCCCCTCTCTCTTTCTTAAACAAAGATAAGAGTATGGGAGATTAAAATATGAAGGATTCGGAGGAGTAAAGAGAAATATTTTTTTGCTAAGTTTTGATTTTGCCTCAGTATCTGGAGTTCCTCTTTGATCTTTAAAGTCGATCTTTGATCTGAGAGCTTCCAGAGATAATGTGCTGTCTGGAAGTCCTTAGAATCCCAGAATGTAAATTTAATAAACATTTATTTAACATCTGGGCCATGAGTACAGCAGGCACAAGGCTAGGGCTGGGGCCTCTTCTGGTGACTCCAGTTACAGTTAGCACGAGAAACTGAGATGTGACCGAGACGTTCCAATACAGTGTGAGAAAGTGACATGATAGAAGAGACTCTGGCATTATAGAAGCACATGGTAGGACTAAGGCTCTGGTTCAGAAACAGCAGGGCTGGACAGCTGCACAGCTAGGTGTTAATGTGTGCATGTATGTATGTGTGCATGTATGTATGTATGTGGAAGGTTCGGGGGAGCTGGCTTAGAAGCAGCATTTGCCCCTAGACAGAGGAAGCCGAGAAATGTCTGTGGGCTACGAAATGAAGGAACAAGAGTGGAAGTCAAAGGCTCAGTCCCCGTGAGGAGAACTGATCGTGGAACAGAGACTCGGGGGACAGAGAGGGGAGCACAGGAGGATCTAAGGACAAACACATCGTTAGAATCAGGGAGGCTGATGTGGTCCCCTTCTCCCGTGGGAACATGTCCACGGGAGCCAGAGGAGTGTTACTCTGCCCCTGTCCCCAAGGGTGGCTTCCAAACTGGTGTGTGTCAAAGAACATGGGCTTTTGCAAAGAGTTGGATTTTTATTTATTTTTGAGGTTTCTTTCAATCCCACCGCCTATGTGGATCCAACAATTAGACACTTTTTTGGCTATCGTAAGCAAATCATGATTCAACAAATGAGAGAGAGCAGTAGGGCCACAGTCGGGTACTGAGGGGCTAAGCCCACAGTATCCTCTCTTCCTAGCTTGCTTTCCTTCCTCCCCTCTCGCTCTTTTATTGTAAATCTAAAGTTACTTTTAAAAAAGAAACTCCAGGGACAATATGGAGGAAACTCAGTCAAAGCACAGGATATCTGGGAATAAAAGTGCCTGTATGAGCTCATCACTGCGTACGTTGGAGTAGCGCCAATTAAAAAAAATAGAACGAAAAGTAAGGCCATCACAAAGGAACCCAGAAAGCCCATTTTCTCTTATTAGAGGAAAAGGTATAGAGCATCAGTCGAGCTCCTGGCTGAGGTTTGGAACACTTTCCCATTGTATGGTGTCCCCTCTAAGAAAATTTCCAACCGAATCTCTAGAGTTCTTCCCACGGGGTCTAGAGTCTTCCCGACACCCACAGCAGCATGTCCACACTGGCTGGTCCCTTCTCTCCTGTAGCCTCCTCCTAGAAAGACAGACTTTGGCGTGCTCACCAACTTTCCAAATGACTAGGCTCTCCTTCTCACATTATTTGGGAAAGGCTGCAACCCAGGAATGGTGACAAAGCAGTAAGTGTGGGGGCGTGTCTGCAGCACTAGACTGAGACAGTGTGGTTTGCCGTCAGAGTTTCTATTTCAAATGCTTAAACTGGAGCGCACATGGCTCAGAAACAGGCCCCGGGATTAAGGAGGTGAGGAAATTTATTCTGCAACATTGGAACCTCTGGGAGATGTTTGAGCAAGGAAACAGGGACAGAGGGCTCTTACCTGGTGAGGCCACGAAGCATGTGCAGGTGCCTACAGGCTGTACAATCCTCCCTGGATATCTGTGCTGGCACACGGGGAGGTATCAATCGGGACATTCCCCCTTTAAAACCCCAACCTTCATTTTGATTTAATCACAACTGAAAGACAGCCAAACTCCCTAGAGTGAAAAGACCCAGTGGAGACAAAGGCAGAAGGAGACTCGGTTACATTAAAGGAGACATGCCCCTACATCTGTGCACGCAAGCACACACACATGTGCATCTTGTCTTAGAAAACTGCAACTTTGAAAAAAAAACAAAAACTAAAGTCTTAAATTCTAGGCAATAGGATTGGCCTCAGGGAAGTTCTTCCTCCCCCTAGACCTTGGTTGGTGTCCATGGCAGCAGAATGAGCCCTGCTTTCCTCTTTAAATTGTGTTCTACGGCTCCAGTCTCTGGATGCACTGTCAGACTTTGGAACTCTTCTGGAGATTCTGTCTGTCTGTCTGTCTGTCTGTCTGTCTGTCTGTCTCTCTCTCTCTCTCTCTCTCTCTCTCTCTGTGTGTGTGTGTGTGTGTGTGTGTGTGTGTGTGTGTGTGTGCTTTCTGGAGGAGAGGAATGAGCTCCAGGGCTGTAGGAGGATTGGACGTTGGGAACTGACGTGGCGACATGATTAGCAGGGGCAGTAGTTTTGGGAGTTCCTTTAGTGAACGAGAAGCCTGGTAACACTGCACACAGAAGTGGCAGCGTCTTTTAGACCACTGCCTTCCCTTCCCTAGCAGGAAGAATCCTCTGAGCAGGTCCATCCTCCCCTGTCTCACGAACTCATCAGTTATTTAGAAGATTACAAAACAAAAAGAAATGAGTGTCTGCCTTGGGTCCTCAGGAACAAGAACTTCAAGAACAACAAGATACTTGGCAAGATTTTATGATCGGAAGATACACACAGGCAGAAAGAACAGACTCAGACAATCGAGGTGATTGTTAAACATACTCTGTTGGCTTCAAAATCCTAAGTAAATTGGACATACATGACATCTACCCCCTTCTTGCCCCTGGGAGTGCAGGACCACCTCAGGTCATTTTAGGGATCCTCCTTGTCTTTGCACAGGAACCAAGGACCTCTCACCAAACCCTGAGCATCTGAGTAGGAACCTACTAAGCGGAAAGGAAATGAAAGCAATTTTGTATCTGCCTGTAAACCAGGGCAATAGCGAGCATCCTGCCCTCGCTCCTCGTCTCAGCTGGAGAATGAACTATTGAGTTGTGTCTGGGACCCAAGCCACTGGCTCTATTGCATCGTCAAGATTACAGTACCTACCAAATGCTACCCAGTCCCTCATAAATGCTATGACCTCAGTCCATTACAACGTTCCTGAACTCTCACAGGTCATCGTATGAGGTCATCGTATCCAAACTATATCCAAACTAACAAGGACACAGAAGTTGCCTAGTTGGGGACAATGCAAATGAAGATGTAATGAGCTTCTTCAATAAGCTTGGCTTCAAATTGATCACCGCAAGGAGACCTTTTTCTCCTACCTAGGCCATGAGCGTTTAGGCATCTCACCAAGGTGTTCTCATTATTAATGCATTTTTCTCCTGATTACCAAAGAAAATGGATAGCATCTGAGAAGAATGTGACGGGATGATTTTTAGGAAGTGCACGATGACTCATGTTCTTGATTTAACAAAGACACTGGCTTCTATATAAAGAAACAGCTTAGACCCAAGAGAGAAGCTGCGCACAGCAGAAGGGAGCTGCCAGAAGAACTGTACATTCCAAGGAGCGTGAAGGTTGCTACGCCGGGTCACCTCTGCTGGGAACTTCGTGTCCAGGTCATTGTTAGTTATTAATTCTCTGGGAATGTAACGCTATCTACCCCGAACAGTAAGTACTACAAGGCAGGAAAAGTCCAGGATTCTTCAAGCTGATTCTTAGCTGATCCCCAACACATGCAACAGCAACAAATGGAAGTTACTCCTCAGGCAACTGCAAGATGCATTTGTAACTCGACAGTAGCTAAGATGTAGCTGATTTGAGTATGTTGAATAGCTAATGAGACACATTGTATAAAAGGGATTGACAGAGCTGGAGGGATGGCTCAGAGTTAAGAGCACTGGCTGTTCTTCCAGAGGACCCAGGTTCAATTCCCAGACTCCACCACAGTTGTGGCGGCTCACAACTGTAACTGTAGGTTCAGGGCATCTGGCATCCTCACACAGATACACATGCAGGCAAACATACCAATCAATGCACATAAAATGAAAGTAAAGAATTTTTTTAAAAAGCACTGTACAAACTCTACAAGTTTAATATTCTTGTATCTTCATAATGAGAGATAAACGGGCAGGAATTTCTCAAGCCTCTTATCAGCGGTTGAGAGGTAGTTATTTATGACTTTTCGGATCCTCTCCCTGACTCCTCATTGCCTGCACTCAGATGAAGAGATAGGAGGAAAGCCTGCTTGTATTCATTGGCCAAGGCTGCCGTGCAGCCAGGAGTCAAGACATTCCTCTGTCCCCCGTCCCCAAGCTAAAGATGGGAATGATTGCCTTACGTCGGACTCTCAAGCAGACCCTTTGTGACGCTGGGGCTGGCTTCTTGCAGACACAGCACATGCCAGCCCCAGAACGCTAGAGAGAACAATGTCAGGATTGTTAGACCATCCAGTAGGGGCCCTAGAAATTTCTTAACAGTGTGTTCCGACTCGGGAACCCGCGGCAGCTTCTCCCTCACGTAGCAAAATAACTTAAACCATAAGTCATCCCTGTTCATGGCCTGACTTACCTTCCTCCGCCCTTCCTCCACAGTTCAGTTCCAGGCCCGACACCACTTAGATCCATGGCCCAGACTCGTCTCTCTGGCCTTCAGCATCTGCAGTTCCAGGACACCCACAGATTCCCCATTCCTTAGACACTCAAGTGTCCTGTGTGAAATGGCGTAGCATTTGCACATAGCCAGCGTGTGTCTTCTCACAGACTTCCAGTCCTCTCTAGATGACTTAGACTTCCTAAGAGAATATAAATGCAGTGTGAGTGCTTGCTTAGCTGCATTATTATTTAGGCAATTGTGGCCCCAAAAAGCCTGCATATCTTTAGCACAGGCATGTTTTCCCTGAGTATTTTCAATTCTTAGTTACTTGGCCCACGGTTGTGGAGGATTCCGCTCAGTTCTTCACCATGTGCCATGTTCTATCTGGTGGCTTGTCATCAGCTCACAGCTCCAGAATAAAAGCCCTATGAGTTCACCACTCTGTCTTCAAAACTAGGCACATTGCTTCCCACAGAGCCCATACTATCACATAGTGTGTGTATGCGTGAGTGGATGGGTGGATGGGTCTACACATCTGAGAACACTGAGAAAAGGGGGCGTCTGATGGAGTCAGAGGAAGTGAGGCTGGTAGGAACGGGTGACGGAGAAGGAGAGGAAGGATGAGAGACAGGTGGAGATCAGACTGACTTTGAAGGTGAGTCAGGCCCCCAGACTGCTCCAGTCACTTACTCGGCTTGGCTCCCTCTGCCGTGATTCCAGAAGGAGGAAGAGGGTAGTTAGAAGTCTGTAGAGATTACAGAAGATCAAGAGAATCCTGAGGAGGGCCAGCTCGGGGATCTGGGAGGGGAATCAAGGTCCTTGGAGCAGAGTGGAAGATAAGAGAATGGCAGGGCCGTTGGGGATGAGGGAAGCAGGCAGGCCAGCAGGGTCGCTAATAATGCTGCAGCAAAACAAGGGTCCTGTGAGGGAGAGGAGGGCGCACAGGGCACGCGGTGGCATCGCTCAGAAAGGAGGGCGCTGCAGGGAGCCAAGGGGTGAGCTGGCCGAGGATTTGAGTGAGTAGCTAAGACAGAATTAAAGTAAATGGTGAATCAAGAATTCCATGAGGCAGCTGGAGAGATGGCTCAGAGGTTTCTCTTCCGGAGGATCCTGGTTCAATTCCCAGCACCCACATGGCAGCCCACAGTGTCTGTAACTCCAGTTCCAGGAGATCCTCTGGCTTCATGGGCACCAGGCATGCATATAGTGCACTCACATGCATGCAAAAAATCATACACAAAATAAAAATAAATCTTAAAAAAAAAAATGCCAGGCAGTGGTGGCTCATGCCTTTAATCCCAGCACTTAGGAGGCAAGTGGATTTCTCTGAGTCTGAGGCCAGCCTGGTCTAAAAGTGAGTTCCAGGACAGCCAGGACTGTTACATAGAGAAACCCTCTCTCGAAAATCAAAACAAAACAAAACCAAAAGTTCAATGAGGAACCTACCGAAAGAGTCACCATAGTAACTAGTGCCTTCCCGCAGGCCAGGCTCTGTGGACCTGCAGGAGAAGGGCATTTCATACAAGGCGAGGTTAGAAACAGACCATCCTGCTGGGCTGCAAGCTCACAGGACAGGGATTATACTGGGCTGTTTGCATCTGTAGTCTCAGCTCCTAGCAGCTGCCTGATATGGAAGACCTTCAATCAACAACGGGCGGTGAAAAGTGCTCTGCCCTTTATAACTTCCTGCCCGGTACTTCCTCCTGGGTATCCCATCCTGAGCCTATACAGATCTTACCCACCTCTACCTGCAGCAGCAGTAACTGACCACCTGCTGATCACCAGCTGACCACAGATCACATGCCACATGGCTCTCGGGACTCCAGGTGTATTGACTCAGGACACCAGCACAACAAAACCCACATAACAAGGTCAATGTTAGTAAGAGGGTCTCCCTGTGAGCAGGTGTGAGATCTCAGCCAGAAGAGCTGGGCAGTCTACCCAAGGCGGCTAAGGTGACGCAGCTAGGACGCTGCAGCTTTCAAGCTCAGACAGTCCGGCTCCAGAACGTGCAACTCAGAACGCATGTCCCACCTCTCAATAGACCACACTGTCTAGCTCCCCAGGGCAAAGGGCCCTTTATCTCCCCTTTTAATCTTTTCTTCAGCTCAGGGGTTGGAAGAGATATATATTTGGAATGGAATGTGTGAAATGCAAGGATGAAAAGCGCAGATTAGGAAAAAGGTTGGAGACTCTCCCTCTCCCTCTCCCCCTCCCCCTTCCCCTCCCCTCCCCCCTCCCCTCCCCCTCCCCCTCCCTCTTCCTCTCCTCCTCCCTCTCCCCCTCTCCCCCTTCTCTGTGTGTGTCCAAATTAGAGTATTGGGCCATGTTGCTATTTCTGCTGTCCAAGGCTCACAGTATACACACTTTAACGCAGGATAGATAGTGCTGGGGAGATGGAGCAGTTAACAGAGCATTTGCCTGCAAACAGGAAGGTCTACCTAGAGAAGCTGCGAGTTCCAGGCCAGTGTGGGCCCTGGCCTCAAACAAGATGGACAGTGCTCCTGAGGGATGACATCAACATTGACTTCTCATGTCCACACACATATGTAAACATATGCAAACACACATACACGAAGTTTAGCACAGGCTTCATGAAGTGTATAATTTCCTGTATGTAACTGAAGTGCTTGCCTGGTTCTTCCTTTTGTGCTGAAATCCCAAGGTCTGAAAAGGCGGCCAGCCATTCAGAGCTGAGTCTGAGGAAAGGAATTCAATTTAATCCAACTCTTAGCCAGGCACTCAACAAGGTGCTTAAAAAGGGAAAGGTGGCATTAATCTATTTCTTGTTTTGCCATTTCGCACCCACTGTCCTGTTACATAATGCCACTCCCATTCAGAATGGAAATAATGCTTCACAAAGGGCTGGTACCCAATGACGTGGAGCACATTTGCTGAACACTGGTGGCTATGGACAAATGCCACAGCTCTGTTCAAGGGTTTAGTCATCAACAGAACCTTTGATGGCTCCATATGTCCTGCCCATGTGACAAGCAGGTATAGGCAACAGGCTCCAGCAGAGGTGTGGAAGACAGAATTCTATTTCTGGTCCTTAGGAAGCCTGTTTTCTACTGTTTGGGGCAGAAAGTTCATTCCCGGGCAAGCATGTTATCCTCAAGTGTCCTCGTCATTGTGATCCTCCACACTTGAAAGGTTACTGATTTATTTTTCAAGTATTAAAAAAAGATTAATTTATCAGAATACTATGCATTTAACTATGATGGAGTCAGTACGGCTGTTGTATTTAAATCACCATGTGCATGGTGTGCCCAGTATGCAGGTCACTGAAAACAAACAAATTTCACAGGCTGTTTGTCCTAGGGAATTTACAGTCTGAGGAAGGCACAGCTTCCATAAGGAAGACTCAGTGATAACACTGTGAGAGTGAGGAAGGGCAGCAAGTGCTACAGTGGCCATAAGGTGCTTCTTTGTGGTGCTAGAATGTGAACTGAGGGTTGGAAAGATGGCTCAGTGGTCAAGAGCAGGGGCTACTCTTTAGGGATTGGACTTTGATTCCCAGTACCGTGTTATGTTAGAGAGTTCACAACCACCTCTAAGTCCCGCTTCAGGGGTTTGACACTCCCTCCATAGACATCTGAACACGTGTGACATACAGTCACACACACACACACACACACACACACACACACACACACACATAGGCATAAATAAAAATAAGTCTTCTAAAAAAAATCAAATGGACCCCTGAAGGGCTGCTAAGGTTTGGGTGGAAGGCTGTATGTGAAGGTTGGGTGGGTGAGGCATTTTGGTCACATGTGGCAGAGATTGCATGGAAAGAGGAATTGTGCTAAATAGAGTGGGACCTTGGACCCAGCACCTATGATGTTATTCAGTTCTGGAAGGACCTGAAGGCAGACAGTTCAGAATTGAGCCCAGACACTTCCTTAGTATCCAGATACTGTTGGAAACCACAAGATTCCAACACATGGAAGAGGCCTCACCCTTCTTGAGCCAATAGGGAAGACAGATCCATTCCAAAATCTGCTAGAAGTACTAGGCATGATGGAATATGCCTTTAATCCCAGTACTCAGGAGACAGAGGCAGGCTGATCTCTGTGGATTCAAGCCAGTCTGGTCTAAATAGTGAGTTCCAGGTCAGCCAGAACTACATCTGATCCTGTCTCCAAAATAAACAAAAACAAAAGATGTCTGCTAGAACTAGAGAGTGTGAAGGACCAAATAAAGTCAGAAAAAAAACCAATGTGGCCTTGATTAGCATTATGTTTCTACAGAGACATAAAATAACATTTATTCAACACAGATAGGGTATCAATGACAGGCCAAAGAAATGATGTCACCCAAGTCTGAGAAGTTGAAGGGTGTGGTATAGCATTGTGCAAGGGTCTTATGCTGCATCATAGCAGAAAAACAGAAGCTCAAGCAGGTGAATGCATAAGAGCCCAAAGGAGAGTGCAGGCTCTCCACTTTGTACACTGCCATCAGCATTACTAATCGATCCAATGAGATAGACATTGTCTTCACTGGGGTTTAATTGACTACAGCAGCTCTTATAAACATTTAGTGGGGGTGTCTTATGCTTTCAGAAGTTTAGTTCATTATCAACATGGTGAGCCATGGTGGCTGCAGACAGACATGGTACTGGAGAAGGAGTTGAAAGCTCTACGTCTTGATCCATAGGCAACAGGAAGTGAACTACTATCACAATGAGTGTAGCTTGAGCATAGAAGATGTTAAAACCCACCCACACAATGACACACTTCCTTTCACAAAGTCACACCTACTCCAACAAAGCCATACCTCCTAACACTGCCACTCTCTTTGGGGACCATTTTCCTTCAAACCACCAAAGTATGAGTCTCTGGGGGCTGTTTCATTCAGGTCACCACAGATACCCATCCCTCATTTACTATCCATTTCTCTCTTCAAGTTTCTACCTCTTCCAAGCTCTTGATGCCATCACACTGGGAACACAATCATTAAAAGTTTCAAAATATCAGGTTAAAAAAATAAAAAAAAATTAAAAAAAGAGTTTCAAAAGGCACAATGCACAGCAGTGTTCCAGAAACTGAAGTCCCATGTGTAATCCAGAAGGAGCAAGGAGAGATGGGGTGAGAAGGGCCAAGCCTAGGCAACCACAAATCTAAAGGAAGGGACGGAGAGGAGGAACACTAAAGAACTGTATATATTTCAGCAGACTGTATCTGCAAGCTAAATTCTGTGTAAAATTTGCCCAGATAGGAAGTAGACATGGAAATAGGATGGACCCAGAGGCCAGTACAAGTTCAGGCAATATCTGTGCCATGCCAGTCCTTAAGTTAGGAACAGACAGGCTGGAACAAACAGCTCACAGAAGGGAGATTTCTGAATTACATGGCGAGAGAGAGCACATTCATCCAGGCTCTCCTTGATTGACTTGCTCATTCCATCTTTTATTCTTTCCTGTGCTCATCTATTCATAACATCACCAAGTTGCCCAGTCCCAGGTGCCCTCATTTGCCCTGTTTCCTGTATAAAGAGCTACTCCGGTGCATTAGATGGAACAGACATGAGCAGGACTTTAGGAGCTGTGCTTCAGAATGGCCCAGAGTACATGCCGTATGCTCGAGGTACTGTCGGGATACAGTTGAATATAGGTCCAGTGCAGTCCAAGGCTGAGGGACAGCCAGCAGACAAAGTGGGGAGGTGGAAGAGTAGAGAAAAACCAAAGAAAGAAGATGTGCATGCACAAGGTCCCCCATATTGGCAGCTACCAGGAACCTGGCCAGCTCTTCCGGGTACAGCTCATCTCCATCCCTCAGCCCAGAACAGACATGATACAGACATGGTGAACAGAGCAGGGTGTTGACATATTGGCAGGGAGCTAGAAACTGAAGCATTCTTAGAGACAGAGAGTGGGCTCACAAAGCACTCTATAAACTCCCCGAGTGGGTAAGATGCCATGCATGAGACAAGTTTGTCCCTTTTGGAGACAAGGGGACATCTGAAGCGGCTAAGATTCAGAACTCCGTGGAGGAGGGGTATGTAAATAAGTTGCTGTGCTCCCTCTAGAAGGCTGGAAGTGGAGGATAATTTCAAAACTGGGACGGCACCTTCCTCTTGCCCTCATTCAACACTTACTCGAGTGAGAAAGGTGAAATCAGTGAAAATTTATAGACTACCTTGTCCCAATTTCTGCACTATCTTGTAGTTTCTTTCTCATCGCATACATGATTTATGGGATACAATCTAACAGCTACAACCCTGACACCCAGTGAGCATAGGATGCTTTGGGGAAGTCAACATTAACATCACATCAGTGGCTGTATGCTGTCGGGCTGTCCATGAGGTCACAGCAGATGTCTGACGGCTTAAGCATATGAATGGAAGCTTCCAGAGAAAAGCTGATTGGAGGCCCTCTGCTCACTGCTGTCCCTCACTCCGACTTAAGTCTCTAAATCCTCGGTCACTATTGGAGGTGGTGCCAGGCACAGAGTCAGCCTTTGATGCTGGGCACTAAAGCATGGAGCCGTTCGCTAAGTGAGAAGGCTGACTGGAGCTTTTTTCCTTTGACCAAGTAGACAAATGGATTCCTAGGCAAGACAAGAACAGAACCTCTTTTCAATTGAAATACGATACTTCTGGGGGTGGGATGGGAGTGACAGACACCTAATTAGAGTTGACTTAAGGATCAAGATGGTGAATCTGTGGGCTTGTTTAATGGGAAAAATTATACGAATATTTGTTGGGTTCGGACATTGACATCCACATATCCAGAGACCTTGAGCCTGCTCATTTCTTCTCTTGTCTTTTTCTCTGGTCACATTATTTCCATGGAAGCTCCAGAATTGTATCAACCTCAAAGGTGCAATCCCCAGCCCAAAGAGAAGGCAAACCCCCCTTTCCCAGTCATTCCACCAAAAGTTCCTGAATTAAGTCTGGTTAGCCCTGCTTGAGTGGTAAGTGCATTCCCAAACTGAGTCAACTCTCTTGGCCAAAAGGATAGAAAACTTCTGTTAACTGGGCCTAGGTCACATGCCCAGTCTTGGAGCAGAGAAGGGGAGGGCTACTCTACTGAGGCACTTGGAGTAAGAATGAGAGCAAAACAGATATAAATGGGAAATGGATGTCAGGCAAGTAAAAGAGCAGATCCCCAATGTATATCCCCTGCACATGTAGATGATTCTGTATTTTAACATGTGGTCCCCAAAAGGTAGAGCCTTGCTGGAAGAAGTAAGCCATGAGCTACATATGGTAGAACATAGATAAAAATATGGGTTAACTGAAAATGTAATAGTTAGCAAGTAACAAGCCTGAGCTATTGGTTAAGACTTTATAATTACTATTAAGCCCCCGTGTTGGTTATTTAGGAACCATAAGGTGGGAAAGAAAAATCCACCTACACTTTATAGTCCAGATCAGCATCCTTGTGGTCTTTGCTTCTTGTTCCCAGGGATGGGAGAAGACAATGAGTCCAAACTCCAACACCCTTTCGCCACCATGATAGACTGTATCCCCTCAAACCGTGAGCACAGATAAATCCTTCCTTGGTTTACTTTTGTTTCTGCAACTAGAAAAGTAACTGAAACATTTAATAATCTCTTTGTGGGACAGGGCTGAGCTCGGAATGTTGAAATACAGCAGGGTACCTAGTACTAGAGGATTTAGGGATTCTCTTTACTTTTCATGTTCATATTTACTGTGTTTTTCTGGAAGAGAGGGAAGCAATGGAATTTAGCAGGCATTCCTTAAGGGTTTGCACTTGCAATGCCTGCGCACAACACTTTCTGGAGAGGTAAAGTAGGGTGGAGGTGATTGTGCCTTTAGGTCTCAACTCCACCTCTACCATATGCTTCTCATATGAGCTTTGCATCAGCTTATTTTCCCGAGATTCTGTTTTCCTCTTGGAGAGACAAAAATACCTCCATGAATGTGGAAGCTATGAATACTGGGAATGATGAGAAAGCCTTGATTTCCAGCCATCACTACGTGCATCTGAGACAAACACAACGTCCCTGGAGTACTTGGTGCTTGTCGCTTCCTGTACCTGATAGTTGGTGAGCAGTCCCTGCTGTTCATAATGACTCGGCAACCTCCAGCTGGTCATCTTTAATTGCAGGGATCCATCCAATGATCAGCCTTCCCAGACATTTGATTTCTACATGGTGGCATCCATTGTGGTGCCACTTGCAGATTTATAAACCAAGAATAATCTCTGTGTTGTGCAAAGCAGCACATAAACAAAGCAAAAGGAATCAGCAAGGCAATTTCTTTTTTGTGCGAGAACCAAAACTAGGCTAGCAAGCACACCTTGCTAGCAGGCAGTTCACCTGATGACAACGACTGTTTCTTTGCCCCATTGACTGGGTTCTTCACAGTCTTTCCAGATTGGCTAGTTTTAAAAGAAATGAAGGAAAGGGTAAAGGGTTGACTGTTCTGGGTTATCAAGTTCAGGAAGAGGGAGTTTTGTGTAAACAAAAGTTTTGCAAGGTTGGGGAGGTTTATAGAATTCAGTCCTTGAGTGTAAGTAACTTCAATCAAAAAACAAAGCACATGTCTCAACGTGTTATCACAGAACGGAGGTAACCACAATCAAGATCCTAAAGTTGCCTTGTTTAGGCTCCAGGTCAAGGGACTGGCGAAACATTCTCCCATTCTTTCCCACCAGTCCCGTACTGTAGCAGCAACTCTTCTAGGTCACGGCAAAGCGCCATGACCAAAGCAACTTACAGAAGAAAGTGTTGCTTCGGACGTATGTTTCCAGGCCGTTAGAATCCATGACAGATGAACAAAGGCCTGGCGGCTGGAGCAGCAGCTGAGAGTTCACAAGAAGAGAGATCAATCTTAAAATGGCATAAGTCTTTAAAGTTGCAAAGCCTGCTTCTGGTGACATAATTCTTCCAACAAGGCCACACCTCCTGAGCCTGCCCAAACAGTGCTGCCAACTGGGGACCTAGTGTTCACACGCCTGTGACTGTCTGTGGGGGCTATTTCTCATTCAAACGGCCACACACACGCGCATACCATCTCTTGCATTTAGGATTTATGCCTCTCTGACTGCGCATGCCTTAGCTTGCCTACTCTGGAATGTCTATTTCACACTCAACACTAAGCCTTTGTTTTTGTTTTTGATCATTTTCTAGGGTTCAGTTTCACTACAATTGATTCTTTCTAAGCCAATCTCAATTCCCAATGCGGATTATAATATAAATGACAGACTGAGGCAACTTTATTAAAATTTATTAAACTTTTTATAAAGAGGAAACATCTACAAATTCTAGGGAAAGAAAATATTAACCCACAACCACACTGTCATGCTTAGGTTACTGATCCCTTCACTAAAGTAATAGTGTTAAGATTAAGGGGTAAGAGGGTGGGATTCTGGGATGTAGCTCAGCAGGGAGAATATTTGTCTAGCATGGAGGAAACCCTGGGTTTAATCTCCAGCACTACATAAAACCAGGCATGGTGGCTCAAACCTATAGCTCCATTATTTGGGAGGTGGAGGCAGGAGGATCAGAAGTTCAAGATCATCTTCAGAAACATGAGGAGTTCAATGCCAGCCTGGGGATAGGAGGTAGAGGTGGGAAGGAGTCAAAAGAACAACTGCATTCTTATTCACAGATTCACTAAAAATATCCCCAGGACAAGGGCTCCATACTTGGCCATGGGCGGGAACCCCGGGGTCACCACATAGAAGTAGGAAACCAGACTGTTGACATGAATGAACGAGACTATTTGTGGCAGACACCACTACCTGCCTGATACAACAGCCGACCAGCTCCCTGGTCTTGATGCACACCAGCTCAAGCGAGTTCTCACTTCCTAGTCTCAAATCCCAAGAAGTAGCTGAAAACATGTTTCTAGCTAACAAAACAGAGCAAGTAACCACGCGCTTGGGGATCTAGAGCCGGTGGCCCGCTAAGAGAGGAAGTCTGTGTAGGTGTAGCAAGGCGAGGAGGAAGGTGGGCATGGTGGGAAGCTGTGGCAGTTCTCACCCAATGGCTTTGTTCACTGGGCCAGCAGCTGAGCTGGGGACAGGAAAGGGCTTTAGGGACACACCCTGAGGCCATGAGGCCTGTTCACACTGACAGGAGAGTCGTCAAGAGCAGGGTAGGGTTTGTGTCCTCTTCATCAGCCTACAGGCCTACACAGAAAGGGACGAATAACTTTGAGTTCTCTCCGGAAAGCATTCTGCAGAGGAAGATAGATAAACAGGTGGAAGTTCTTCTCAAAGAAGAGATTCTAGACTCGGCTTATGGTCCTTGAAATCACAGGGTTGGGTCAGAAGGAGAACTAGTCTTGATGGCCTTTACCTGCCAGGGCTGAAGGATGAGTTGGAAAAACCGAAAGGCATTACGGTGGGGGAGGAGGTGTGAAGTTTAGTCTAAATAGGGATGCAGATGTTGACTGCGGTTATGATGTGGATTATCATAATGGTTATCAGATTATGAGGAGACTACAAAGGCCCAGTAGACGACGGAGACCAAAAAGTCAGCTACTTGAACTGAGATAGCAGACCTAAGGCCAGAACCACCAACATTCTACCCCTCTATCCCTCTGCCCCTGCCCACTGGAGCCACCTAAGCCTCACATCTTACTGTCGTCTGAAGGCATAAGTCACAAAACAATCCCACACCAGTTTGGAATTATAATTAATACAAGGGCTATTTATTTAAGGGAAAAAACTTACAGATCACTGTCCTAGACAACAGCCCTTGGCCATGCCCAAGTGGGCTGGTATCTTAAAGGCTATTTGCTGAAGGAGCGGAAGGAGAGGAAGGAGCTTCGGCAGACCCTCTTCCTTCCCATCCCTAGGGGCACACTCCGTGCAGGAAATCTCAAGGAAACCAGAGAAGTCAGACAAGCAAGGCAGAAGAGTCACTTGAAATGGTGACTTCCGGGCCTAGTAATGAGACTAGCGGCTGTCTGGCTGTGCGGGACTGTGATCTGAGACTGAGCGCCTGTGGTCCCTTCCCTTTGCCTGGTCCGAGGAAAGTCCCAGTGGAGGTAAAAGAGAAAGGTTACAAGGTCAATGTTTGAAAGCCCTGCAAGATGCTATGTTTATGTCAAGATTTCACACTGTCCAGACAGGGCTGGACAGACCACTCATTACTGTTAGACACAGCTTCGCACGGCAGTCTTGATGTGGATGTCTAAGCCTGTGGTCAGGGTGGATGCCACAGTGTGGTCCAGACCTGGCCCCGTTTACATGTCATGTCACAGCCCCAAGCGTGGCTCCTGTTCCAGAAATGCTATCTGGTGCACGCTTCACCTTAGCGGGGGTGGTTCACACCAATAATCACAGTATTAGAAAGCCGAGGCCAGAGGATGGGGAGTTCTAGATCAGACTGGCTATACGGCAAGAACCTAGCTCAAAACAAAACACAATACACAAAACCTTTCTGGAGTTCGGTTTCCGGGTTTGAAGAAGGGGGTCGTTATAACATTTACTACTTCTTAAGGTAAGCGAGCTGATGAACTGATGAACGTTTAACGTGAATACTGATGGGATAGTCTTCAGCTGCTGTTGTTTGCTTTGTTCGGGAATAGAATAATGCTAGGGATATGGGAGGATCTCAAGAAACAGCTGACAAATTAAAGTTAGTTATCCTCAGACTGAGGAGATAACTACGCTAAGCGGTACAGTGGGCACTGTATTCGAAAAAAGGGAGGGAACCTGAGGCTGGGAGGAGAAGTACCAGGAGATGGGTGAGGAGCTGGAAAGGTCTGAATGGAGGTGGACTGGACCTGAAGACCTTATATCCGTGTATAACTAAATATTAAATAAAATACCTTAGGAAACTGGAACGTGGGTAACAGCATCCTAAAGTTGTTCTCTGACCTCTGTGCGTGTGCGCATTCACGCATGCACGTACATAAATGTAATTCAATAAATACATTAGTATCATCACTGCAGTTACAAGGTATACTGAGATTCCATCCAAAGCCCACTCTGTTTGTGCAACACCTAGAAAGAACTACTTTGTCCGACCCGTCTTTGTTTCTGGCCAGCTGAACCGGCAAGTACATGTTGAGGGGCAGAAATAGAAGGATCAACCCACGCAGGCTTCCCAGAGCCTGTGGACTACAAATGCTACCACCTACTCCAGACCAGACGCTGCTAATGGCTTTTGTTCATCTGCCAAACTCTTCTGCCTGCCTGTCCTCCTTTGGGGAGAGAGCTCAGACATGACTGAGGCCTCTGGAAGCCAGAACATACGAGAAGCTGGAAGCCTCGGAAGGCGAGCAAGGAGGTGGCGACCGAAGGGGACATTTCTCGGGGATCCTGCACAACCCCAGAGGTATTTTGATTTCTCTGGGCCCCAGTTGCCTCTTCAATTACAGCCCTGGCCTTCAGACTGCCTGCACTTCCTTCCCTCCAGAGGAATCGTTGCAGAGAAAGCTCACAGGAGTCAAAACAAGCCGGATGATATGAAAACCATATGTAAACTTGGCAGGGTTGCCTTTAGCCTAATGGGCCTCCCAGACATTGCCGGCCTACAGACACTGGCCTTTTGTGAGGCTGGAGACCTGGCTCCCTCCCTCTCCCATTCTGTGAAGACAAAATGAAAAAAAATGGGGGGGGGAGGAGACAAGGAAGGTAGCCAGCCCTTTTCCCGTCAGCCGTGTGTTTCCACGGGCTCAGGACTGAGTGGCATTAGACACCGTGAGGGCATGCATCTGGCCTCTGCTGCCAGCGCGTTGCCAGGGCCATCATTTCCACCACTTGGTCTGCATGGCATGCCTTACTCCCATTTCAGAGGTGCAGTCACCGAGACTGATGGAGGTCAAGCAGCCTGTGTGGCACTACTGATAAGTGGTATTTCTGGCAGTGAGACTTCAAATGGAAGAGGATATAAATGAATATCTTGATCTTTATTTTTGCAAAGCTGCCTCCCAGTTGACCTTTGGATCATTTCAAACAAAATTTAGCAACATTCAAAACTTTGCCTGTAGGCTTAGTTTCCCGTTATAGAGAGAAATTGAGACATAATTCTCTCTTTGTGACATTGCTGGAATGTTGGATAATATTGTAGCATGCCATTGTGGTTTCTACCTGAAATTACTATAGGTCAAGGCCCGTTGGGTGTGGAAGATGACTATATTCCAGAATGATCATCTCTGTGACGCTAAAAGTTAACATTTTTATAGAGTAGCTTTCAAAAAAAGAAGCCCAGTGTGGTGATGGTGCATGCCTTTAATCCCAGCACTTGGGAGGCAGAGGTAGGTGGATCTCTGTGAGTTCAAGGGCAGCCTGGTCTACGGAGTAGTGAAACCCTGTCTTGAAAAAACAAAATTAATCATCATTATCATCATCATCATCATCATCATCATAATAAATAAAAAAATCAGATGAATGATATATACTACCTGTGTGTTTTTGGAAACACTGAAAAAAAATAGAAAAAGCATGCTCAATAGGCAAATGCTTCTACCAACTAGCCTGTGTCTGCGACCTATGCATTGAAACTTACCTGCTTGGAATGGTTTCTAAAAATGCCCAAGGATACTTGAATGGCATATGCAAATTCAATAAGCTTGAGCAATCTCCCACGGACTCAAGTGTGCTGAGATGAGTTCCTTTCTCCTGGACTTCAGGGATCCTGTCTGGACTCAGTCTGCTACAAGATGCTTCATGGTTCACTTCTGTGCTCTGAAGCAGCTGTCCGCTGATGAGTCCTGAGAGGAGGGCTCTCCCACTTGCAGAGGGCTCCGTGAAACATTAGTATCCCTTAGATAAAAGTGTGGCAGATGGGGGAAGGCAGCCCAGGGGGCAGGGAGCAAAGTCCCCTCATAGACTGTAACAAGAGTCAATGAGTCACTTGGTCCACGGAGACTGTGCTCCTGGGATTGGTGGGGCACAACATTTTCTTTATGTTTTGATTTATAGTAGATCTTGTCAGTGTGGACCATTGTGAGACAGTCTTCCCTTATGAGGGAAATACATTTCCAGACCCTTAGAACTCAACCACAGAGTAGTAATAGACCCTATATTTACTATGTTTTTCCTATATACTTGTGTCCAGATAAAGTCTAATCTATAAATTGTGCATAGCAGGAGATTAATGTCAACAGCTAACAATAAAATTAAATTGTTACAACATATTATGATAAATGTAATAAAATGCATGAAATATCTATTTGGGGGACTTTTTTCATTTAATGTTTTCAGACTGAAGCTGACCGTGGGAAACGGAAACTGTGGAAATGAGAACGTCAGATGGGGTAGCAAATGTATCATATGCGTGCACTACTCTTTCCGAATACGCTGTCTTTAAACACGCTGGCCTGATTCCAAATGGTGTGGCGTGAGGGCAGGCCACAAAACATGGGGCAAGAGGTAGGAACAGAAAAATTTCTGTAACCGGTGACCAGACTCCCCAACTCCTCTGACAGTCTTTGAGTCCTATTATTTTGCTGCTCATTTTTTAAAAAATATACAAACTAACATTTCCTTTAAACCTCTTTGATATGGCTTTGCAACCATTGATAGATATAGCCAAACACAGACAGAAACCAAGCAATAATCGGTCCCATCTTCAATCGATGGATGGACTAGAACCATCTCCACCCCATTTTCCACACCAGATTAAGGCAGTACATTGCGTTGTCTAAATGTTATCCTCTCCAAAGTCACCAGACCCATAAACGCAGGTCGGCTCTCTGACCATACAGCCACAAAGCCCATAGTACTCTATTTCCATTCAGAGCAGAGCTAACTGCCTCGTGAGCAGAGGGCTCCTCTTGAGAGAATGAAATTCAAGCGGAGGAATATCCAAACGTGATTTTAAGAGAATCGAGTTGATCCAGGAGCTGATAGCATTTCCAGAGCCAAGTCTCAGAAGGGCCGCGGAGCAATAGAAACATTTCAATGGCATCGGTGGAGGATGTGGCTTGTCAGGGCAGATTTGCTAACAGGAAAGGGAGCAGAGGCCGGTCTTGTCTAGACGTCTGATTAGTGGGGGACTGCAGGATTAGGAGAGTGTGCAGTTTTCTGGCGGCCGTTCTAAGGAGGCCGGGCTTTCCGCGAAGAGGCCTAGATGAGAGTAACATTTGTTTTCACTGAAATCTCTGACTGGCCCTGATCCTGCTTGGGGGGCACATACCCTGCCAGACCCAGCGACAAAAACGCACTGCGCCGCCGTTTTTGCATAAATGAATGACACGTGGATTTTGGATCTGCTTCATTTAAGGTGTGAGGTTTCTGCTCATTTGCAAGATTTTTAATAATAAAGTTTTCTAAAAAAAAAAAATTTTTTTTAAGAAATTTAACGAGTGATGGACCCTGAGGGTCGTGGCCTCAGAGATGGAAGTGTCCCTAGGGATACAGCAGCTCTGGGCCGGTCCTTCCCTTCTCTGCTCCTCCCATTTCAGGCCCAGCTTGCACCATGAGCCGCTCATCCTCCAGTTTAGAAAATTCGCTTTATTGTTGGGACAGTTCACCTGTGTCTCCTCAGCCCACCTAGGGCTTTCCGGAAAGGCGCGTTACTTCAGGGATGGAAGCCACGACTGGGGGAGGGGCGGAAGCAAACCTTCTTGCTAGGGTGGCCCTAAAGGAAGGTGAGCTTGGAGTAGGGGACTCCGAGGGCTCTGGTAATGGGTGGGATGACAGGCCGTCGGTGAAAGGAAATGAGCTCAGAATCTGAAACATGAGGTTCTTGGAGAAAATCCTCTCTCAAACCTCTCCACGTCACTCTATCTGCTGAGACCCTTGTGGTCCATGCCGTCAGCCAGGGCTGCCGGCAGCCTTAGGCTGCATATTTTTGCCATGACCTAAGACAGGAATCAGCCAGACACTGTCTGTTAGGAAGTCACAGCCCAGCTCAGTCACAGCAACAAGCCACCAGCAAAGGCAGTGGTTGGGCGTGAAAAACGCAAAGGGTGATTACAGTTATCCAAGGCCAGCTAGTGAAGCCCAGCATACTGTATTCAAAACAGGGAATCCAGTCCCGGGACTGTGACCCGGTGATGGAAGAGCTGGGACAACAAGATGGTGGGGCAAGCTGGAACGGGTAACATTAGTAACCGCCACTAACGCAAGGCTGGAGAGACAAAGGAGGAAATGGTCCAACCAAGTCTCAGGCCATTCAAAGCTGGGAGGGTGGGGAACACGCCGGCCTGTGTTTTTCTCCTTTTGCCCCACCCTCCAACCTTTGCCCCACCCTCCAGTGACCAGACAACAGTTCTCATTGGCTGAGTCCCGTAGGTAGACCCAAGTGGCTGCTCCTAGGAAGAACCTAGGAAATGAGGGGCGAGGTGGGGGTGTCTGTCTGTGTGCCTGCCTGGACAAGCTGAAGCAAGTGAGTAAGAGAGACGAGCCCACGTGTTCTAGAAAACTGTCTCCTAGCACCCCACGCTCATTCCTCAACGACAACAGGAGTCACAACGCAGGATGAACTCTGCTTCAAATGACAATTTGTTTAAAGTTTCTTTTGCGGTCCCCAATTACCCCTTAGCCCTGAAAACTCTAGCTTCCACGAGGGCAGGGGTGTAGTCTGCTCATTTATTGACGATTCTTTAGGACTGTTTGTTTAAAGGACTGGGGGCGGAACTCAACTTGCCCAGTGTGTGCCAAGCCCCGAGTTCCATCCCCGGCCCAGTGTGAAAAGAAGAATGTGGACATAGGTAGAAATATTTGTGGAAAATAATCGATTACAGGGGCCCGGGATGGCTCAGTGGGCAAACCCTTGCCGTGCAAGTGTGAGGATTCGAGTTTGAATTCCCAGAACCTATATAAAAAGCCAGGAGTGGCCACAATCTTTTCTAATTCTAATGTTACGGGTATGTGGAGCCTGGGCCAGGAGTTTCCAGGCTCTTAGCCTCTTCTTCAAGGAACGGAAACAAAGACTCACACCGGTTTGCAAAAGTAGCAAAGGAACTGTTCAAAGCTAAGCTATCTAACAGTACGCGCTGCTAGAGAACAGTGGACCACATGGCCGAAGATGCCTGCACCCCAGTCATTCATGGAGCTCAAGAGAAGGAGTCCGGTTACTAGGGGACATAGTAAGAATGGTTGTCTGTGTTTGTTTATTTGATTTTTTTTAGCATTTTATTGGGGGAGGGGAGTCGGGAAAGGGGGCACTGGCCTCTGGAGACAGGAGAGGTGGAAGACGGAGAGAGCTGCTTAAACGCTTTTTTTCTTGTTATGTCTGTGTTGATTGATAGATTATATGAAATTATATGATCCTTTATTTGCTAGGCACACTTTTCCCCATAATGCATCTGATTTTTAAATAAGAGAGCAAATAGGAGAGCCCTCCTAAAATTGCACTTGAGGATATGATTTTCTCTTACTGACCATGCACCCCAAACCAGTTCAGGAAAGATCAGCCCTCCAGCCCTCTGATCAGGATATACTGAAAACTTGTTTGAATAGAAATCATCTAAGTTTGGTTGTCCTTCAGGGAAAGAGAGATTTATCCCACTGTTCAGAGGAGAGTGTGGGTGCAGTCCGATGCAGGGGCAGTTAACAGGTTGCTAGGTGCGTTGTTCTGAAAGAGGTGTGTGCACAGCCCAAGCCAAGTGGAGTCCTGAGTTGCTAAGCTATTCCCTACGCTCCAGGTTCATTGAGACTCAATGCCCTGCTTTAAGGGAATAAGTTGGAGAGCGATAGAGCAGGTCACCTGACCTTCTCTGGCCTACACAGGCATACACATGAGTGCTTAGACCCACATACTTACATGCATGTACACAACACACACACAGGAAAAAACTGGATAACTGTGTACTGCCCTTCTTGCCAGTGACTGATTCTTAGAGTGAGGCATCTTGGGGTTTAGATCGAGGGAGGACAAGAGATAAGCCAGGTCTTCGATGAGCTATGTTTCATGCAGCATCTTATACTATGTTTCATAGTAGCATCTTAGAACTTAAACAGGCTTTACCTGACAGCCAGGGTAGGATTCTGCCCCTTGAAAAAAATAGGAAACTCTTTTTTCAACTACGAAATGATGCATTAATGTTAGGGATTGTGGTAGTGGTTATTATCCTTTCTTCTGATGATGCTCGTCTTCTGCATCTTGGGGCTCCTGCTTTCCCATCACCTGTTTACATTTGGGCACAGGCAAAATTTCCAGACGACAGTGTAAGCTGCTGAATTACAGGAAGAAAAAAGTGAAGATGACTAAGAGTCACACAGAGGAGAGAAAAGACATCAAGAGGCAGCTGATGAATCCTCGGGAAAGAGGGAGCAGAATAAGGGGGCAGGCCAGAGAGGGACAGTGGGGAGACCTGAGGACAGCTGGTTAGGAGCCAGCAAACGGCAGTTGGAACTCGCCTGGATGGCAACTAGTGAGTAAGTAACTATAGTAGACAAACCCAACAGTTCAGCATCTGTTTCTTGCTTATGAATGGAAATGTCTAGCCAGGACAACCCTGTAAAGCAGACAATATTGTTTTCTATTTTAATTGAAGAAAACTAGTAGCGCTCTCTCTCCCTCTCTCTCTCTCTCTCTCTCTCTCTCTTTCTGTGTGTGTGTGTGTGTGTGTGCGTGCCCAGCTAATTTCTGAGTTCCTTTGGGGGAATGTGGGGAATATTGGGGTTCTAAGACAGACCCCGATGAACATCTATTTTACAGCCCTATCCACATAAAATAGGAATGACCTAGATAGCAAAAAGAAATTGGGGGATTAAGGGCATATATCATAAAAGCGAAGGCACTGTCCACTGCCCTTCTTTGGACCGCTCCTCCTGAGGAGCAAGCTGTCCTATCTAAGGATAGGCTCTGGCTGACAGCCAGCAGCGATGTGCCAGCCATGTGGATGAAGCTTAAAGCATAATCGGCTGGAGAAGATGAAGGAGAGGCTGAAGCAGCAAGGAGTCCAGTCAAGCCTTCAGGTGACCCTCTACTGTGAGCAGTCTGTGACCTCACAGGAGACTCGAGCCCAGGAACATTCAGCCAAGCTGTTCCAAGTCCCTGAGCCACGGAAACCATCAGATAAGAATTCAATTTCTTCTTAAGAAACTAAGTTTTGGCGCATTTTGTTATAGAGAAATAGAGAACTACCAGGAGTTACTGTTCTTCTCCTGGCTCATGTGACCCGCGCTGAGCCAATCAAAGGGAGAATGCCCCATCTTGTCCGTCCCAGACGCGGCTCCGAGGTCTGGTGAAGCCTAAATGCTGCTGTTCTCAGTGAGGACTGCTACCTGCCTGTGTTGGAGTCTAGTGTTCCTGGATCCCCGGAAGTGGAAACGCAGCAAGCATCCTTCAGTAAGGTTCCCTTCCCTGAAGCACACATTTGGATTAGACCCACCAGCGAGTAGCTTCGTGGTCCTGGGAAAGCTGTTGAAGGTGCTTGTCCCCTTCTTTCCTCCTCCGAGGAAGTCTGACTTGGCAGGGTGCGTGAGGTCATAGCCACCAAGTCCTCCCAGAGAAGTTGAGTTTAGCGTTTACAATGCAATATTAAGAGTTGGCTGTTATTGGCAGGTGGTAGTGGCGCCCACCTTTAATCCAGCACTCGGAAGGCAGAGGCAGGCGGATCTGTGAGTTGGAGGCCAGCCTGGTCTAGAGAGTGAGTTCCAGGACAGGCTCCAAAGTCAAACAGATAACAAACTATGTCTCAAAAAAAAAAAAAAAAAAAAAAAAAAAAAAAAAAAAAAAAAAAGTTGGCTCTTATTGAGTGACAGCCTGCGTGCAGAGGTCAGAAGAGAACTTTGGGAGTCTGCTCTCTCCCTCCTCTGTGGGTCCCAGTGCTGGAGCTCAGGTACAACATTATGCAGCAAGTCCATCTACATGAGCCATCTCACCAGCCCTCAGTAACCCACAGGATTGGGCTCTGTCTGCGTGCGGATTGACCCCACATATCCATTCCCAGATCACTCCTGGATGAAGGTGGTCCAGCCCTGCTGGAGGCAGCCCAAAGGTACACAGGGAACTTTGGGCAAAGCCAGCCTTGAATATGAGTCAGGCAATAGTTCTCTTTTTGGTGCCTTTCCCTGCCTGTGGCCAGCCCTGTCTCTGTCATACACACGGATCTCAGCACCAGCGGGGAAGAACAGCCTCCTGGTGCATTAGCTCCTTTACTCTTCCTTGTTTGTACATCAAATACAAATAGAGCCAGAGTCCTCAGCTCATCTTACCACCTCACTGAGCAGGAAACCGACCTTCGATGCTCCCCTGCCTTTCAGTCTCTGGAGTGTGCGCAGAAGGGACTATGATTTCCCAAATAGGCAGTGCTTCTGGGTCAGGGGCAATTCACCAAGGAAGTGGGGCATTTGGGGGGTAGATAGTGGACAGTCACAGAAATTGGAGTGGGCATGCTGCCTGGAAAAAAAGGTCACCAGCCACATCTACCTTGGGAGGACAGGGTCTAGCCTGCTGGCAGAAAATGTTTTGGTTAGAGTGGCCAGGGAGACCTCATTGGGGCTGGGACTCACAAAACATACATGCACATAACATAAACCTTATTTTTTGTCCTAGGGGTAAGAGAGCAAGGAGGCTGGTGTGGACAGGCTGTGGAGTTTTCCAGGAAGCAGAGGTGACATCAGCAGTGCGAAGGTGGAGATGCTGTAACTCGCATAGGCACTTCTAGGCCGAGCTGCGAAGAAGCCGGGGGAAGGGTCCAAGCAGAGAGCTGGCATAGCCATAATCCCGCTTCGGTTGTGCGTGTGTGTTCGTGCTAGCTGCCACGTCACTGTAGACCAACACGGTCTTGGAGCCCAAAAGTGGGTGTGAGCAGTCAGTGCCATGACGAGGAAATGACCCAGATGCCGGAAAGATGGTGACGATTGAATCCACCAGATTTTCTGAGTGTCTAATGTTGAGTATGAGAGAAAGAAGTCATGGACAGCTCTCCTGTGGGTGACCAGAAACCGGAGGTGTGGGGGTGCTTGGATGTCTCACTTGGATCTGCTAAACTCGGCACACCAAATGAGCATCCGAGAGAGATGCCAAGGGCATCTGAACATAAGTGTGGGATAATAGACGGGTTCCACTTGAGCATCTGAGAACATGCAGTGAGTGGGTAGAGACTATAAAAAGAGAGGATTCAGTGGAGCATAGCTGGGCCTGGACCCACCCACTAGCCGTGGAGCCATCTTCCTATTGGTCTGTCCCGATCCTCTGAGGTGCTTCACTCAAACCACAGTGCCTTTTCTGCCTCTGATGCCAAGATGGAGCCCAATTCTGCAGGAGCACGCTCAGGAGGCCACTGCCATTGACAACAGACAAGGTCACACAATGGAAGGCCACATGGCACAGCCAGAAGTAGAATGGTGGCAGTGGGAACTGGCCTTTGCTTCTTCTGCCGTGTTCTCTCCAAGGAAGATGGCGACCCAGATCCTGGGAGAGCTGTCCAGAACTCTCTGAACACCCTATGCTGCTGGCGTCTGTGGGTGTAATTTCAAGAAAACCATCACGTTTCATTAACTTATTCCAGGAAACGGGACAAGCACAAGCGCCCACACTTCTGAGAAGGAGCATCTGAGAATCCAGCACTAGCAGGGGCTTGCTTAGCGTTGAATTTCTTGTACCAATTGATGTTTGGGAAGGGCTGGGTACATCTTGTCAACATGGGGGGCAGGTGCTCATGAGCAGCTCGCAGGGGACATTGAGTGCCCTGGCTGAGCCAATGTGGGAAGATGAAAGTAGAGAGAAAGGGAGGGGAACAAGAGTCCTGGCCTAAGGGCCAGGAGCAGACGCCACTGTGGCACATGGAGGACCCCAGGCAGGGTACGCATTGGCCCTAGATTTGGGAGCTGTATTTAGCTTCTAGTAAAATAATTCGACCTGTGGTACCTTCAGTGGAAGATTTATTCTCCCAATTCTCCCCAAAGAATTCAGAGTATCTCTACAAACTCACCAGGGAACTAAGCTCCTTTTAGTTCTCTGATCTGCAGTCTTAATTTCTTTCTTTTAGCTCCCAAAGCTGCCTCATGAACCAATGTGGCTGTCAGGAGCTCTGCCCACTACATGCACATTCTGGGAAACAGGAAAGCGGTGTAAAGGAAATGCAGAAGAGGTTCACGCCCTTCATCCTCGGAGAGTTTCCTAAGAAGCCCATATTTCTGTGATACAAGCTCCATCACACAGCCACATCTATTTACAGAGAAGGGTGGGCAAACACGGAGGTGCCGAGCTAGCTGAGAGAAGTGAGGGAGTGGGGACTATCAGAGGCAACATGGGCTCCATGTTACCGTCCTGAACAAGTCTGCTCTGATCCTAAACCTCCATGCCCTAGAAAAAAGAAATGCCTTGTACAGCCATGTGCTTACTACCTTCTGTTACTCAAATGTTCCCACATAAGCGTCGGAAGATCGCCCCTTATTTTCTTTAACTGGAGGTTGCCCATGCTCCTCTAGATACACCCTCACCCATGTTCAAGCAAATAATCCTAATTAAACTCAGCATGCCACAAAAGGAAGAAAAGAAAAAAGACACGAAAGTGTGAGAGGGCTTGTTGGGGAGAGGTGGGGCTTCATCCGAAGTCAGAGGGGATAAAAGCGGGTAATGGGGCGTGAATATGATCAAATATATCCCCCACAATGGTCTACCATAGTCCCCTTAGGGGGCATTCTGGCAGAATGCCGTGCTGGCACATTTCCAAGTGTGTGCTACCGTCACAGCAGACTCTGACAGAGGTTGGTGCCCTGGCACTTCCTGTCTGAACCGCTCACGTTTGCCTCTGACTTTAGGACGGAGGTTCTATCCTTACAGTGACACTGTCTGTACATTGCTCACTCGACATCTTCCCAAGGACCACGCCCATCAGTGGCTAGGAGAGAGTATAGGAACTGCATCTTCACAGTGGTGAAGAATTGGCCAAGCCTGGGGCTCCTCAGCAGTCCATGGGCAGGCTGAACATCAGGTGGAAGTTATTCCGATGAGCATAATGAAGAAATTCAACATCACTCTGGCTCCACTCAAGAGCATGTGCTGTAGATGGCGGTGGGTGTGAAGGCAGAGAGGTCCCCCAGGAAGCTGATGCTTTCCCTAGGAGAGCAGAGGGTAGTCTGTGTTGGGAGAAGGAAATGCATACAGGGTTAATACAGAGATCATAAGCGAACCCAGTGACTAAGTAGTGAAGATGAAGACTCCGAAGATGGTGGTGGTCTTTCAGTTTTATAACTGTGGTGAGGTAGCATGGAGAAGGATCGGACCGGAGGATAGGCCAAAACCTGAGACTTTGACACTGAGAGAGGCCAATTAGTTCAAAGCCAAGTCCTCTGCATGAGCCACAAAGAGCCTGGCACAGGGCCTACACAAGGACCTCTGCCATGTGGTGGTAGTGTCCTATAAAGGGTTTCTGGACAGATAGTAGAGGCATGGAATTCCGGGTCCTGGGACAGAAGCCTGGTCACTGGGACATCATGGGCATTGGAGGAACTGCCACTATGGGGAGAGCCAGAGTTAAAAAAAAACAGGAGTGGGAATCTCCAGTTAGCCCAACAAGGACAGACCTCCAGAACTCAGAGCAGTACTGTAGGGCAGGGCAGAATCAGGAGAGGAGCCATGTATGGTCTGAGACGCTATTCAGGGGCTTGGGAAGATCAGTGACATCACAGTGCGTAGCAAGGGTGAAATGAAGCAACCTGATACCGCATGATTCCGGCGGCAAACTTCTTCCTGCTCCAGAACTCGCTGCACTATGAACTCCTCCACATCATCACAGGGTCCTCAGCTCGTGCACCACGAGGCAACGAAGCCAAGGGAAGGCTACCCCCAAAGAGCCAGCCTAACCCAAGTGCCGAAGTCTTGTAATCAGTTTAGTTACAACGACAAAATCCAGATCAGAAAGAGGATTAGGATGTGTGGTTTGTGAACCGGCGCTTTGAACTTAACTGTGGAAGCCCCTCCCCGAGCGAACAAAGAATGCCCGAGGTATTCACCGTGACACAAACACATCGCTACCCCAGCCTCCCTGAAGCGAGGAGACCCTCAGCCGGCTGGGTGACCAGTTGGCATCCCAAATTGCCTCCCTGTGGCGTTCCACTCAGGTCTCCCAGGGGAGAAATGGACCATGTCGCAGCCTGCTGCTCCTGGAATGGCAAGCATCTGAGAGGCTGCCCCGCTCAGCGGTCCCCACACGATACAGGAGAGGCGAAGCTCCTTCCTTGTGCTCCCTCTCACGGTGTTGGAGAGTCGGGGGCGGGGGAGGGGGGGGAGCGCAGCCCCTGCCCGGCCCTGCGTGCAGTTAGGGTTATTGTTCCCAGATGGGGACTGTCAACCCCTGTCAGCTTCAGATACGCACTGAGAGGCCTACATCCGCATTCCTGGGATGCGTGGCGGCCCAGAGTTCACCTTCTGCACCCGGATTCAATAACATGTCAAATCCCTTCAATCTCACCCAGAGCCGAAACCCTCTCAACCCACTTGCTGCCTCTGCACACATGCTTTGCGCCTGTCCAAATATTGAAGCTGGGCTGAGTGGAGCTATGCTCAGTTCGGGCCAAGGGTGGCCCACCTGCCAATGCCAGCTCCGTGGTGAGAGCCAAGAGCCCTTGAATGTATGCACTGGGCCTTGGGACTTGTTCAGAGTACTGTCCCAGGGTGTGGTAGCTTGGGGAGCTGGGAGAAAGAATTGGGCAATCGGTCTGGCTGTTCTTAGGCCTGTCTATAGATTAACTATAGCCAATTGTCAGGGTCTGCCTGTAACTCCAGTGTTGCGGGACTAAGGCAGGAGGGTATAGGACTATATAGTGAGTTCAAGGTTAGCCTGGGCTACTTATCCAAAGTTTTTCTCCCAAAGCAAAGCCAGCACACACACAAAAAGTCTTTTTAGGGACTTCTCTCACACAGCCCCTCCTGGCTGGCCCCTAAACTGCCTCTCAGAGTAGGGAGGGTACTCTCAGTCGGACTAAGCCTTTCCACGGAGTCAGTCCCAGTATTCCAGAGACTCAGTAGATGGGAACAGCATTGGACCTGAAGATCAAGAAGTTTCCGGTGGGGACAGTGGAGGGGACCTGGGGTCCAGTGTTGACAAATGGATGGAGAACACACAGCATCAATGAAGCACTTGGACATACCATTCCAGATGTTTCCTCCACATTTTTTTAAAAAGATCTCACTAGGTAGCCCCAGCCAACCTGGAGCTTACTCTGTAGACCAGGCTGTCCTCAAACTCACAGCAATCTGCCTGCCTCTGCTTTCATAGCGCTGGGATTAAAGAAATGCCATCATGCCTAACCGATTCAAAAAAATTTTGACTCTCTAATTATTATGTTTCATTGTGTCACCTCCCAAAATATAAGGAATCCCTACCTGTAACCCTCGCTATCACGACCAGTAACTGCTAGTTTCTGCGGCTATCATGACGCTGAGATGAGGTCATCTGCATGGGCCCTGATCCAGAAGGACGTCATGAGCATGAAGAGACAGAGATCGGTACCGGGGCCCAAACAACAAAACCCACCTCACCTCAAGTACTAGTTGGGCTGCCTGCAAATGCCTTGACGTCACACTTCTACCCTCAAGAACCCAGAGAAGGGTCTGTTGTTTGGTGCCACCTACACTGTGTGACTACAATCCTTGGAACCTCATATGCCACCCAATAATGTGCCTGATAAAAGCCTGGGATCCTGGGAGTAACTGATAGAAATGCCTTGAGGGCTATGATGAGAGGCAGCCTGGGGATTCAGGGCTATGTCCCAGGTACTGTTTAGTGTACAAGTCACCTTTAAAAAGGGACCTGATGTTCCTCATCTCCTCTTACCCTAAGAAAAACCCTCTACCAATAGCATGGGCTCCTTTATCAACTTCTATAATTTGCAGCTGATAGAAACCCAGAACATCTTCACTTTACTCTTCCTTAGGTGGTCCCCAGGCTTGCAAGGAAGTAGCCTTCTCACACAGCGAGGCTTTACAGCATTGAAATTCTGCTACCCTTCTGAGTAGCCTCTCAAGTTAGGAATTCCTGCTTGCCATCTGCCCTGTGACCTCACCCTGTCGCCATGGTTCCATTAAACGGAGTCATTTAAACTGAGTCCACTCAGTGCAGATAAGAGCGGACAGAGACAACACCCACTCACACTCTGGGCAGACTGTGGGCTGTGGGTTTGGGCAAATGGGTGCTTTGCAATTGACCTCAGTGTTTATCCCGATTCTCAAGAGAAGGAGATTGTGCACTGGCCATTTTCTGGGAATTCTATTAAGCAACTCCTGAGTGCGTGATGGTGTTTCTTACAAGGCTGTTAGGTGGTTTTTACATCTAGAAATGGCCGTGTTTGTGTCCTAACACCCAATAAGATCAGTCTACAGGACAAAGCCCTCCACCACCACCTCTGCACCTGCACACACACACACACACACACACACACACACACACGCTTGTTTTCTTCTGTCGGCTTCATACGTCAGTGGGGGTTGGTTTCCATAACCCAAGTCTCTGGCTTGTCGAGTAACTGTCCCCGTAGCCATGTTCCACTTTCTCTTGCCCCGCAACCCTTCGCTAATGCTTGTTTACTATGAAAAAGCTAAGAGTGGAGAGACAGCCTTCCTGCCCCGTCCCCAGGCATGGGCTGAACTAAATAGAACCATACCCTAGCTGTCTTTCCAAACCAACCACGGGGAAGCAACTTTACAGCCTTTATGATGACACGGTGCATGTGCAGAAATGTCCTGCGTGCCTTCATGTTCCCACCATGAAGAATATACTGTTCTCGCCTGTGTTCTATCTTCCAAGGACAGTCGATCTAAACAACTGGCCGTTGCCGATCCCCTACAGGACAGCCATACAATGCACCCAGTGTAGCCATAGAATGTCATGTTTGAGAAGCAAATTTCACAACACGGGAAAGTGTTTAAGGTTTGCTGTTAAGTGGGGTGATAAAGCTGCTTGCGAAACTGAGAGTCCCATATGAAAACAATTATGCAAAAATTATGTATATATCCGTGGAAAATATGGAAGGCTTTTCTCCAAAACGTAAACACTGAGGGAAGCCTCAGGGGACTGAGCATACAATGCCCGATTTGTGCACAGCACATGGGCATCCCCTGGAGAGAAGAGCAGTGGCAGGCATCTTGGCACAGGCTGCCCTCCTGAAACGAGCCTTTTCTTTTCCTCTGTTTATGAAATGGCACCATATAGGCTGGCGATAGCCCCAACAGTCGTGGCTGACTCTTAATTTCTATTCTGTGGGTTTTCCTGCATATTCCAAACAGTGCATACTGTGTTTGCATTGCTATTTTAAAGGACTCATAAAATGACCAATTTTCAGAAGGTAAGTGCTAGAAAATTGGGCAGGACTGAATCTTTGATGATATTAGGGAATCGGTTTTACTGCTAAGTGGTGCTAATGGTCTTTGGTTATGTTTTGAAGTCATTACCATCCAGAGATGCACACTGAAATCCATCTGGATGAAACAGTGGAATGTCTAGGGTTGTCTTAAAAATAATACAGGAGGTAATTAAGTGGGTAGACACATATCATAAAAATTAAAGTTCACAGGTTAATTATCATCGAAGCTAAGTGCTTGGAATGTGAGGGTTTATATTACGTTGTCTATTTCAGTATCACTTACAAATTGCCATTTACAAAGTCTTAAAAAAACATGAGATTGGTTTATATCATTGTAATTGTCAAGATTTTCCAGAGAAACAAAAATATGCACACAGCAGACTCCCTTATTCATGTTCTGATTATCCTTTCCAAAGACTGATTTACCCACAAGTCAACTATGGCACAAAAATATTAAATGGAAAATTCCAGAAATAAGTAATTCATAAGTTTAAATTTGTACATGGCCTGAGATCTCATGCCATTGCGCTCTATCTAGCCCAGAGGATGAATCGTCTCAGTCTGGCGTATCTGTGTTGTATGTGCTATCCACCAGCCAGCTGTCTCGCATGAGCCACCTCGGGTGTCAGAGCAATTGTCACAGTGCAGCAATCAAACAATCCAAGCAGGTTTTATGGACTAGCTGACTGCTTCTCACGCTAGCCCCATCTTTCACTCCACTCTACCTCATAATGAAAGTATTACATTGTCACACAGCATCAACAGAAGGAAAAAAGTGACCACACGATGGCAAGATACTTTTAGAGAAAGACCATATTCATATAATGTTTTGTTATCTTAATACCTTACTGTGCTTTTATATAAACTAAACTTTATTATACACACACACACACACATAAAACCATCTGGCATTTCTTTTTCAACTAGCTCTTTATAGTAACGAGTCCCACATCCATAAGTTCAACCAACTAGAGACTTAAAATATTTCGGGGGGAAATTATGTCTGTACTGAACTTTTTTCTTGTCGCTATTTCCTAAATAATATAACAACTATTCACACAGAATTTACTTTGAGCATTAAAAGTATTTTAGAGGTGATTTAAACTATAGAGGAAGATGTATATAGGTTGTATGTAAATTGTAATTGGAGGCGGAGCTTTTGTGTCCTGCCTTCATGGTCCCAAATAATCACAGAGAAACTTATACTAATTGTAAACTGCTTGGCCTATAACTCAGGCTTATGACTAACTACCTCTTACAACTGAATTTTACCCATTTCTATTAGTCTATGCATTGCCACATAGTCTGTGGCTTTACCTGTGGTCTAGTATATCTTGCTGTTCCAGTGGCTGGTTGGCACCCCACACACACTCTGCCCCTCCTCATCTGAGTTCTCAGGTTGATTGTTCTGCCTAAACTTATCCTGCCTGGCTATTGGTCAAACAGCTTTTATTATTAACCAATGAGAGGAATGCATGTTCACAGCATACAGAAAGACGTTCCACAGCAGCAAATGGCTTCATTTATATCAAGGACACAGAATCTTCAGGGTTTGGTGCCCATGAGAGTCCTGGAAGGAATCCCCTGTAGGTACTGAGGCAGGAATGGGTTCATAATGTTTGGTACTCTTCAAGGTTTCATGCCTCCAAACGGGAGTTTTGGGATGCATCCTCGATAGGTAAAGGGGTGAGAGTTACATGTGTGTGGGAGGGGAAGATTGAGAGATGATTGGCTCACACAATTACCCAGGTTGGGCATTCCCAATCTACAGGATGGGCCAGCAACCTGGACCACCGGGAAGAAACCAAACACGCAGTTCAAGTTTGAAGGCCGTCAGGTAGAGAACGCCCTCTTGTTTGACAGGGACCAGTCTTTTCTTTTATTCAAGCTTCAAGTGATTGGTGAGGCCCGCATTAGGGACCGCCAAGTTCTTTATCAAAAGCCCACTGACTAACCTCAGCTCAGAACACCCACACAGAAACTCCCAGAATAATATTTACCCGCATTATCTAGGCACAGTCATTGTGGCTAAGGTGACTGTGTTTGCACCTTTGCTTCTGGAGGAATTGCGCAATGGTACAAGTTGCCTGAGTGTCCCCTATGTGGCAGTGTGGTAACTAGTGGGACATGGGTGATGTTCTGCTCAGCAAGGTAAATGGGAGTCACAGATCTCTGTCAGTTCCAGGCTAGCCAGGGATACACAGAGAGACTCTAACGATGGATAGATAGATAGATAGATAGATAGATAGATAGATAGATAGATAGATAGACAGACAGACAGACAGATAAAATTTGACCAGCAAGGCACATGTTACCTTCCCACTTCCTCCAGTGACAGCTGCTAAGTGTTCTTGGCACCTGGAGACCACACAAAGCCACCAGAACTTGGTAAGGAGTAGTAATATTGCTACCAGTACAGTTAATGACCAGCAAGTGTGTCCCCTAAGATAGAGGGGGGAACAGCCAAAGTTTGACAAGAGCCACCAATCTCATATTTGTAGCAAGAAGAATAGGATTTTAGCTCCTGGGAAAATTCAGAATAGCGAGGGACTCAAAGACAGAATTATTGTGTTGCCCAGGAATACTTGAAGCTATGAATAATTTTAAAACCTAGCCTCCCCTAGCTGAGTGGTGGCGCACGCGTTTAATCCCAGCACAGACCAGGGAAGCAGATGCAGGCAGATCTCTGTTATTTGAAGCCAGCCTGATCTACAGAATGAATTTCAGGGTGGTCAGAGCTACACAGAGAAACCCTATCTCAAGAAAAAAAAAAAAAAAGCAAATCCCCATCTCCTGCCTTTGATGGTTGCTAGTGAGTATATCCAACCTGCTGTTATGTCCTTTGCTGACATCAGAAACCAGCCTGTTCAGCCTTCCAATATGAACTAAAGGCCAGAGACCCTCCAGGGTTTCAGCCAAAGACTGGGATTGGCTGAGGTACCCAGTTTCATGAACTGAGTAGCTACCAGGTTTTCAGCTTCTCCAGTGTGCAGACAGCCATGCGCCCTAGTACATATGATACAAGACAATCAAACATCACACACACACACACACACACACACACACACACGCACACACGCACACACACACACAATCTCTAATGGTGTTGGTGCATGTTTTTAACCCCAGCACTCAGGAAGCAGAAGCAGGTGGATTTCTACTGAGTTTGAGTGTATATAGTGAATTCCAGGCAAGTCAAGACTACATGGTGAGACCCAGTCACAATCAATCAAACAGAAAAACAAATCTAACAATGATTTCATCCATAACACATCTAAAACTAAGTTAATTTTTATCATAATACCATTTGAAGTAGCTGTACACATGCATTAGCTATGATATGGTATTTCAGCACATACGTGTGTATCAGATCAGGGAACTTAGCATTTCCCTTTCGTTAGGGTTGGAGTCTCTGGTAAGAATGTTTAAGGACTGAGCCTGCAACTCTCCTGTGAATTATATTAGAGTTAAAAGAATCTGAGCAAGAGGCTGCAGGTCACATGACACCCCTAGTCAGGAAACAGAGCAATGAACGCCAGAGCTTAGCTCTTCTCTCTTTTTACTTCAATCTGGGACCCCATCGGATTGCCACTCACATCCAGGATGAGTTTTCCTTTCTCAGTTAAACCTGTCTAGAAACACCTTTAGACACACCCAAAGATTTGTCTAGTAGGTGACTTTAAATCCTGTCAAGGTGACAATGAAGATTAACTTATTGTGTTGCGGTCTTGCAATGCCCTGGAAGGTAATGCACTTCTCCGTCATTGATATCTTGTATGGTAGACATAAAATTCAGGTCTACACCATGGAAGTAGTGGAAGGTCCTTATGCTGTCTTCGCCATCATCAGCACCTCTGTGCTGAGCTCACTTCCTTGAGCAAAGAGATTCCTTATGGTCTGACAGGAACCCGGGTTACTGCAGGCCTGTGTGAATAGATGAATGAGCGTGCAGAACTCAGATAGCTTCTACATCTGCGTGTGTTTTTGTGAGTTCGCACAAGTGTGTGCCAGCACGCTCCCCTCCATGTGTGCAGCATCTTCTGTCTGCCTGTGTGCTCTCCTTGTATCTTTTCTGTCTTTGAACTTATTTCTCCTTCTTCGAGATTGTGTTTTAACTTCTAAATGTATGTGCGCATGTGCACATGAGTGCAGGTGTCTCAGAAGGCCAGAAGAGGGCGTCAGATGGATCTCCTGGAGCTGGAGTTACACTTGGTTGTGGGCAACCCAACATGGCTCTCCTGTAAGAGCGGCAAGAGTAGCTCTTCACTGCTGAACCATTTCCTGAGCCTAGAAGCGTTTCTCCTTTAAACCCACAAGAATGTGTTCTAAGATTCTATCTGGACTTGAGGAATTAGACACTTTAAAAGTCATTTTAGGACCATTAATCTAGGAACGTTAACCTTTTAGAATCTGTCAAGTTGTTCCATGAGCAAAGTTAAATGTGTCCTGTTCTTTCTTTGTTTAGTAAGGTAACTAATCTTGTTGGCACTGTCCTTATTTTGGATGTGGAGAGAAACCCCCACAGTATTTACTTGTGCTACATGGGTTTCTGACAGTTCTCAGAAAGACTTACAATCAGAGCTTTAAAAAAAAAATGATGTTTTCCAAGTCAAGAAGCTAAGTCTCCAGAACCGGAGTTAAAAGAGCAGCTTAATGTAAGTAACCGCTTAGGAATGTACCACTTAGCCGAGTGGCTTCTCAGTGCCACGACACAGGGTAAATGTACCTTGTTTGCTGTGCTCTTCAAACAGCTTCTGGGGTACTCTGTGCTGTGGAATGAGATATTTGCTCCCTCACTAAGAGAACCAAACATAAAGTGCTCCTAAGAGAAGTAAAACTTAACAGCTACTTTGGGCTTACAGGACCTTAGTCTGTTGAATGTGCCGCCCACACTCAGAGCCAATCTGCCCCCTCAGAGCCAATCTGCCCTCTCAGCTGTGGCTAATGTGGCAATCACCTCTGCAAAAACCTTCACAGACACACTCAGAATTGTACTTGAGGAATCTCGCAGACATAATTCAACCTGATGGTGAAGACTAAGCCACAAGCTAGGCACGGTGGCACACGCCTGTGACCCCACTTTTTGGAGAGGCAGCCTGAGGCATGCCTGGGTAACTAAGCTAGACCATTCAAATCACAAATTTAAAAGAGGCTGAGGGTGTTTCTCAGTGATACAGAACTTGCTAGAAAGAATGTAAGGCTATAGGCTCTCCCCTGAGTAGCACAATGACAAAAAAAAAAAAAAGCAGACAGCAAAGATAGTCTGGACAGCTCTTTATGCATATCCACTTTAGCTTCTCTGGAATAAGGAGAATGAACACATCCATCTACAAAACTCCTCTTACACTGACCAGTCGCCCTCCAACACCAGGTGAATTCATCAACTCTAACTTCAGAAATGAGTGGAAATGACTGGGAAGTAGCTTGGGTTCAAATCTTGGCTCTGCCAACTTCCAATCATGTGAGCTAGGGCACATTACTGTCCATGTCTCTGATTTTCCACCTGGAAGATAGGGAAATATGTGTGTTTACGCAGCTTGGCTGTTTCGTAGATTCAATGAGATGATGTGGTAGGCCTGGGCCTGGCATACTGTAGGTGCCAAGTGAGTGTTGGCTGCTGTCATCACCACCAGAATTAGAACAAAGTTTCGCCCATTGACTTGATTCATCCCAAATACACTAACTGAGTGTCCTGTGATGTGCCACACTCTGGACTCAGCGTTGGAGTTGGGGACATTAGTGAACAATCGCGAAACCCTGGTTTTCCTGGAGGGACGAGACAGACGCGATGATTGCTGCTAAAAGCAGGAACTGGATGCAGATTGGAGAGAGATGCGACAGAGCAGAGGGTTCCCAAGAACTCAGGGGACACAGGGTAGACTCTGAGAAGGGCAATCAGAAGAGGCGCCAGTGCAAAAGGGCGAAAGAGTGGGTCACCAGATAGGCGGGGGACAGTGGGGCAGGCAGGGACAGTGGGGCCGGAGCAAGGGTGCCAGGAGAGGGGAGAGAGGCAGTGAGCCTCTGGAGGGTCACAAGGACTTTGCAGGTAGGGAAGAGAACAGAACACACAGAACGAACAGAACGCTCCACTGTATGGAGTGACACGCTCCTGTAGGGGTCAAAGCAGGCGAGTAACAAGAGCTGGCCGGTTCTATGAGACTCCTTCTGGCATGCGTGCTAAGACAGACTGCAGGAAGCAAGGGTAGAAACTGACAGCCTGGCCAAGGACCTCCACAGGGGATGGCTGGTGACCCAACCAGGGTGGAGCTGTAAAGATGGCGAAAGCAGCCTCGTGCCAGATGTGTTCTGGAGCAGCTTCAGTAGAATTTCTGTGGACATGAAGCCAATGAAAGTGGGAGAAGATCAGGGCTCCAGCAGTGGCGGCCCCCCACCCCAACCCCCACCCCCCGCCTCACCCGAAACAGGATCTCATGATGTAGCCCTGACTGGCCTCAAAATCGCAGAGATAGGTCTGCCCTTGCCTCCCTAGTGCTGGGACTAACGCTGCCACCACTGTGCCCCGCCCACTTCGAACAGAGTTGCCTTTGACTGAAGCGAGAAGTCACGTTTGGCTATGACGTATTCCCCACCAGTTCAAGTGTTCGGAACACCTGATCCCCAATCGTTAGCACCACTTTGAGAGGTTATGGAGTCTCTTGAAGATGAGTTTTAGCTACAGAACGTGGGGAGTAGGTCACGGGGTGGGCGGAACCATTCCAGTCTCTACCCCCTGAGAGTACTACTCTTCTACTTCCGTTTCTATGCATCCAGCCATCCTGTGTCCTCAGTACCCACGACTTTCTCACTGTGGTGTACTGTCTCCCCTGCACCTAGTGTTACAACCAACCATTCCTCCCATTGTTCCTGTCACAGCGTTAGAAAAGTAACCAATCCGGGACCATGAGGAAGGCGGTGTGCCGACCAGACACTCGCACAGACACAGCCGGGAGGAGATCTGGTAGATGACCGATCTCCCAGGGTCTGAGCTAAGTCCTGCCTCTAGCAGTCACTGTCTTGTCAGGTTGCTACGGTAATGCCTCGCCATGGGTAGGTCGGAAACCACGTGATGCTGATTTCCACCTTGCCGCCAATGGGAGTTCAAGATTAAGGCACCAGCGGCTTCGATGTCTGCTACCTTCACAGACATCTTACCATGCTCTATGGCAGAAAGAAACTGCAGAGCTGTGAGATAGGTTTGGATTGGGTCGCCCTGAGGATTGTGGGTTGGAACCTTTGTTCCCAGTATAGTTGTAATGGAACCTCTAAGATGCAGGGCCTAACGTAAGGTGACTCGGTCATTCAGCCCCCATACCGGGAAGGGACTAACGCTGCCCTTGCGAAGTTTACTTGTTCCTGTATGAGGAGGTAGCTAAGGTGTTGGCGGAGGTGGGGGCTCAGCCCCTCTTGGGTCTTTTGCTTCCTCTCTCATCACGTGAAGTCTTCTGTTCACAAGCTGTGCTCTAATGGCTCCTGCTCGAGGCCCTCACCAGAGCCAATCAGAATCTGGTATCATGTTTGGTTAAGATGTTTCTTCAGATACTGGCACTGGCAGATGTGGTAAGGGAGGCTGCCAATGTCTTCCGGCTCGTGCGCGCTGAGCTGCCAGTGAGCCCATGATGTCTCCTGGCTTTCATATGACTTTGCTTGTCCGGGGGCAGTTGTAACTCAGCTGCTTATACAAGTGACAGGTTTCAAGTGACAGGGGAAATGGTACCGTGGACGCCTGGAGGGAAACAGCTCTCCGAAGAACTCTCAGAGTGTGCGGGCCCTTCCCAGGGTCAAGAATGTGAAGCAGTTGCCCCATCTATTCCTGAACACTGGGAGAATTTTGTGCTAAAAATAGCTCATCTAAAAATAAAAAGTCCTGTACTTACTTATCTGAGATTTGTCGGCTAAGCGGACATCTACAGCTACATATTTGGACACATCTGTACAAGCACTCAGACCTTTGGAGATGTGGGGAACCTTGGTTCCGTCTGGCTTTATGTAGAGTATTTATAGGGGTATTTGGTTTTGTGTAGACGCAATCAGGCAGCGTGTGAATGGCATTGTCTGAAACATAGCCTTGGTGTACAGAGTTCCGATCCAGTTCCCACACAGACACTGAGGGAAAGAACTCAGAGAGTATGAGCCATGGGAAACCAAGAATGACTACCTTTCACCTTTAGTTCATTCCAAGCAACTGGGTTATTTTGATTTTGCAAGTAATTACAAGCCTTTTTTCCTCCCATCTTCTGGGATCTGGGATCTTTGTTTGCTTGTCTGGTTTTTTTTTCTTTTCTTTTCTTTTCTTTTCTTTTCTTTTCTTTTCCTTTCCTTTCCTTTTCTTTTTAGAAATGGTGTCATTTTATAGCCCAGACTGCCTTGGAACTTGCTATGTAGCTCAGGAAGGCCTTAGCTTTGTGACTCTTCTGCCTTGGTCTCCCCATTGCTCAAGTTACAGACGTATACTCTATGGTATATTCTTTATACTAAGTTCCACGTGCTCCCAGGGTCTTATCAAGTCTCATGGTTTGATACGGCCTCTCACTGCCTTCAAATTGATCTATGAGTTGATGGCCTAGGTACATCACCATAGCTCACCGGAAATTAAGCCCAGAGAACCACCTGGGTTTCCTAAAAGCTTGTGATTTCTGGTAGGCCATGAGCTATTCGATTCAGCTGCCTTTGCTTATATACGGTATCGTGATGGGGGAGGGGGGTGTCAGTTATTCAACCCCTTTGTGCCCTTATGAACACTTTGCGATCTACCACCCCATGCTTACACATTGTTATTACACAGAAAATACCACTCAACTCAAGGAAACGTGTAATTCTTAGCAGCTGGTCCCCAGATCTGTTTCCCTAGTGCAGTAATAGTGTAGGGATGCTCAGGTGATGGTCCGCACTGGTGTTATTCTGGCAGAAAAGGAAGTGTTTGTCAGATGAGCAGCCTTTGCCTTCTCCTTTGTGAGCGCTGCAAATTCCTGTCGGGCTTGGAGGTCTGGAGAGCTCAAGAGCAGTAAAGATGCTCCTCGTAAGAACCACAGCTCCTACAGAGACTATTTTGTTATTTGACTAATCACATAAAAGGAAACTAAAAAGGAAATCAAAATGGTCATCGTTGCAGATGGAGTAATCCGAGAACTATGACACCACATTCCTTACAGGTCAAAAGGTCAGAGTGTGCAGAACAAACAAAATGTAACATTTCATCACGTAAACAACACATATTTGCATATCTGGTCTGTTTAACATTTAGGACTAGATTCAGCTGCTTCTAAGATAAGAACCGAGTAAAACCAGCAGCCTACAAAACAGAGATTCATTTTTCTTTCACTGGTACAAAGTCCCTACGGAACTGTGCCAGACTGATAAGGTAGCTTGCCTGGTTACCAAGAACTCATACTAGGGGCAGAAAGATGGTGTGTGGGTGTGTGTGTGTGTGTGTGTGTGTGTGTGTGTGTGTGTGTGTGTGTGTGTGTGTGTGTAAAAGTTCTTGTTTTCGCAAGGACCTGAGTTCAGATCCCAGAACCTGTGTAAAAACCCATCGTGGCTCTCATCTCTAACCCTGGGACAGGGGACACTCAGAGACTGGCAGATTCCCATAGTTCACTGTTCCAGTCCAGCTACTTGTTGTGTGAGGAATCTAGAGAAGATAGAAAGTACACTCGAGGGGCTGGAGAGATGGCTCATTGGTTAAAAGCACTGACTGCTCTTCGAGAGGTCCTGAGTTCAAGTCTCAGCAATCACATGGGGGCTCACAACCATCTGTAATGGGGTCTGGTGCCCTCTTCTGGCCTGCAGGCATACACACAGACAGAATATTGTATAATAAATAAATAAATAAATTTTAAAAAAAAAAAGGAAAATTCTGCTAGTTACAGGGTCCTGGAGGGACCACCATATCCACAATTACCCAAACACACTTGTGCATGCCGAGCAAAGTGAGAGACTCCTGCCGCTGTGAGACTCCCTGAGCCCTGTGTGAAGCAATTTTTGAGCTTGGCATAAAATAAAGCTAAAAATTTCACCCAGTTAAGGAAAAACCAGTTGGCTCTCAGTCCCTTCGAGGTGTGCCACCGTGCCCACAAATTAAAACAAGTCCACTGTGTGGGAGAGAGAATAATCCTCGCTAGGCATAGATAAGAAGTCAGTAATCCAAACAAATAAAGGTGGTCAGGAATCTGACAACTTCTTCAGGTCTCTGAGGACACCAGGCACACACAGTACCCAGGCATACATGCATACAAAGCACCCACACAAAAAAATAAAAATAACTCTTTTTATTATAAATAAAATAAATTTTAAAATTTCTTGATCAAACATTACTTTCTCTGTGTGCATAAACATTACTTTCAGAGTGTGCACACGGTACAGCCCATGCGTGGAGGTCAGAGGACAGCCTGTAAGGGCTGGTACTGTCCTCCTTCCACAGAGATCCCGGGAATTGAACTCAGGTCAATTGACCTTGACAGCGGGCAGTTTTACCTGTAGAGCCATTTCATTGGCCCCTGATCCAACTTTAAACAGGTAGAAATGATGGAGAAAATGTCTTTGAAAAAATATTTAAAGTGCATGCCTTTAATCCCAGTACTCAGGAGGCAGAGGCAGGTGGATCTCTGTGAGTTCGAGGCCAACCTGGTCTATAGCACAAGCTCCATGACAGTTAGAGCTACACAGAGAAACCCTGTCTCGAAAAACAGAAGCAAAACAATATAAGGCACGTGCCCATAGTCAAATGAAGTGCTCCATCATAGCCACAGAAATGAGCTGGGGTTAGCCCTGAACAGTCGGTTGGAGTCTGGGTTAGAGGCTCCATCCTAAACCCCAGGGGCTGGAGCCTGTCCCTGCTCTGTAGAGCAAAGGCAGCAGGAAGTGAGCCCTGTCTAGCCAGGAGCTGGGAAACTGTTATTTGGACTGTCCCCAGTAGACAGAAATCTAGGTCTGTGAGGTGCTGTTGGTCATATCAGACACTAAAGCATGCACCCCAGACCAAGAAATTTCCATCAGTAAGAACAGGATTCAAGCCCAGGGTTTGTTTTTGAAAAGACTCATAGAAGAAATGAGCCCACAGAAGCATGGATAATTGTTAAAAATATAAATTGTTAAAAATTATAAAGAAATATTGAGCTAAAAAGACATCTTACATATAGCTGGACTGTGGAACAGGGAAAAAGTGGTCTATGAACAAAGCTACACCTTTGCTGGCTGTTTGAAAACTTGTGTGATGTGGAGTAATTTTTCTGGAGAACACGAAGTACTGAAGCTTACCTGGAAGCCCCTGGCCTCTACTCTAGTTCGGGTACTGAATAAGCTTTAACCAGCTGTCGCTTTCCGGAGCCTCGTATTTATGAGCCTCCTATGTGTGAACGCCTTTTCCTTTTCCCAGATGAGAAGTACCCTACAGGAAAGTGTGGACAGTGTACCCGGTACTGGTCCTGCCTCTTCTGTTGAAGCACCAATACTTGGGTTTGTTTCACAAACCCGGAAAAGAAACATGGAGAGTTCCTGGTCTGTGGGGTTCTGTTAGCCCTGCCCTTGACCAACGCTGGCTGACGTTGGTTTATCAGGGGTAGGCTAGTTACTCTGAGGGTGGCTTTCTGATGCTAAGGGGGAGGTCAGTCTAATTTCTTCTACGTGTGTCTTAAATGTCCTTAATTGTCTCTCTGCCCAGTTATGATGCAACAGGAAGGTTCTTGCCAGATACTAGTGTTATGTTCCTGGACTTTTCAGCCTCAAAAACCACGAGCCAGATAATCTTGTATCAGTTCTAAGTCACCCAGGCTGTGGCATTCTGTCATGGCTGCATAAAAATGAGTGAAGACATCAGACTCCCTTATGGACGTATATGCAAACAGATGAAATAGCATGTGAGCTTATGGATGGAGTGGTTGACTTTTAAATTGTAGAAGCAAAATAATGATGTCATAACTGGAGGACAGCCACTGGCCACTGCTGTCTCATACGTTATTTCTTATCACATCATCCTACATAAAAATGAAACAAAACCCAAGAATCTACAATGTCCTTGAATCTCTGTTATTATGTTCCAGCCTTAAAATTCTACATGAGAAAATCTCATTAGCTGAACCGACAGAACATTCCCATGTCTTATACACTCAGGCTGGCAGACAACAATGTTTCCTCATTCACTGTAATGGAACACAGGCTCTGCTTTGGGCCAAGAGTCATAAAATAAGGAATTCCCCAAACAGGAAGGTGGTTTAGATTCTGGACAATAAAACATAGAACGGGATCTACCACAAGCTATAGATATTAAAAGAGTTTTTAAAGTCCCCCTTCTGGGGCAGGAGAGATGGCCCAGCAGTTGTGAGCACTGTCCCAGCACCCACATGGTCTTTCACAACCTTCTTTAGCTGGTTCCAGAGGAACATATGCCCTAGGCTGGCCTCCATGAGCACTGGATGTCCTCACACTGTGCATAGACACACAAGCAAGTAAAGCATTCATGCACATCTGTAAAATAGGCAAATAGTTTCTAAAAGTTTAAAATTTCTCCTTTCCACAAAAAATCATGTTCAGATGTTCTTGTGGGTAATTTTTTCCAAAACATTAATTGTAACATTGTTCTGAGGATCTCTGTTCTCTACATTAATCTATACATTCAATATTATTTCAATGTCACTGCCAGTAAGGGTTTCTGGGGAACTTGGCAAAGGTTCACACACACACACACACACACACACACACACACACACACACACACACGTGCAGTGTTGGGGATGTAACTCATTGATGGAGCTCTTGCCTAGCATACATAAATGGCTGATTGATCGCTATCAATCAGTATTCTAAAGATGGCCGAGAAGATACATCTCTGGTCTACGCCTATATCACTGGGAACAATGAATGAGGGAATCTGCTATGGAAAGCCAGGCTTCTCTAGAAATGCAGAGTAGGAGGCTGTCTGTCTACCCTTCTGTGAGAAACCCAAGTAGAAGGTGTTTGATGATCTGACTGTGGGAGATTTAAAATATGAGGGAGAAGGCGTCATGGGCTCAGCAGGTAAAGGCACCGGCCGAGAAGCCTGAAAACCTGAGTTTGGTCCTGGGGACCCACATGGTGGAAGGAGAAAAACAGTCAGGTAAATTGTCCTCTGGCCTCCATACACATGTACCCACATGCACATATGCCTACATGTATACACACGTGGACATCCATTTATGTATACACATACGTGCACACACATTTATGCATGTACACACACATACACACTTGTATATACACATACACATGTGTACATGCACACACACAAACACATGTGCCCACAACATACACGTGCACACACACATACATACATGTGTACACAAAATAAAGAAAAAAATAATCAAACACATTTTATACAGTACCTCAAAGCCAAAAATTACCTCTAAGCCTGCATGCTTGTAATCCCAGCACCTGAGTCAGGAGAATTGTTTAAAGTTCAAAGTTAGCCTGAGCATATGGGGTTACAAGTCAGCCTAGATGACATGGCAAACTGTCTTTTAAAGAGAGAGAGAGAGAGAGAGAGAGAGAGAGAGAGAGAGAGAGAGAGACTTTTAACATGAATTCCCTAAACTTCTGTAGAAAATTCTTCCCTTAGAATATATATTGTTTGAAAGAATTACTCTTTGACATTTTTCCTGTTAAATAACTAGAGTTTTGTGTATACCAATATATATAGGCATAGTATAAAACTCTAGTTATTTGCTTCACCGCATAAGCATAAAGCAAAAATAGGCCAATTGTGGAGTGTGGTGGCATACACCTTTAATCCTACATGCAAGAGGCAGAGGCAGGAGGATCTCTGTTAGTTCAAGGCAAACCCGATCTATATAGTGAGTTCTCTCTCTCTCTCTCTCTTGCTCTCTCTCTCTCTCTCTTATTACACACACACACACACACACACAGTAAAAACACCTGAGTAAAAGTGAATAAAGATTCAATGAAACCCTAGCGGAAGTGTGTATCATAGACCGACTGACTTATGACCTCACTAGAATACACTAAGTACTTGGTGACAGTATCAACACAGAATTAAAAAAATTAACAGTTCCCATAAAACAAGGGAGGTCAGAACGAGTGCCAAGTTCTTAAACTTCAGAGCCAAGGAACACAGAATGTAGATCAGTGCTCTGATTCGACTTAGGAACCCATCTAGGGACTTCACAGGGAAATCCTATTAAGGAAAATTTTGACTTTGGCAGCTCTTTAGTAAATGGTGGGCATTGTTTCATGGAGGAGTGGAAGCGAGTTCACAACACCAGAAAAAGGCATTTTCCACACTGACATTCAAGCAATCTCCCCTAGTAAATACCATGGCAGTAGCCTTCCATTTTCATGTTCTCCTAGAGAGAGGCCTTCCTGACACCTTATTATTCAGCTCACATTCGGGGGCTGGGAATGTAGTTCAGTTGGTAGGGTACTTGCCTGAAGTATGGGAGGCGCGCCCTAAGTTCAACCTCCAGTGCCACAAAAGGAGATACGTACAAATTAAGGCAATGTTCTGCTAAAGTAGTCATTGCTAAAACAGAAAAAAAATGCTAATAAGGATGACTGCATCTTAAACAATCAAACCAATGGGGGCAGTCTGTCGTTAAAGCTGTTTAGACCCCTTTGTCCAATCGGGGGTGGGAAGGTGAGGTATAGAGGCCAAAGCTCAGTCTTGCAAGTTGGGGGTCATAGGGCTGGAACTCAGGTTGTCAGTCTTGGCAGCAAACGCCCTTACCTACGGTGACATCTCACTAGCCCCAAAGGATGATATTTTGTGAAATATTTAGCCTGGATGATCTCATCCCCCCAAATCCTAGGCTGTCAGCTGCTCCATGGTTCTTCCCCAACCCCTTGAAAGCAACACTCCCCAACTGCCTCCTAGGAAAGGAAGAACTCAATTCAGAACAGAAGCAATATCACCAAATTGAGTTTTAAAAATGGACTCCAAATGTCTTAGCTGGGGTTTCTATTGCTGTGAAGAGACATCATGACCATGAAAACTCTTAGAAAGAAAACATTAAATTGGGGTGGCTTACAGTTTTAAGGTTTAGTCCATTATCATCATGGCAGCACATGGTGGGGTGCAGACAGACATGGAGCTGGAGTAGTAGCGGAGAATCCTGCATCTTGCAGGCAACAGGAAGTCGACTGAGACACTGGGCAGTATCCTGAGCATAGGAAGTCTCAAAGCTCGCCCTCACAGTGACACACTTCCTCCAACAACAAAGCCACTCCTCCTGATAGTGTTGCTCCCTATGAGATTATGGGGCCCTATTACAGTCAAACTACCACACCACATGTACTAAGTTTCTAAGGGTCTGAGATCATATGTTGTCGTAGGTTTTTGCTGTTGCTATTATTGTTGCTGTTGTTTCCATGTTGCTGTGATGAAAACACCCTGAAGAAAGCAACTCGAGAGAGAAGAGGCTTATCCGGCTCACAATTCCGATTACAGTCCATTGCAGGGAAGCCGGAGTGACTGAGACCTGAAGCAGCCAAGAGCAGAGGACCGTGGGTTAGTCCATGGAAACAAGCAGCCAGCTCGCTCTCTCCTTTCCGCTCAGCCCAGCGCCAGCCCATGAAATGGTGCAATCCATAGTTAGAGCAGGTCTTTCAACCCCAGGTCCACCCAGTTAAAATCCCTCACAGTCATGCCCACAGAACAACCTAACCTATCCGTTTCCTCACTGAAACATCCTTCCCTGGGGGATTTGAGAGCGTGCCAAGTTGCCAATCAAAACCATCACAGAAGTCAAGAATGTTTTATGCTACCGTCATGATAAAAGCTCCATATTTTTTGACTGGTAATGGAGAACTGGATCATACTCCAAGTGCCTTCCGTGTAATCCAGGCCATAGATTTAGTGTTACATGTCCCATTAATGGATGTGTCTGCCCTTCTCCCCACTCCGTAGAGGGACAACAGGAGCCATGTAGGATTAGTGGAACCTGCCCAGATCCATGAGCATCATAAACCTGGAGCTTCTGGAGATGTTGTTTGGGAAGCCTCAATCCTGGGAGAGCTCTCCGACTTGGATTCCCCCTGTAACTGATAGTTTTATGTCAGCTTGACATAAGGAGAGTTATCTGAGAGCAGAAAATGTGTCTGTAAGACTGGACCGGAGAAAAGCCTGTTTTCTTAATTAGTGATTGATGGGGAAGGGTCCAGCCCACTGTGGGTGGTAGTAGGCTGAGGGGCTGGAGAGATGGCTCAGAGATTAAGAGCACTGCCTGCCCTTTCAGAGGTCCTCAGTTCAATTCCCAGCAACCACATGGTGGCTCACAACCATCTATAGTGAGATCTGGTGCCCTCTTCTGGTCTGATGGCATACATGCAGACTGTATACATAATAAATAAATTAATAAATAAACAAACAAACAAATAAATCCTTTAAAAAAAGGAAAGAAAGTAGGCTGAGCAAGCCATGAGGCGCCTAGTAAGCAGCACCCCTCCGTGACCTCTGCATCAACTCCTGCCTCCAGGTTCCTGCTCTGCTTAAGTTCCTGTCCTGTCTCCCTTTGATGAGCAACTGTGGAATCAGACGCCAAATAAACCCTTTCCTCCGCAGATTGCTGTGGTCATGGTGTCCATCACAGCGAGAGGAACCCTAGCTAGAGGGTTGTCTGCTGGGGTAAGACAGACCCAACTCAGTGTCAATGGTAAAATAAAGTTTAAGCTCAACCAGATCAATTAGGAGGTCTCCACCTTAAGCAATTAAATGTTTTCTTTCTTTCGATTCCACAAAGGTCACGTCACTTACCCCTCCCCTCTGCGCACGCTCCACTGGGCGGAGCCTCGACGCTCCTTCTGCCCCAGCCACTAATCTTTTATCTGCAATCTTTTATCTGCTCAGATACATTCTTTCAGTTTCTAACACTGCCCCGGCAATCTGGTTACTGAGCTAACAGATTTGTCTAAGTTCATGAACTTGGCATTTGTCCAAGTTCAAAGACCTAGATATGGTGGATAAACATGAAAAGAACATTAAGATATGGCTCCCTCCTTAAGAGCCCTAGCTGCTCTTGCAGAGGACCAAAGTTCAATGCCCAGCACCCAAGGCGGGTGACCCAGAGCTGCCTGTAATTCCAGCTCCAGAGGGGCCAGTACACACACACACACACACACACACACACACACGATAAAAAAACAAACAAGCAAACAAACCATATCTTTTAAAGTAAGGTAATGATCAAAGAAAGAAAGAAAAAAGAAAGAAAGAAAAGGAAGGAAGGAAAAGAAAAAGAAATCTAAAAACAAAACAAAACTGGGGCTAACAGTCCCCACGTCTACCATACTACCCATGAATGCTTGTCCCAGCAATAGCCTACATTACACTATCAAAACCCAGAACCCTTTAGATGCGGGCTAATTACATGGTCACTCACCCATCTGCCCTAGCTCATACCAGTAGTGACACGAAGAGCAAGCACTTAGAAACATGATGCAGTTTGAGACTGCTGTGACATCTCTGTGGACAAATCTTGTTGATCAGGGTCTGGACCAGTTCAAAAGTTGTCAGACCTGCTTGGTAAGCCAAGTGCAAAATTCGATACTGGGTGTGCACCACAGGTGGGACCGAGGGGACATGAGGTTTTAAAGCTAGTCAACTATGATAAGACCATAATACAAGCCTTCATTTGCTTTGATTACACTTATGTGTGTGTGATGTGTGTGCACATGCCATGGACAGCTTCCAGGAGCTGATTCTCTCCTACCCTGTGCGTCCTGAGGATCAAACAAACTCTGGTCATCAAGGGCTGTCTCATCAGCGTTCATTTGTTTGGATGGCACTTTGAGGCCTGCTTTTTGATTTATTTTTAAATTTTTAAAAATGTATTGTGTGTGTGTGTGTGTGTGTACTCACACGTGTGCATAGCACACATGTGGAGGTCAGAAGACAGTCTGTAGGAGTCAGTCATCTCCTTCCACCATGTGGATAAACAAGATTCCAAAGAAAAAAATTCACTTCAGTTTTCTTGTGGAGGGGATGGAGTTTTCCTGTGCCAGGAAATGGAGATTCTGTAGGATTTGGTTCTTCAGAACTTGGAGGAGCTTGGTGAGGAGGGACTAAAGGTAGAGATGGTGACCAAAGGGTTCCTAGTGGCTCTTCTGACTGGATGGATGAGTGGAGGGGTGGATGGGTGGGTAGGTAGAGGGGTGGAGGGGTGAGTAGAGGGGTGGGTGGGTGGAGGGGTAAATGGGTGGGTTTGTGGATGGGTGGAGGGGTAGATGGCTAAGTGGATGAGTTGGTGGGTGGGTAGGTGGGTGGGTGAGTGGGTGGATAGGTTGCTGAAAGGGTCAATGGGTGGAGGGGTGAATGGCTAGGTGGATGGGTGAGTGGAGGGGAGGATGAGTGGGTGGAGGGGGAACAGGTTGGTGGATGGATAGGTGGGTGAATGGGTGGAGGGCTGGATGGTTAGATTGGTGGGTGGAGGGCTGTAAATGAGTGGAGTGATGAGTGGGTTTTGAAGGACTAGGAGTTAGACAGATTCCTCATAGGCAATAAGATAGAAAGAAGGGCTACAGATAGACAATAAAGATGGCAAACTTGTGGTGTCTTCCTCACACCCCTGATCCAAGATAAAAGTTTGGCAGGCTTTCACTCCTGTCAGTAGGGCCTCTTGCCAGCCAGTGGTCCCAGCACACAAGTTCAAGGCCAGATTAGCATATAATTACCACAAAGCTGTGGGCCTATTAACCTCCTTGTCTCTGTGCAGACTGTCCCAAGATCAGTCAAAGACCTTTAAAACACCCAATCCTAGCTGGGCGATGGTGGCACATGCCTTTAATCCCAGCACTCGGGAGGCAGAGGTAGGCAGATCTCTGTGAGTTCAAGACCAATCTGGTCCACAGAGTGGGTTCCAGGACAGGCTCCAAAGCTACAGAGAAACCCTGTCTTGAAAAAACAAAACAAAACACAAAGCAAACAAACAAAAAACAAAACCAAAAAAGAAAAAACTACCCAGTCCTGGAGGAGAGACTGGACTCTGGGCTCCTGAGGGTCTTTCTCTCTGAGTGCCTTGCTGTGTGTGTTTCCTCATCTCTCACAAAAGCCCTTCCTCACCATTTAATTCAGCTTTCTGTGTCTGAGATGTTTTTCCTAATGATAATTGTGGCACATAAAGATTTATCCTGAGTTTTAATTCTTTAACTGGCAAAATCCACAAAAATAATCTGGATGCCTATACTATAATAGATGGGTGGATGAATGGATGGGCAGACAGGTGGACAGATAGGTGGATGGATGGATGGGTGGACAGGTGGATAGATAGGTGGATGCATGGATGGGTGGACAGGTGGACAGGTAAGTGGATGGATGGGTGGACAGGTGGACAGATAGGTGAATGCATGAATGGGTGGACAGGTGGACAGATAGGTGGATGCATGGACCTGGATGTGCAAGTAGGCCAGGTGGGCCTTCCCCACCTCATTGCTCACCATTCTTATTAAAGAAGCTTCATGGCTTAGTAGGATTTCTCACAGGTTGGAGGTCAGACCACTGATTAAATTATAGCACTAGTTTTACATCCTTGTATGCATAGTATGTTATATAAATTATGACACATGGCCAACCATAACCATAGATAGTTGTATTTATACAAATAGAAGACCTGAAGCGATGGATGAAATGCCTAGGCTTTTCCCCTGCTTACTGGTCCCAGAGTTCATGTGTGTCCTTCGGTAAAGTCAACTTCTGGTACCTTTGTCCTGGCTTTCTATGGCAACCAGAAAAACAGAGACCAGTAACACACCAAGAAGATCTGGACAAGGTAAAATAGCTGGTCCTGGAAGTACTCATGAGACTAAAGCAGGGGAATCAACTCAAGTCCTGCTTGGGCTACAGAGTGAGTTCAAGGCCAGACTGGTCAACTTGGTGACTCATTCTCAAAAAAAAAAAAATGTTTGAAGTGAACCAAGCTGGGAACAGTTTAGCAGTAGAGAGCTTGAAAACCCTCGATTCCATCTCCAATAAACAAACACATAAATAAATATTAATAAGCGAAGCAACACTGACCCTTTCCATTTGACACTTCATAGTGATCTTAAGAAGTCACAGTTTTGGGTACCTTAAATGTGTAACCGTGTCTAACCTTACTGAGAATATTACTCAACTCTTGTTATTTGTGAAGATCCTTGAAAAGATAAAGTGTGCTTCAAGGTCCACAGCCAGGCAATGCCAAAGTCAGGATTCGAAGTTGAGCCCATGCAGCCCCAAACCCCAGGCTTAACTGTGCTCCCCCTGCCGCCTAAGGCAAGCGCTTTCCTTGGCTGTAGGATGCATTTACAGTCTTTTACCAGATAGCTTCTGTTCAGGAATCCCACGGGCATTTCAAAGTCACAGCTAAGCGTTAACAAATTGCGGTTCTCCTGAATCTGGAAAGATGGGCCTTGCTGCATGTGTGTGCTGCCTTTACCCCTTGGCTGTGAATGGTAGCTGCAGGAATACATCAAAGTTTCGGGGGGGGGGGGGTGACAAAGAAGCACCTCTGATCTTCACTTCAAAGTCAGCAAACAAAAACACCTTCCCAGCCATAGTTTGGAATTAACGTCAATCAGCCTTTTTCCTCAGCCTGTCTGAACAGGTGTGTGCTTTGTGATGCTGAAAATCTGCAGGGAAACCACAAACTTTCCCGAAAGTGGCACAAAATGCTGGCAGCACAAACACCTACCGTTTCTGTCCTGGTGTGTGATAGGAAACTTTAGCTAATGAGCCCCCCTCCTGCCCCCACCCCTCGCCCCCAATCAGGGTTTCTCCTCAGACCGATTTTGAAGGGTGGCTGACTCCTGACCACAAATACGTCTGAAAGATGTTTCTCTGCCTGACATCACTTTTCTCTGTGATGTCTGGAGAACTCTCATTCCTCTCCAGAGCCCACATGGAACTCCACCCACCCCACTCCACCCCTGCCTCTCCCAGGAACAGGTCATCTACGCAAAGTTTGAGTCTCAGAGTTGTTGATATTGCTCTCGAACCCAGGAACCTGGGGAAAGCAGCCTTTCTTCTAGACCTGTCACAGGCTGGACTAATTCCTCATTTCTGTGTCCCACAGTGCTTGGGGTTTCCTTCCTGTGAAAGCAGGGTCAGCAGACACAGATTCTCTGGGAGTTGGGACTCTGCCACTGCCATCTAATTAAGGGCACTAGGAAATGCCTTGAAATGACTTGTGAAGTTGGTGTGGTGGTGTACACCTTTAACCCCAGCGCTCAGGGGGCAGAAGCAGGCAGATCTCTGAGTTTGAGGTCAGCCTGGTCTACGGACAGAATTCCAGCACAGCCAGGGCTACACAGAGAAACCCTGACTCAAAAAATTAATAATAATAATAATAATAATAATAATAATAAAGTATAGGACAACGTAAGCAAGAGCAAAAGACAGATATTTGTTTTTCTAATGTCATCTGAATTCTAGAAGACAAAAAAGGGTGATTTCCCTTCTGTGTTAGTAAACAAAAGTGTGTTGATTTGAGGAACTGTATGATCAGAGATCATCTTCATTCCTTTTAAAAATGTCTGTTACGTGTGTGCATGTTTTGTCTGCATGTGTGTGCTGTATGGGCACCACATGCATTCTTGGTGCTCTTGAAGGTAAGCAGAGGGCATGAGATCCCCTGGAACTGGAATTATGAGCAGTTGTGAGCCACCACATGCGTGCTGGGAAACAAACCAGGTCCTCTGTAAGAGCAATGAGTCCAGTTAACTATTGTGCCATCTCCAGAGCCCCCATCTTCATTTCTCCTCCCAGGGTCCAGATAATGAATTCTAACAACACCGTGGCCAGGGTATGAAGCAGGTACACAAACAGGCTCCATCTGCTGCAGAGAACAGTTCCCGCTAGCTCTCACAGGTTAGCAGTCTCAGAAACAGGAAAGAATCTGACGCCCCCTGCTCTGTTCCTTCTTCAGACTCCTGTGTGAAGCTCTCCTCCTTCCCAGAAGAAGCTAGGAGAGTGCAGTTGGGAGAAGCAGACTCCTTACCCACCAGGAATCCCTCTTGAAATCCACAGAGTTGGGGAAGGTGGCACTACCCACTTACCGTCTCAAATTCTTAAAATTTCTTTAGACTTATTTATTTTGCTGTATGTGTATGAGTGTTTTTGCCTGCTTCTATGCATGTGTATCATGCACACGGCTGGACCCCCTGGAACCAGAGTTGTGGGTAGTTTAGACCCACCGTGTAGATCCTGGGAACAGAACCCTGATCCTCTGGAAGAGCAACAAGCGCCCGTATCCACGGCACCATCTCTCCAGCCCTGCAGTTCAATATTTTAAAGTACTTGATGTTACCCCTTTTGGTTCTGTCCTAAACTCTCTTTCAAACACAAGTAAACTTACTATGTGTATCACTCAGGTGACATTAGGTGGAGCTCTCCTCACCAAGATGGCCTGTCAGTCATGATTCTGCTTGAACTCTGCTATACTCTTGTGGAAAACGGACTCTCTGTTGATGGTATTCTTTGGATGGTCTGGTCAGGGGCAACACTCATGTTTTAGATAAAGATTAAAGTCTTTAAATAAAGGCTGACTTAGAGCTGGTTGTGATGGTTGTGATGGTGCACGCTGTGATCTAATCACAGCATCCTGAAGGCAGAGGCAAATGGATGTGGGGGGAGGACCTTTGGAGGTTGGAAAGAAGGCTCAGGGGTGAGGCATGCTCCGCTCATGCCAGGGACCTGATGCCCTCTTCTGACCTCTGGGGGAATAAACATGCGGCATGCCGTCACACAGACACACATAACACACAGGTAAAAGTAATACAAGCTTTAGAGAGAAAGACTGAGTTAGCTATCTCCAAAGCACAGCAGGCGTTCCAGAGATGTGGATGCCCTCCCAGCATACACCGCCTTCTCTCAGGCTATAGTCGCTTTCCTGCACTCGGACCCACACCCATTTCTCTCCACCACAAAGGAAGCACTGTGGTACTCTCACCAGAAGCTGAGCAAACCTGGGTGCCTGTCGGGACTCCAGAACCAAGAAGCAATCAAGTCTCTTTCTGTATAAAGTCCCTAGTCTTAGGCATTTGTTATAACCCATGGAAAACAGACTACAATGATAAAAACACCTTCTGGCTGCTGGAGGCCCTGAAAAATGACTCATTTTAAGAGCAGTTCTCATGAGCCAGGTGGTGGCGCACGCCTTTAATCCCAGCATTTGGGAAGCAGAGGCAGGCGGACCTCTGTGAGTTTGAGGCCAGTGTACAAGAGCTAGTTCCAGGACAGGCTCCAAAGCTACAGAGAAACCCTGTCTCGAAAAACAAAAACAAACAAACAAACAAACAAACAAACAAACAAAGAACAGTTCTCACTTCCTCTACCTAAAACCTCAGCATTGGAATTAAGGTAGCTTTATTTTTCAGAGTTGATGTTCATTAAAAGACATATTTAAGCAAATTTAAGAAGAAGGAGGAGGAGGAGGAGAAGAAAAAGAAGGAGGAGGAGGAGGGGGAGGAGGTGTGATGGCACACATCTTTAATTCCAGCACTGGGAGGCAGAGGCAGGCAGATCTCTGGATTCCAGACCAGCCTAGTTTACATAGTGAGTTATAGGACAACCAGAGCTCTGTAAAGAGGCCCTGAAGAGAGACAAATACACACAAATGCACACACACACAATAACAACAACAACAACAATAACATACAGCTCAGGGTGGGGGGGACGGGTTGAGAGGTACTCCAGGAAATAATGAGACATACCCGAGGATAGTATGGTCTTCTCAAGGGAGGTGGCCATTTTGTTGCTGTGGTTGTTTTGCTGAGGCAGTCTCACTCCATAGCCCAGGCTAGACTGGAAACCACTCTAGAGCTCAGACTAGGTCAGAACTCATAGTGTTCCTCCTGCCACAGCCTCCAAAAGCTGAGATTGTAGTCATCACTACCCACTTCAGGACTGAGATTGATAGATCTCAGAGGAATCAAGCCATCCTAAAACACATTGCTACAGACTTCTCAACTAGATTGCTTTGTTTCTGATACAGGTCTCTCCATATAGTCTGTCTGGCCTGGAACTCGCTCTGTAGACCAGGCTAGCCTCAAACCCACCGAGATCTGCCTGCCTCTGCCTCCCCAGTGCTAAAATTAGAGACTAACTTCCTAAACTCCTCTGTGCATCTCCGCAGACACAGAAATTCACTTTGATATTCCTTTTTTTCAACAAGGCATCCTCATTTGACTTAGGACTTAATAATGTATTTCAGATGCTCTTACGTATCTTACTGAAAATAGAATTCGTTCCCCCAAACAAGCTGACCCGAGTTAGAAGGCACCCTTTTACTTCCCTCTCAGTTTCATTACTTGAAAGATATATTTGTCTTCTTCTTATTCAGATTTGGAAAGTGGAATTTTAAAGAGCAGCTGGTCTAGATTTTAAAGATTTTGCTTTGTATTAACTTGTCAGCCCCGCCCCCATTAGATGAATTTCATTTCTCATGAAATTACAGCAATAAAGATGTACTTGCAGTTACAAAATAGGTCAAGGTCATTCATGGTGCTCATTTATCCTGCTTCTCCATGAAGAAGGCAAAAAGCATTTGCCTATGTTTTGCAGATAGAAATGAACTAACAGGTCCCATCTTGCTCCGGGTAGAACAGCAAAATCTGCGGTAGAGCCAGAAATAGAACCCCGGGGGATTTGTGTTCCTTGTTTGATGTAGAACAGTCCTCAATTCAAGCATCCTCATTAAATCATGTTAGAGGGGATTCAGATCTCTCCCGCCACTCAATCTTCTTGACTAGAATGAATCAGTTTGGCCAGGTGTGGTGATGCATGCCTTTGATCCCAGCACTTGGTGGAGGAAGTAAGATCAGAAGTTCAAGGTCATCCTCAGTCAGGTAGTGAGCTCCAGGTCTACCTAGATATGAGACCCCCCCCTTCTCAAAACAATAACAAAAAATGGCTTATTTCAAATCAAACTGCTATCTTATGCTAATTAGTTTAGCTGACCAGGCAAGCAGTATTTATAATATCATTGAGTACATTGGGCACTAAGCATAATGGATAGTCTGTATAATTTTAAGGAACATCTTCAAAACATAAACAAGATTTAAATCCAACATAATTGAGCACTCTAAGAGAGGAAGCTGTGCAACTTAAGACCATGTGGTCAACAGGCAACTTCCAACATGTCTACCCCATAGAATGCTGATTTTTAGGGGAGTCTAGTTTCTATCTATAATCACCTGTAGGAAAAGTGCCTTCAAAGACGTGGTGATTTGAATGAGATTACACACAAATCCATGTGCACACATGCGCATGCACACGTAAGCACACACACACACACACACACACACACACACACACGTTTTAGGCATTTGAATACTTGATTCCCAGCTGATGGCTGTTTGGTTAGGCTTAGGAAGTGCATCCTTGCTGGAGGAAGTGTGTGTGTTGTTGAGGGACAAACTTCGAGGTTTCAGAAGACTCGTGCTATCCTGAACGCCCTCTCTCTGCTTGCTGCTTGTAGTTCAAGATGTGACTCTCAGCTTCTATTCCTGCCACCATGCCTGCTACCTCTACTTTATCATCATGGAGTCTAACCTTCTGGATCTATAAGCCCCAGATAAACTCCTTTTTCTATAAGTTGTTTTGGTCATTGTAATGAGAGTCTTTCTCTGTCCTGCCAGCCAGTACCCAAATAACAACACAGAGACTTCTTGCTAATTACGAATGCTCAGCCCTAGCTTAGACTTATTTCTAACTAGCTCTTGTAACTTAAACTAACCCATTTCTATTCAGCTACGGGTTGCCACATGGCTTGTGGTTTTTATCTCCCCTCCTACATGCCCTGCTTCCTCTGTGTGCAGTTGGCGACTCCCCCTTTCTTCTTCCCAGAGCTCTCTCGGTCCAGAAGTCTCACCTATACCACGTGCCTAGCTCTTAGCCATTTAGCTTTTTATAAACCAATCACAATGACATATCTTTATGCAGTGTAATCAAATATCTCCCAATGGGTCATGGTATTTAATTGCATCCACAGGAAAGTAATAGTATATACCAATGCAGATGGTAAGAGAACAGAATTGTCCATGTTCTCTGCCTTCCACCTTGTGTCCACCTTCTCGTCACTGCAAAGCCCATAAGTCCATGTTTGTGGGCATAAGTGTGCCAGTGTAGGTTGGAGCTAGAGTGGCCAACTGCTTCACTGATGGTTTGTGTTTGGAATCCCAAATGTGTTCATGTCACCTACTAAACCAGGTAGTCAAATAGCTTTCCCAAAATGTTAACACGGGTCCTCAGTTAAAATAAGTTCAATGACCCTGCTAGGAAGAGTAATAAGTGGAATTAATGGGACCAACGTTGGGCTTTTGCTTTTATTGTGTTTTGAGATAAGGTCTCTTGTAGCACAGGCAGACTTTAAACTCACTTTGCGGTGGGAGGTGACTTTGAATTCCAGCCCCTGAGTCCATCTATTAGGTGTTGGGATTATAGGTGTGTGCACTGCACCTGATTTATTTTCATTGTTGATTGAGACAAATTTTCATCAAGGAGTCCAGAGTGGCCTGAAACTCTCCATTCTCCCAAGCCAGCCTTTTAAGAGTTAGGATGACTGGCATTTGACAGTAGACCCAGGTCCAGGTGATCTGCAGAGAGCAACTAAAGATAGGATAATAAATCTGCACTAAATATCAGCCATTATTATCTAACATACTTGCCTACACATAAGCTGGTTATGTAAACGCCGATGTTCTATTGACCTGCATTTATGCCCTATGCTATTGTTGAACATCATTTCAGGGCATTTTGCTGTTTTGTTTGAAGCAGAGCCTCAGTATGTAGCCCTGGCTGCCCAGGGACTCCTCGTAGTCCAAGCTGGCCTGAACTTGCCTCTGTCCTACTGCTGCAGTCTCTCAAGTGATGGGATTACATGTAGAGGGGTCCAGCTTTGTTTCTGAAGATTTATAAATTTATAAAAATGTTCCCGAGAATGCACGGAGCTCCCTCCTGGAGCACGCTCTGTGTTGGTCTTCCCTCTCCTGGAAATGAGACTCCCAAATGCTTGTACTTTGCCTCACAGGCGCATCTTCCGTTTTCCACCTCGTTATCCCTCCTCAGCCTCAGGAAGTGTCACTGACCCTCGTCCTGATACCTCTTAAAATAGATCTATTTTATGTGTATGAGGATCTTGCCTGCATGTATGACTGTGCACTACATGAGTGCCTGGTGCCTGAGGAGGCCCAGGAGAGGGCGTCAGATCCTAGGACTAGAGTTAATGATGATTGTGAGCCGACAGGCGGGCGCTGGGAAAGGTGCCAGGTTCTCTGAAAGAACAACCCAGTGCTCTTAACTACTGAATCATCTCTCCACGTCCCCAGAGCACCTCTTAGGTGACAGCTTTACATGCTTCAAATGGTTCTTGTATTCATGTCTGTCCGCTAAGCTAGCAGTTCCACAGTCTGGGTCAATGTGTACGACTTCAGTTTCACTGTTTACTCTCAGGCTGATTGGCAGTGTTCCCCACCCGCCCTCTGCTTGTGTAATGGACTGACATCCCAACACAATGCTGTCTCTTCTACAGAAAGAGAATTGACTTTATTTCATAATCGCATGTTCCTCCTCTCTGGCCTGACTCCATTTTTTTTTGACTTGTAATATGTGGTGTGTGTTCATGTTCACATGTGTGTGGGCTCACCTATGCACATGTGTGTACAGAATCCAGAGGCTGATATTGAATATCTTCTTTGTTGATGCTCTACTTTATACATTGAGATGCGGGGAGGTTGGCGCGTGCAGAGATAGCTCAGCTGTTAAAGCTAGGCTTACAAACAAAAAATCCAGAGCTCACTGATTTAGCTAGTCCAGCCTGCCAGTTTGCCCTGAGGATCCCATCTCCAAAATTGGTTCCAAATCACTTACTCACTGAATCTTCCTCTCTCCTCCTTCCCTACCTCCCTCTCTCTGTCTTGCCAGGCTTACTTGTTACAGACTGACCTCAACTAGCTAGGTAGGCAAAGATAACCATGAACTCAGGATCTCCCTGCCTCCGCCCAAAGCATGCTGGGAATATAGGCTTGCACCACTATTAGTTTATATGATATTGGTGATGGAGCCCAGAGCTTCGTGGCTCCGGAAGCCAGGAGGCCGGGACTCAAAGAATCCCCTGCGAACAGAGGTGCGGACAGAACAATCGTGAAGACCCGACGAGAGCGCCGGAACTAGCACCAACGCCTGGTGGAAGCCTGATGAATCCGGTTTGAAAGTCCGGCGTCCAGACCTTTCCCTCCACACCCAGGGCCGGAAAAGGAGAGGCGGGCTGAACATCTTCAGTAGCCAATGGTCAGGCCCGGGAACTGCCTACAACAGGCACAGGTCCCGCCCGAGTCTTCGCTGGGATTGGCTGGCTGCGCGCTGTACTCTACTTTGGATTGGCTGCTTGTCTACGGTCCCGCCCCGACACGTGCTGATAGGTTTCGTGTCCCGGTTTGGCTGCGGTCTTGGCTTTAGGCGGATGCAGGGGCTTGGCGGAGAGTGTCCCACAGGTAAGGCATCAGGGCGGCCTCCCCATGTTCCCTCGAGCTTTGCTCGCCCTAAGCTCCCAGCGGCCAGAACTGAGGGGTAGCATCTCCCGTCACCCTGACGACAGCACTTCCGCAGGGCCAGTCAACCAGGGCTGATCCCCAAAGCCACAGCAGGCTCCAAGCAGCTGCCTGGCCTGAAGTTAATGGGATTGCAAGCACGTGAACAGCCTGGACGCCGAGATAGCTTGAGGATTCCCGAACACGTCTACTGCAGCTGCCGGGGCTGACATTTGCTTTAAAAGAAGCAAAAGTAAAACACCCGCAGCTAGGCAGCTGTGGTGCATGCCTTTTACCCCAGCACTTGGGAGGAGGAGGCACACCCCAAATCATCCCTTCCTGTGCCTTTTAAGGCTGACACAGAAACCAGTAAGACCATTGCAAGAGTCTTCGAAAGAAGTCACAGCTTTACCAGAAGAAACTTTCATCCTTGTAAAGTTTTTTTGAAGTCGTAGCACAAGCGATGAATTCACGCTTATCCTGCCCAACTACCAGAATCACATAGAAAATACCCTTTTGCACTCTGTCTACGGCACTGGCTAACCGAGACAGTGGGTACGAATAGCTCTTCCCAAGTAGAGGGTAAAATAGCTCACGGTAGTCAAACCCCCAAACTGCCTTGAGTTAATTTTTCATCCATTCTCCAAGAACAAAAGATTACATGAATTTTTAGCCAGTGGATCCCCAGTTTTAGCCCTTCCAGCTACCCCCATGGAAGCTTTCCTGGTGCGTTGGTCTCTTTGAAAACAGTAAAATTGCCATTGTCCATTTCCAGTTCTGGCCTCCTCTCTCCATATACCAAATTTAGCAAGCCTTTTCACCTAGGAACTCAGTTTGTTCTCAGTGAATCTGGCCATTAAACTTACTTTTCTTAATCTTTGGGACAAGAGAAACTAAAAAAAAAAGAATAGTATACTCTATGACAGTTGTCTCTTATTTAAAAAGGGAAAAAAAGTCTAACCAGGCAGTGATGGTGGCACACGCTTTTAATCCCAGCACTCAGGAAGCATGGACAGGCAGATCTCTGTGAATTTGAGGCCAGCCTGGTCTACAGAGTGAGTTCCTGGATAGCCAGGGCTATACAGATGAATACTGTCTCAAATGTGCCCCACCCCCTCAAAAAAAATCAGACTTTTCCCATAGAAACAATGATCTTTGTTTTTTGTTTGCCATTTGTTTCTCAGTCAGGGTCTTATGTAGCCCAGGCTGGCCTTGAACTTCTAATCTTTTTGCATTCATCTCTCCAGTGCTGGGATTATAGGCATATACCACCACACCTAGCAGGGCATAATCTTTTAAAGTAAGTTTTGGAAGCCAAGAGTGCTAGCACATGCTTGTGAGTCCAGCACTGAGGAAACTCAGGAGATTGCTGAGAATCTGAGACTGACCTCGGTTATGTAGTGAGTTCGAGACTATCCTGTGCTACATTTGGGAGCATGAGCAAGCAGTTCCATACAGTAGCTTGTTATATGCAGGGATTGTGCTGAGGATGTGGCTCAGTGGCAGAGTAGTTGCTTAACCTATGTAAGCTAGCCCTGAGTTTGGCTCCCAGCGCAGAAAAAGGCATAAAGAGTTGTTATTCTTAGAGCATGTCACCAATGTATGGTCTTCACTGATCACCCTTGCCTTCTGTTTCATCCAAATGCTCAGGTATCCATCTCTGTTTGGAAGGACACACATTGTCACATACCAGGTAGGATTCCTACAAGGTACTGCTAACCACCTACACTGCCATCAAAATGAAATCTCCAGACTCAGCGTGGCCAAGTAGATCCAGGTGATCATACAATAATCAGAAGGTACACCCTGTGATTTACCTCAAACTAAAACATTTCTGGAGCCTTCTCACAGACCCCAGTAGTAAACTACACCATGAAATAATCTTTATCTTAGACCATATATTTGAAGGAACTCCCTTCCCTGACCTTGACATTTCTTTGACACCTTTTTCTAGAGCTATGTCTTAGGGTTTCTACTTCTGTGAAGAGACACCATGACCAAGGCAATTGTTATTAAGTAAACATTTGATAGGGGCTGGCTTACAGTTCAGAGGTCTAATCCATTCATTATCTTCATGGTGGGTGGCATGTAGGTAGACATGGTGCTGGAGAAGAAGCTAGGAGTTCTACACCTTGATCCACAAGCAGCAGGAAGTGAACTGAGTACCACTCTGTGTGTGGCTTGAGCATAGGAAGCCTCAAAGTCCACCCCCACAGTGAGATACTTCCTCCAACAAAGTCACACCTCCCAATAGTTTCACTCCCTATGGGTACCATTTTTTTTTTCAAACTACCACAGGCTGTCACTCTGAAATGCAAGTGTGCTATGCTGTTAGTTTTTTGTCAACTTGACATCTGGGAAAAGGGATGTCAACCTCAAATGAGAAAAATACCTCCATCAGATTGCCCGTGGACAAGTCTGTGAGGCATTTTCTTGATTAATGATTCATAGTGGGTGGTGGTATTTCTAGGCAGGTGGCCCTTGGTTGTCTTAGTTACTTTTTAATTGCTGTGAAGAAACACCATAACCAAAGCAACTTAGTTAGAATGAGTTTTTGGAGTTGCTTACAGTTTCAGAGGTTAGCTCACAACTATCAAATCAGGGAGCATGGCAGTAGGCAGGCAGACATGGTGCCGAAGCAGTAGCTAAGAGCTTACATCCTGGTCTTCAAGTTAGGGAGGCGGGAGGGGGCACTAACTGGGAATGGCATGGGCTTTTGAAACCTCAAAGCCCACTCCCAGTGACATGCCTCCACCAAAAAGGCCACAGCTCCTAATCCTTCTCAAACTGTTCCACCAACTTTGGAACAAGCATTCAAACATCTGAGCCTATAGGGCCCATTCTCAGTCAAACCACCACAATTGTACTTAAAATAATAACGAAAATGCGGGACATTTACACAATGGAGTACTACACAGCAGAAAAAAATGCCATCTTGAAATTTGCAGGCAAATAGATTGATCTAGAAAACATCATATTGAGTTAGGTAACCCAGACCCAGAAAGACAAAAATAATATGTACTCATTCATAAGTGGCTTTTAGATATAAAGCAAAGAAAAACCAGCCTACAATTCACAATCCCAGAGAACCTAGACAACAAAGAAGATCCTAAGAGAGACAGACATACATGGATCTAATCTACACAGGAAGTAGAATAGGACAAGATCTCCTGAGTAAATTGGGAGTGTGGGGACCATGGGAGAGGGTAGAAGAGGAGAGGAGAGGAAGTGGGGGGAGTGTAGAAAAATATATAGCTCAATAAAAACAATTTAAATATAATAAAATAATAATAGTAACAGCAATAATATTAACAACATCAAGCTGATTGAGCCATGGGAAGCAAGTCAATAATCAGTAGTCCACCATGATCTCTGCTTCCGTTCTCTCCAGATTCCTGCCCTGCTTTTAGTTCCTGCTTCCCTCAGTGATGAACTATGATAGGGTATGTAAGCCAAATAAGTCCTTTCTCCCCAAATTGCTTTTGGTCATAGTTTTTAATCACAGTAGCAGCAAACCAGGACAGTCAGCTTTACCCTGTATCTTGCCTGGTTTGGGTCTGAAAGCCCACCAGAGGCACATGGAAAATAGAGATGTGTAAAGTCCAACATGACTAGTAAAAAAGGTCACAGGGGACCAGATTTCAGCCGTGTGTCTCACAGGCACCATACCGACCTTGTCGGAAAATGGCCCTGGTCTCTGTAATTTATGTATAAAAAGTTATATAAAGATCTCAGATGATCAAGATAATGTGAACTTGGCTGTCACCTCCCTAGCAACTACCCCTGTAGGGGAAAATTCAGGCATCACCTGGCGGCCAGCCTATCTGGCACACTGTGCTTCTAAGAAACATGGCACACCATGCTCCTGGGTCTTCCCGGAAGTCAGATACTGAATTCTGAAGTAGTGTGAGTAACTGGTAGCGGGCCTCTGGCTGAGCCGGCACACTCCGCTTGCGCGCTCCTTGTCCAATCCGAGGTGAGTGCTACCGAATCACAGTCGATAGGCTTCCTCTGTATACACAGCTGTTGATATGCTGTACTCTAGAGTGCTTCACCCGCACCCTCTACCGACCCGCGAGCATTGCAGTCTTGTCAGGGGATGCCCCAGAAATGACGGCAAGGGCATATCCCACTTCAGCTGTGTGGCAGATTGCAAACCTGAGGTCCTTCATGAAGCGCCGTTCAGATGCAGCCAACAACTCCTAGACAGTCTACCCACATACTCCAAACTCATTGAGCCATGTGGACCCTTTTTTCCACGTTCGAAAACTGACTATCTAGAAAAGGCAGATCTGAATATTTCCCTGGGACAACACTGCCTGAGACTATGAAGTGCCACTCCTGTATCCCCAGACTGTGTCCTGGACACACTGAGCAGACAACCGGCAAGTGCTTGTGCAGCTGTTGGCTTGCGGCACTGCCTCTACGTAAATAAGAAGTCACGTCTGATCTGCAGTGTAGAAATGAACAGGTCAATACCCCACATCAAATAAAGGCTGTGCCGTCATTTAATTGGACTGACCTGCTTCCAGGAGCGAAAGCTCGCTTTAATGGAACATGGGGCTGTGCGGTTCCCTTTGATCTTGTGAGCCTTTTCAACCTTGTTCTAATCTGTGTTCCTGCCCTCCATGGAGCTATAACTCCCGACCTCTCACCTGAGTCTTGTCTGCAGCAATCGAGCTGGCTGTTTGCAAGGGAAACCTCATGTCAGTTTGCCAGGGGGGCAGGGCAGGGGCTGACAGCCCGTCAGGACGACCTAAAAACTACCGAGTCGGAACATCTGAGCAAACAGCAGCTGCGGGGGAAAGCCTCATCTACACTGACCTGTGATGAGTCGGGCAGACCTTTCTGCGGATTCAGCTGTCACAACCCCCTCAAGGGAGCCTCCTGATGCCAGGAGACCGAGAGCTAAGGCATCCCAAGGGACTGAGTTGCATAAATAAACCTTATCAGACCTTCCCTCTGAAGCTTTTTACCACACGCATGCACGCACTGCTCTTACCTTGACCTGACTTTTGAAAGAATTCCTCATAGAATGAGCGTGTGTATGCAATATGCCATTTTCTTATTGATCAGTTAAGCTTTAGAAAATCAACCATGAAGCCAGGTTGTAAACTTAGTGGGTAGAAGGTAAGTTTTCCTCTCAGGGACACACTAGAATTTTTCAAATGACCACATTATGTTAATAAGAGAGCATTGATTTTGTCTAAAGGTAGAAAATTCAAATGTATGCATGTGTCCTTGGCTTTTCTTCTTTTGAATACACCCCAGAGAGAGTAAACTGCCTAGTCATCTTGTACATTTGTGGACTGGCTGAAATCTATTTCCTTTAGGGGAAAGGTATAAAGCATTCACGCCAAATGGCCTCTCTTGGCCACACAAGTCCTGAAGGGATTTACTCTAGAGCAGCGGTTCTCAACCTATGGGTCACGACTCCTTTGGCAAACCTCTATTTCTAAAAATATTTACATTACAATTCATAACAGTAGCAAGGGTTACAGTTATGAAGTAGCAGAGAACATAATTTTATGGTTGGGGTCACCGCAACAGGAGAAACTCACCGTCCTGAAGGGTTGCAGCATTTGGAGGTTGAGAACCACTGTGAGTCGTTTGCCATGAAGGCAGCCGTCTTAGCACCCTGGGCACTGGGTGAGATTAGGACTGTACGGATGCTGTAAAGGAAGTATTTATTGTATCAAACGCTTCGTTTTTCCTAGTCTTGGAGTAAGTGCCTAAGAAGAGAAGGAACTAAAAAACATGATGTATTCATACATGCACTTGTAAACGAAAGTGGAGCAGTAAGTCAAAAACTCACGAAAAACCCCAAGGAAGGGTGTTCCAGTTTCCTCTCAGTTGCTTTAAAAAACTCCGTGACCAAAAGCTACATAGGCAAGGAAAGGGATTTATTTTATTTGGCCATTTTATTTAATTTTATTTCCAGGTCACAAATGATCAGTGAAGGAAGCCAGTGCAGGAATCAAATGGGGCAGGAATTTGAAGCAGCAGCTTCGAGAAGAACCATACTTTGATGCCTTGATTGCAGGCTCGTGCTTTCCTGGTTTTCTTACACGGTCGAGAGCCACCCACCTGCCCAGGGGTGCTGCGGCTCATAGTGAGCTGGGAGCGCAATTAATAATCAGTGCACCCCCTCTTCCAGATACATTCATAGGTCAATCTTATCTCGGCAAACCTCAATCGAGGCTTTCATCTCAGATATCTGCAGGCAGTGTCAAGTTGCAAGTAAAGCTAACCAGGACAAAGGAGGTGAACACTTTAAATGTTGAATATAGGGCCGGGTGTGGTGGTGCACACATTTCATATCCCAGTACTCCAGAGTCAGAGGCATGCAGGCCTCTGTGAGTTTGAAGTTAGCCTGGTCTACATGGCAAGTAAAAGGCCAGCCAAGGCTAGATCTTGTCACAAAAAAGAAGTTGAATATAAACAAACTGTGGGACATTGAACCAAACTCGTACTTTATTAGTGTAGAATCACAAATTGTGAATAGAGCCTGGGCAGATCCTTAGTAGAAGGTTTCTTCATTCTAATATGGTTATTGTCAAAGGAGGGTGTCTTAGTTAGGATTTCCATTGCTATGAAGAGATACCATGACCACAGCAACTCTTGTAAAGGAAATATTTCACTGAAGTGGCGGTTTACGTTTTCAGAAGTTTAGTGCATTATCATCATGGGCAGGGAGCATGGTGATGTAGGCAGACATGGTGCTGGCTACATCTTGATATGCAGGCAACAAGAAGTGAACTATGTATCACACACAAGGCTACAACTCCTAATAGAGTGGCACTATTCCGGGGCTGTATTCTTTCAAACCACAACAGAGGGTAAGAAACAAACTCTCACAGTAGGGTGGAGCATAAAAGAAAGGTCTGAAGGATATAGTATGCCGCAAGGACAGTTAATCTCTTAAGAACCATTAAACAAAGTTGCAACTTTAGTGCTGGGTGTGAATGATGTGTATATAAGCAAAGTTACAATATCAAATTCTGAGATCAGAGAAGAGCTGTAAAATGGGGGGCACTATCATTGGAAGGTTGAAAATGCCTACTGGGAGGGTAGGAAATGCTCATCAAATATCTCAAGTGTTTTTGAAACAGAGAAAGCCACAGAGTGCTAGGTCTATTGTTTCTTCTGTTTGTATGGCTTTGCAGCCTGTGGGAAATAGTCCCAGAAACACTAAAGATGGACATAAAGTCATCTTTAATATTTAAAACTCAACTTTTGTAAACATTTTAAGTTATAGAAAAGAGATTCTATTTTGAAGTGTCTTTAAGTGCCCACATGCATGTGGTGTCCACAGAGGTCAGAAGAAGGCACTGGGTTGCTGGAACTTGAGTGACAGACCATTATGAGTTGCCATGTGGGTACCAGGAACCAAACCCAGGTCCTCTGCTCTTGACCACTGAGCTCTCTCTCCCGTCCCAGTTCTCAGCTTTCATGATGGGGCCGGGACTCTTTTCACACCTATGGTTCAGAAGAAACTCAAGGAGCACTGGTTGGCAAAAGTTTGTTAGCCTGCTCCCAGGTCTCAGACACTTTAGCTTTCTGCTTCCAGTTTCTATGACAACGGACTCCTAGAAGTGTGTGTGTGTGTGTGTGTTCCAACTTTGGCCTTCCAGAATTCTTCAGAGTTGATTCCTTGGTGTTTATGACATGCCTTTGACCCTTTGACCTTCTTGGGTTTGTTTTTGGCGTTCAGTACACATTTTATAGTTCTTCCAGGCTTATCACGTACCCTTCCTGCCCATCACCGCACCCCCAGGAAATGATTGTCCTTGCCCTTTAAAAAATGGTTTTAAGAATCAAGATCTGGGTCACAGAGATGACTAAGCAGTTAAGAGCACTAACTGTTCTCCTAGAGGACCTTAGTTCAATTCCCAGCTCCCACATGGCAGCTCACAGTTGTCTGCAACTCTAGCTCCAGGGAACCTGATACCATGGCAAAACATCAAAGTGCATAAAATAAAAAAAATAAATAAATTTTAGACAGGCAGTGGTGGTGCACACCTTTAATCCCAGCACTTGAGAGGCAGAGACACGTGGATCTCAGTGAGTTAGAGGCCAGCCTGGTCTATAAAGTGAGTTCCAGAACAGCCAGTACTGTTACACAGAGAAACCCAGTCTCAAAAAACCAAAATAGATAGAAAGATAGATAGGTAGATATAATAAACAAACCAAGATCTGGGCATGAGATACACTCAGTATTTGCACTACTTGGGTATCCATGTATCTCTCTGCATTGCCTCCCTCAGGGACATAGCTAGACCACAGATGTATATATAGTAATCCTTGTATCCACGGATACTGCGTATCTAGAATGCTTTACGTTAGGATGTTCATATTGCTTTCCCCAATGCTGACATCAGCACTGGAACCTTCATTCGCATCCCTTTATCATTTGTAGCTTTGTTTCTGTGAAATCAGCCCTGTTTTCTATCACTTGAAATTTGCTAACTTCAATTCAGCTGTGCTTGGAATTCTATGCGGTGCAGACTGTTAAGCCGTATCCCTATGAGAAATCAATTCCCAGCTCCAATACGGAATTTGCCTTTCTCGTCAACTTAACAGTATCTAGTCTAAGCATTGTTGCCAAAGGAGTTAAAGGCAGTTGTTAGTCACCTGACATAGGAGCTGGGAAGTGAACTTGGATTCTCTGCCAAAGAAACAATTGTTCTTAAACACTAGGTATTCAGCCCCCTAAAAAGATCTTAGCTGAAGTATTGCCCCATTCTACGCAGTTGGCCATTCTTTCCAGCTGCCTGCCCTCATCACACTGAGGGTATTTCATGTGTTCTTTGACTGGGTTTGGGAGTACCCAAGATACGGTTCAAGCAGTATGATTGTCCCTGTAAGGACAGTTTTTAGCTGAGATTCAGATTTAAATCTGTAGACAACACTGCTAATTGAAGCTGGTTTCTCTCTCGTGTGGGTAGACCTCAGCCGAGGGTCTGAGCAGCACAAAGCACTCACGGCATCCTTAGCATATGCTACAGAGATTCTAGGTGCTAGACACAGACAGCAGACAAAACACCATCTTTTAGTCTGTCAAGAAGGGATCATTCTCAAAGAAATAGCACCTTGCAGCGCACCAGAGTGAAAATCAGCAGATTGTGTGATTGCGGTGCTAGCAAGTTGTCTTGTGGACAGCAGGACAGAAAATCCAGTGACAGCTCTGTTAAGCCACTGTCTTGCTGCCTACTGGAGCTTTTTCCCAATTCTTGGGATTCAGTGAACTTGCTAAAGATGCCTATGATAATAATAGAGCCTTGTCTCCCTGGGTTCTGAGACTGTGTACTGAATAGCAAGTGTCAGTGACTGCCATACAGAACATTGAATAGCTTTTTCTGATTTAAACGCGGAGCTTGCATATGGCTTCTACAAGAAAGAACCATTTAAGCTGAGATCTAAAAGATAAAAAGGATCCAGGCTTGTGAAGTGGATTGAAGACAAATATTGCCAGCCAAGGACAGCTCACATGGGGACGCAGAACTGCTTAGGGATTTGGATTTTATTTATGTAGGATGCGAAGGTAATTTGGAGTGTGACATGATGAGAGTGTCCCAGTCTTATGAAGATTTCTAAAAGGACCTCACCATACCAGGCTGCAGGATGGGCTTACAGGGAAGCAATACAGCAGGTAGAGGACTGGTTAGGAGGGCTGCTTAGGAGGCTTGGAGACTTTACCAGGATATTTGGGAGTTTTGTTTGCTTGTTTTATTTTGGGGGGCGTTAGGTTTCTATTTGATGTATGTGAGTGTGTTTGTGTGTGTGTGTGGTGTGGTGAATGTAAGAGGCAATCTTCAGATACTCTTCTCTGAGTCCCTTTAAACAAAAGGCTCTCCCTGCACCCAGCACTCACCATTTTGGTTATAATTTGGTGAGACTGGACACCCACAAGCCCCAGCGCCCTATTCCCATTCCCCTGCCAGCACTGGGGTTATGGAAGCATACAGCTATTCCTGGATTGGGGTGGTGGTATTAGAACCCAGGTCCTCACAAGCATGTGGCAAGTGCTCTGAACCTACCAAGTCATCTCCTAGAGCTTATCTTGATGTGCTCTTTAAGAATTGTTTTTAGGGGCTGGAGAGATGGCTCAGAGGCTAAGAGCACTGGCAGCTCTTCCCAAGGTCCTGAGTTCAATTCCCAGTACCCACATGGTGGCTTGCAACCATCTGTAATGAGACCTCTTCTGGCGTGCAGGCATACATGCTGGCAGAACACAAAAGAGAATTGTTTTTAATTACATTGTTTGTTTGCGTTTGTGCATGTGCAGAGATCAGAGGACAAATGATGGCAAATTTTCCCCTTTCACTATGTGTGTGCTGGGGTCAAGCTCAGGTCTTCGGGCTTGAAGGCGAGTGCCTTCCCCGGCTGAGTCACCTCAACACCCCCTCCTACACTCTTGGTTATTTTGTTCCCATTTCCAGATACTTAAAATCATAAGGTACCTGCTCAGCTACTCCAGTGTCTTTCAGTTGAATTCCTCAAAGTAGATAGAAAGTTACTTTCTCCCAACTGTGTTATAAATATTGTTTTTGTTAGGTATGTGGCACACACCTTTAATCCCATCACTTGAGGCAGGGGCAGGCAGATCTCTTGAGTCCCGGGCCAGCCAGAAACCTGGATTGAAACAAGCAAGCAAGCAAACAAGCAAACAACCTCAAAATAATCATTCCCTAATAATTTCCACTAATCTAAGTTTTGCTTTACTCTCTTTTAAAGCTTGGAACAATATAGCAATGCATGCTTCTGTATTTTAATTCACTGTAGTAAAATTTTATGAAACCACTGAAATTCCCTAATTGCCACATAATTGACTCTAAAATTAATGATAGCTTTTCTTTTTCACGTGTTCTTTTATATTCAGATTCACTTACTTTGTGTGGGGCTAGCGTCCCTCTACGGTGCAGTCGAGCAGACCCAGGACCTGCTGTACACTATGCAAGCCTTCTAGCCAAACTGCATGTCTCGTCCCTTATTATGAATTTTAATAAACATCTTCTCTACATTTTGTATTTAGCAATCATTGTACTAACACACCAATTTTATATATATCCATGTAATTATATATATAAGTTAAACAGGCATATAAACTCCTGGGTCTTGGGCTTCAGAACTTCATATGCATCCAGCCATTCAAAGACTCTCTCTCTTCCTTCATCTTTTGTGTGATACTCTCACCGTGCTGAAGAACATGTTCTTCATATATTCACACCGGATCTTAGCCAAAAGCTAATAAACAATGTCCCATATATGTGGCTCCCTCTTAAAGACTCCATCAACGAGTCTAGAAGCTAGCACTAAAAAGGCATTTGCTGTCTGCCCTGTTCTGAATACTTCACATATTCTAAAGCAGGAGTAAACACTGTGTTAGAATTAGGTGGGGTTTTTTTTTTTGTTTATTTGTCTGTTTTTTTTTTTTAGTCTGAAATTAACATGACTAGAGTCTCGTTCCTGAAGTTCACTCAGGACCCATCCCACCTCTTGCCACACCACTATTTCCTACATCGTGAGCACCAGGCTGCTCGGAGACTTGCTACCTGGTTCTTCTTTGTTGCAGGCTTTGCCAGACATGGTCTTACTGTGTACCCCAGCCTGATCTTGGACTCATGGCAATCCTGCCTCAGCCTCCCAGGAATGTACCACCATGTTGACTTTTCTGAAGGTCTTAAAAGTATGAAAGTGAGTTCGATCTGACTGACTTGAATGAGAAGGTCTGGGAGTTGTCGGGATACTCTCGAATATGTAGGCAAAGAGAAGAGCATCAGGTGGAACCATAGCTTGCGACTTCTGCATTTCAGTGACCAGAACCGCACGAGGACAACCTGAGGAGGAAAGGTTTATTTAGCTTGTAAATTCAGAAGGATTTAGTACCATGCACTTGGACAGAACATTCTGGTACCTGGAGCTAGGGGCAGGAGAACAGCTTCAGGAAGCAGAAAGGGAGGTGAGGGGAAGGAGAGACAGGAAGGGAAGGTGGGAGAGGGGGAGACACAGGGATGAGGTTTCCCCAGGGACTTGCTCTATCTAGCCCCACCACCTAAAATATTCAGAACTCTCTAGAACGGCGCCAACAGCTGGGACCAATCATTCAGTAAATGAGCCTGTGGGGAACATTTTATATCTCAGCCATGACAAGTGTTCACTGGTTAACTTTTTAGGCCATAATTCTCAAAGATGGTTGCGCATAGGAATCACTTGGTAAGATTTACAGCTGACACTAATGCCTATGTCCCACTTCCGAAGCCTCTGACGTAACTGATCTGGATTGAGCGAGACATCGGCAGTGTGAAACTTTCAAAACTCTGGCTATTAGCCAGTCGGTGGTGGCGCACGCCTTTAATCCCAGCACTCGGGAGGCAGAGGCAGGCAGAATTTGACTATGTCCACTCCTGTAAGCAGGATTATACATTTTCTTCTTGTTTGCCTTATTTCACTCAGCCAAGGTTTACCTATTTTGTGGCATGGGTCAGAGTTCTCTTCCTTTTTAAGGCTGGATAATATCTCCCTGTATGGTATACACCACACTTTGGTTACCCATTTATTTATCGATAGATATTGGGGTTTCCTCCTTTGGGCTATTGAACGGTGTTGTGATGAATGTTTTGTACACACTCACTGTAACACATACTTGTTGACCATAGGTTACACAAACCTCGAATTCAGAATTTGTATAATATAAGCAATAGGTTGGTTTTTGCGTTTATTTCTTTATTTTTCTTTGAGACAGGGTCTAACTGTGTTGCTCTGGCGTCCTGGAACTCACTGTATGTCCTTGAACTCACTGAGATCTGCCTACTTACACCACCAAAGTGCTGGGATTAAAGGTGTGCACAACCACGCCTAAAAGGAAATAGCTTTGGCACTCCTTTAAGTTTCTGTTTATAAAAGTCATCCCTTTAAATAACCGAGTTATTATTTTGTTGTTGTTTTTTGAGACAGGGTTTCTCTGTAGCTTTGCAGCCTGTCCTAGAACTAGTTCTTGTAGACCAGGCTGGCCTTGAACTCACAGAGATCCGCCCTGCCTCTGCCTCCTGAGTGCTGGGATTAAAGACGTGTGCCACCACCACCCCACGGGTACAGAGTTTTCTATTTGGAATGTTGAGAATCTTTTGGAAATAGATAGTGGTTGCATGATATGAATTTAATCCCACAGAACTGTATGCTTATAATGGTTAAAAGGATACATGTTATGATCCATATAATTTATTTGTTTGATGAAACCCAGGCTAGCATCAAACTCCCTAGGTAGTCAACAATGTCCTTGAACCTTTGCTCCTCCATCTCCAAAGTGCCAGGATTGCATATATTTTAACACAAGGAAAACACATATGTGCGCACACGTGCACACACACACAGACAGAACACACATGTACACATATACACAGAGCCACTGGGTATCTGCAAGTTTCCTTTCCCAACTAGATTCAGAGTGTCAGGGAGTCTAACATGGGATGTTTTATTTTAGGAAAGACTAATAGTTTGTTTAGTGGTGATTGTTTTCCTTCTAATGTGTTCTTAGTCAGAGTTTTATTGCTGTGAAGAGACACCTTGACCACAGCAACTTTTTTATTATTATTATTATTAAAAATTTCCACCTCCTCCCCTCCTCCCACTTCCCTCCCCTTCCCCCACTCCCACTCCCCCTCCTTCTCCAGGCCAAAGAGCAGTCAGGGTTCCCTACCCTATGGGAAGTCCAAGGTCCTCCCTATTCCCCCCAGGTCCAGGAAGGTGGACATCCAAACAGACAAGGCTCCCTCAAAGCCCGTCCATGCAGTAGTATCAAAGCCCAATGCCATTGTCCTTGGCTTCTCAGTCAGCCTCCACTATCAGCCACATTCAGAGAGTCCGGTTTGATCACATGCTCCATCAGTCCGAGTCCAGCTGGCCTTGGTGAACTCCTATTAGATCAGTCCCACCGTCTCAGTGGGTGGACACACCCCTCGCGGTCCTGACTTCCTTTCTCATGTTCTCCCTCCTTCTGCTCCTCATTTGGACCTTGGGAGCTAAGTCCATTGCTCCAATGTGGGTCTCTGTCTCTATCTTCCATCCATCGCCAGATGAAGGTTCCCTCGTGGTCCTGACTTCCTTCCTCATGTTTTCTCTCCTTCTGCTCCTCATTTGGACCTTGGGAGCTAAGTCCCACAGCAACTCTTATAAAGGAATATATTTAATTGGGGCTGACTTACAGTTTAGAGGTTTAGTCCATTACCACAATGGTGAGGAGCATGGCAGCATGCAGCAGACATGGTGCTAGAGAAGGAGCTGAGTGTTCTACATCTGGGTCTTCGGGACCCCAAAGCTTACCCCCAGTGACATGGGTACTGGGCACCAAGCTCAGGCCCTCTGAAAGAGGAGCTAGTGATCTCAACTGTTAAGGCATTTCTCCAGTCCCTGCTTGCATTTCAAAAATTGTTTGTATATTTGTTTGTTTGGGTCCTTTAGAGATAGGATCTCACTGTGTAACCTAAACTGGCCTTGAACTCACTGTGTAGCCCAGGCTGCCCTCAGACCTATAGCAAGCATCACCCTTTCTCGGCCATCGGACCATCAGAGTTCTGGGATTGTAAATACGCTGGGATTAACAGCACAGCGCCACTCCCAGTTACTCATACCCTTTTCAAGGGAAGCAGTCCTTACACCCGGCTGAGAACTGCTAGCTGCTCTTCCACCTCACACGTGTGTAGACAAGCAGGGCCTGGAGCTGAAATCTGCAGAGCTCTGCTGTGAAGACCATTGTGTGTGGAGCCTTTTGAAGCCAAGATTAAAGATGTCTCAACCACCCTCACACCTTTGATGCAGGCCTGCCTGGAATGCACACGGACATAAACAAAGCCGAGCCATCCCTCCACTCCTTCTTTCCTGTTTCGAATGCCCAGTGAGATTGAATGAGTGGCGGCAGCAGCTGCTGCTTGAATTCTTCACTGAGAGGAAGCCAGGAAGAATGACTTGTCGTTATCTCCGTGTCACTATTTCCTAAGCGACACAAGTTATCAAGGGAAGTGTGAGCTTCATCTAACTTGATGTTTCTGGAGTTCAAAAAGAAAAAAAAAAAGATGAATTGAACTGAAACATCTCTCTATGGTATCAGATTTTGTGAAAAAAAAAATGAGGCCATTTACATGTGGTCTTGACTGATGGAAAGCAATGGATGATGTTGTCAAGGGAGCCCCTCAGCTACTGTAGTCCTGGGGTCCCGCTGTAACAGATGCTGTTAACAACCTGTCCAGGCATGATTGTCCTTCACAAAGTACTCTGTGATGAGTTGATGTTGGACACATATAGGAATGTCTGCACCAGAAAATACAGAGTTCGTGAGATTTGCCACATACACCACCTTGGCGAGACAACTAAACAGCACAGAGTTGAGGTGTTCCATGCCAGCGTGGCTGCTGTTACCGACTGTACTAGTTCCCACGGCTGCTGTAACAACAGTACGTATGTATTATACAGTTCTGCAAGTCTGGAGACCAGGAATCAGAACTCAGTTTCCCTGAGTAACAGGAGCTGGGAGAGCTCCACATACCCGGGAGACGCTAAAGGACAATGTTTCTTTACCTGCCTCAGTTTCAAGAGTCGTGGTCTTTGCAGTTCTTAATTAGGGTCCCTTCCTTCCACCTTCAAAGCCAGAAGCATAGCCCTTAGCGCCCCCACATCCCCTTTTTTGCTGAATTGTGCTACCTTCTATCCTGGGGTCAGATCTTCCTCAGTCCTCCTTGCAGGTGGCCCAAGACGGCTCCTGAGTTGAACTGCATCTGCCCGTTCGCCCCTTTGGCCATATAAAGTTCCAGGGTTAGAGTGTGGACCTATTTACACACCATTATCCACTCCCCCACGTGAACTAACCGAACAGCTAGCCCTGGCCTAGTGACTGCTGTATTTCAACAGGAATCCTTTGATGGTTTGATGCTACGTATTTCAGCCTGCATGATCAAAGAAACCCATTACATATTTTCGTTTCCAAAAGTACATGTGCAACAGAACTTGGTATCTTATGTATCTATCCAAAACCGTAAAATAAGCCCTACACATTGCTTCCAGGCACACACACGTTACATGAGACGTGTAGATTTGCGTGTTTATGGCAGGAGCCACATTGGCATGGCACACCTCCAATCTGCGTGGTTCAAGAGTCTTCTGCTTGCCAAGAAACCGTGTTCTGAGTTTCTTGTAAAAAGGTTTAACATAAATATTTTGATATTTAAAAGTTTGTGTATTTTATTGCATGATATGACTGTTTTGCCTACATGTATATATGTGTACTACACACATGTGTGTGTCACGGAAGTCAGAAGAGGGTGTGGATACCCCGTAGCTGGAGTTACAGATGGTTGTGAGCCACTGTGTGGGCTCTCTGAACCAAACCAGGGTCCTCTAGAAGAGCATCAGTGCTCTTCACTGCTGAGCCATCTCCCCAGCACCACCTCCAGATAAACATTTTGAAGACTATCAAATCACTAAACTCAGAAACATACAGCTATGAACAAAGCCCTACAATGGCTTCCTGATGCCTTCTAGAGCAGAGCTATTTCAAGCTTTCAGTGAGAATTGAAATGTACTGTAGCGAGGCTGTCTACCATGTATCCAATAACTGCAGTCATTTATCTGAGAATTGAAATGTACTGTAGCTAGGCTGTCTACCATGTATCCAATAACTGCACAGTCATTTATCTGAATGTATAGTCAGATTCTGATATACCATTAAGGCTTGTTGTAAAAGCAATAGAAATAGAGACATTTGATATTGGTACAAAGATACACAGACCAACTGATAGAAAGGAATAGAGTTGGGAAAGTAGTCCATTTGCATATGAGCAGCTAGTTGCCTTGTGACAATTGCAAGTGAGGAGGTGATCTTTTTTCTTTTCTCTTTTCTTTTCTTTTTTTCTTTTTTCTTTTCTTTTTTTTTTTTTTTTTTTTTGGTTTTTTGAGACAGTGTTTCTCTGTAGCTTTGGAGCGTGTCTTGGAACTGGTGCCGGAGAATTGTCTGTATTCTGTCAATCACATTTTAAATAAATGTTGATTGGCCAGGCAAGAAGTATAGGTGGGTCAGCCAGATAGGAAGTAGCAGGATTCTGCTTTGCTGAAAAAGGTACTGAACCATGTGGCTAACATAGATAAGAATAATGGGTTAATATAAGTTACAAGAATTAATAAGAAGCCTGAGCGAATGGGCCAATCAGTTTATAATCTTATGGAGACCTCTGTGTGATTTTCTTTGGGGCTTGATGGCTGTGGGGTACTGGGTGGGACAGAAACCCCAACAAGCAAGCCAGCTCTCATGCTACATGGAACTAGCTCTTGTAGACCAGGTTGGCCTCAAACTCATATAGATCGCCTGCCTCTGCCTCCCGAGTGCTAGGATTAAAGGTGTGTGCCATCACTGCCCGGGGAGGAGGTGATCTTTCAAATGGAACATAGATCAGTTGGCTATTCACACAGAGAAATGTTATGTGGGCTCACCTCTGTATCCCACTGTCTTGACTAGGTTTCCATTGCTGTGATGAAACACTATAACCAAAAACAACTTGAGGAATATCTTACAGTTTCTATTGCTGTGAAGAGACACCATGGCCACAGCAACTCTTATAAAGGAGAACATTTAATTGGGGTGGCTTACAGCTCAGAGGTTTAGTCCATTATCATTATAGCAGGAAGCATGGCAGCATGCAGGCAGACATGGTGCTGGAGAAGGAGCTGAGAGTTCTTACATCTTGACTGGAACGTAACAGGAAGTGGTCCAAAATACTGGATGTGGCTTGAGCATATGTGAGACCTCAAAGCCTACACCTACTATGACATACTTCCTCCAACAAAGTGACAGTCCCTAATCATGCAACTCCCTATGAGTTTAGGGGAGGTCAATAACATTCAAAATAACCAAAAGTAGGAAAGGGTTTATTTTATTTGGCCTACATTTCCCAAGTCATATTCCACTGACAGAAACCAAGACAGGAACTCAAACCAGGCAGGAACCTGGAGGCATGAGCTGATGAAGAGGCCATTGAGGGATGCTGCTTACTGACTTGCTCCTCATGACTTACTCAGTCTGCTTATAGAACCCAGGATCACCAGCCCAGGCTAGATCTCAACCACAATAGGCTGAGCCCTCACCCATCAGTCACTAATTAAGAAAATGCCCTGCCGGGCTGTGGTGACATGGCACTTTCAATCCCAGCACTCAGGAGGCAGATGTAGATGGATCTCTGTGAGTTCAAGGCCAGCCTGTTCTACAAAAGCTAGTTCCAGGACAGGCTCCAAAACTACAGAGAAACCCTGTCTCGGAAAAAAAAGAAAAGAAAAGGAAAGAAAATGCCAATCTTCCCACTGTTGAAACCCTTTAATATAATTCCTCATGCTGTGGGTACCTTAGGAGAGGGTTGAAGGAGTGGGGGAGAGGAGCAGGGAGGGGAGCAGAGAAAAATACAGAACTCAATGAAAATCAATAAAAAACCAAAACAATTCTTCATGTTGTGATGATCTCCAACCATAAAATTATTTTTTTTAAGGATACAGCAGTACTCACACCTTAGTAGTTTTTTTTTTTAAGATTTATTTATTTATTGTGTACACAGTGTTCAGTCTCCATGTATGCCTGCAGGCCAGAAGAGGGCACCAGATCTCATTATAGATGGCTGTGAGCCACCATGTGGTTGCTGGGAATTGAACTCAGGACCTCCAGAAGAGCAGTCACTGCTCTTAACCTCTGAGCCATCTCTCCAGCCCCCCATAAAATTATTTTTGATGCTGCTTCATAACTGTAATTTTGCTGTTATAAATTGTAATGTGAATAGCAATCTTTTTCAATGGTTTTACAGGCAACCTCTGTGAAAGAGCATTTGACCCCACAAAAGGATTGGAACCCACAGGCTGAGAACCTCTGTCCTTCAGGCTGGCCTACAGCCTGTTCTTATGGAAGCTTTTCTTTCTTCTGCTTGAGGTTTCCTCTGCTCAGATGACTTTAGTTTGTATGACACTGAGATCAAACTAGCTAGGACACCTGCTGCTCCAAGCAGGGATGGCAGACACGGATAAAGTCAACCTGGAGCAGGCAGATATTTCTCACATAAAAAACAAATGAACAAACAAACACCTAACCTTTACAATAAAATTAGACTCTTAATGTCAAGAATATTTTTCCTCAAAGGACATCATTAAAAGAATCAAAAGGAAATTGGAATGGGAAGATTATTTTCAATATATAATAGACCAATATTCAGAATATTAAAAACAAAGCATAACACTTTTTATTTTTTGAAACAGGGTCTAACTATGATCTCTGACTGTCTTGGACTCACTAAGCAGACCAAGTTGACCTCAAAGTCACAGAAATCTGCCTGCCTCTGCTTTCTGAGTGCTAGGATTAAAGGTGTGCACTACTATGCCTGTCTCAGCACTTTTGTTTTAAATATTAATTATATTGTTTATTCATTTATTTGGTGTGTATACACATGCATGCCTGTACACATGTGTGCTTGTACCTGCACACATTAATAGAGTTAATGTGGAGTCTGAGGACACCTTTCAGGAGTTGGCTCTCTCCTTCCCCTATGTGGGTCTCCAGGATCAAACTCAGATTGTCAGGCTCGGCACCAAGCGCCCGACCTGCTGAGCCAGGTCATTGGCCCTCTTGGGTGTTTTCAGACAGGTTCTCGGGCTGAAGCTGCAGTGTATCCCACTCTGGCTTCAGATTTGAGATCTTCCTTCTTCAACCACCCAGCACTGAGGTTCCAAGCTCAGACCACTGTAACATCATATCCATGTTATAAAAGCATTACAGAGTCAGGCAAGATAGTCCACAACTGTCATCCCAGCACTCAGAAGGCAGATTTCTGAGTTCAAAGTCAGCCTCGTCTACATAGTGAGTTCCAGGACAGCCAAGCTACTCAGAGAAACCCTGCATCAAAAATATCAATGACAGGGCTGGAGAGATGGCTCAGAGGTTAAGAGCATTGCCTGCTCTTCCAAAGGTCCTGAGTTCAATTCCCAGCAACCACATGGTGGCTCACAACCATCTGTAATGGGGTTTGGTGTCCTCTTCTGTTCTGCAGGCATGCACACAGACAGAATATTGAATATTGTATACATAATAAATAAATATTAAAAAAATATCAATGACAATAACAAAATGCACACGTTAGCACATGTTAAGATGGACAGAGGAGAGGTTGGAAATATTATAAAGTCAGTTTCATAAAGTAGTAGCAACAGAATTGTATGGTAGGTATAAGGGATTTAATTTTTATAAAATTATTTAAAATTCGTTGAATACTCAAAGATACTTCATTGTCAGATGTCAGGACGATGCAAAACATTCAGGAAAAATGGGGGGGCACAAAAAAGAGCATTAGCAAATACTTCTCAAAGTCGGTTCTGGGTAACTAATAAGCAGATGCAAAAGTGCTCAGCAGGCTCGCATGGCAGTGACTGTCTGCACCTCTGTCCACTCTTCATCAAGGCCAAGACCGTTCCCAGCGTGTGGGTAGATGGCCCAGGAGAAAAGACCCTTGCTGCCAAGCCTGATAGCCTGAATTCCAGCCCACAACCCATAGGACAGAAGGAGAGAACCACCCTCCGGGTCCTCTGATCCCCAAATGTGCACCACAGCACAACTTGCCCTCCCCGCATAAGAAAGTGGTTTCTTAAGATAGTCATCCTCAGCTGCATGATGCGTCCCAGGCCAGCCTGGGCTATAGTAGACACTGTCTCAGAATAAAAACCAACAAAATGAAAGCGCTTATCACAAAGATGCAAATTAAAAACATGGGCAACCCAATTATCACCCATCAAAATGAAAAAAAGTGTTGATGGGAACTTTGAACTCCTATATGTTGCTGATGAGGGTGTAAATTAACACAAACACTTTAGAAAACTTAAAAAAAAATCCAGTAAATCTGAAAATGACCATAATTTTCATCCAAGACTTCTGCTTGTTGGCCTGTGACCAAGAGATACACTTACCGTGCATTGTGCTTCAAAAGATGTCATCACTACATCCATAGAAGTAGTGTTTTAATAGCTTCAACATGTAGACGACCCTAATCGCCATCTACATTTGCCTGGATACATTTTATTGCTTTCACACAAAGGAATACGATGCAACTTCATGAATAAACTACAAAAAATATGGGTGAACCTCACAAAAGCAAGTTAAAGAAACCAGAAACAAAATGCATGTTGATATGCCTCAGTCTTGTAAACACAAAGCTAATTCTCTATCCCAAGGGCAGGGTATGGTCCCCAGGGTGGAGGAGAAAGGTTAAGAGTCCGAGGGGAGACATTCCAGGATGCTGGCTACGTTCGTGCCTGAGTGTGATCTCTTTGTGAAATTTTAACAAACTGCATTACTTTTCCATGCATTTATTTGTCGTCTGTCATAGTGGAATAAAAAGTGTCTGCCAGAACCCGTAAGTAACAAGGGATCACAGGATTTGACATTTGTGAGACTCGGGTCGGATTTGAGGAACCTGATCAGATTTGCATTAGGGAGAGATAAACAGAGGATCAGCAGGAGAGAGGCCTCGGCAGACTGCTCCTCGCAAGGCTAATCCGGCTGGATATAAAGCAAGCGCGACCGGAAGAAAAGAAAGACTGCTGTGGATGGAGAGACAGCAGACAGGGGGACTTGTTTTACTGTCTCCGAGGTCTTTCTTGAAAATGAATAACTATCTGTTGGTTGCTACTTTGATGATTTAGTGTTTAGTTGTAATTGTCATATTCCTCCCGCCCACGAGATCTATACCCCTTGTATAAATATATACAGAGAAAGATCGAGCTAAGGCTTCAAGAGAAATGAGTTGACAAGGTCAAGGCGACCCATCTTCCCCCACGCACAGGTAAAACCACCCTGCTTGGGATTGGGTGACGGTAGGACACAGGACAGAAGGCCGACGTTAGGAAAGAGACTACAGGATCCGTCAGATCGGCGTGAAATGGGTCTAAGGAACCTGCGACCTGAATGAATTCCATCAGCAAGCTCAGGTTACCTGCACTCCTTTCTCCCAGTTTCCGCAGAGGTCCCATACTTTGGTGGGGCGGGGATTCAGGCAGAAGGGGTGGAGTTGCGGCTTGGGTTTAACCTCTTACAGGCACCCAGACCTACCTACCGGTGATTGGCAGACGTATCTACCAGTGTTTTCGCGTCCCGCGAACCTAGCCGCTTCTGCCAGGTCTCCGAGGTGTTCCACCTCTCTGAGTCACTGGGGTTAACCAATGGCTCCCAGCTAGGGGAACCCAAAGGTACTGCCATCTCCCCCTGCCCTGAAAAGGGAGCTTCTTTGGGCCTAATGTGGAGCATTCTTTAGTGCCCGAAGCAGGGCTTGGTATCCTGGGTAAGGGAATTAACTGTTCCTGATGTTCCCACTCATTCTCTAGGTGGTTTTTTTTTTTTTTTTCTGAAGTGAGATAAGACGACTTTTATAGTTTGAAGTGCCCTTCCCATGCAAACACTTATTACAACCCTTAATCCCCACCGCCAAAGGTAACGCGACCCTTCCAGTAAAGGACTGTCAGTGTAGATCAAATTCCTTCACTTAACAAGTAACTTCAAAATATCTTACACTTAATATTGTAAACCCTGAGTGAGAAGGTTCATAAAACACTAAGCGTTTCGATGTGCTTATGCATTCCTGGTGAGAAAGTGGGGTAGCTGCTGTGGAGAAAGTTGGATGGCTCCTTAGAAATTGAAAGCAGAAATACCATGTAATCTAACAATTCCTTCTCAGTAAATACAGAGAAGATTCAAACAGGTACTTGTACATCAGTGTGTAGATTGAATATTCGCAATAGTCAAAAGGAAAAATTAGTCCAAATGTTCATCAACAGACAGGCAGAATCTCAAACAATATTCATCTGTTGTTCATGCACACAATAAAGCATTATTCATTCTTTGGACATTGTTGCTGTACAGATGAGTTGTAAAAACATGTTCCGTGGGCGGCTTGGGCTCAGCTGGTGAGTACCTAGCATGCAAGAAGCCCTAGGTTTGTTCCCAAAGCAGCACGGAAAAAACTGAGAGGCAAGCAAGAGGAGCAGTTCGAGGTCACCCTCAGTTACAGAGTGAGTTCTAGGCCCACCAGGGGACAAACAGACAAAAACCAACCAAATAAAAAAACGTGTGGGGGCTGGAGATAGCTCAATGGTTACGTGTTTGCTGCTCTCAAAGAGGACACTGATTTGGTTACAGCACCCACAAAGCAGCCTCTAACTGTCTCCCAGGAGACCCAGAGCTCCCAGGCAAGCAGGAGGTACAGTCACTCACAGAGGAAACACTCATACAATAAAAACAACTCAACCGACTTTGACCTGAAAACCAAATAAGACGTTCAAAGTTTACAAAATGTTCCTTTTCAGTGTGCTCCATTCACCTCCAAATGTGCGCAGCATTTGCAGTGGGTTCCAAAGAACAAGAACTCGAGATACCCAGCCACACACGTGTATCATTGAGACTGGAGACATCAGCAGCCACTTTGTTATGTACTTGAAAATTGACTATATTGATTTTTCACCTGTGAGTACCCATAGAAAACCTTAGCTTCAAACTAGCTCATTCTTTTGTTGTTTTTTTGAGATAGGGTTTGTCATGTAACAGATCTAGCTGTCCTGGAACTAGCCTTGTAGACCAGGAGATATGTCTACACCTTCAATTCCCCATAGGTTGCCTTTTTTTTTTTCTTCAGGACTGTCTTGGCACTCACTCTGTAGACCAGGCCGGCCTCGAACTCATGGAGATTCACATGCCTCTACCTCCTGAGTGCTGGGATTAAAGGTGTGCGCCATTGCCACCTGGCTTGTGTTTTACTGCTTTAATACTTCATGAAGAGCTTGTGAAATTAACCACAGCAGCTATCGCTGGTATTAGCTGTAACTTGGTTCATCTAACATTGGTTCTCAGCTTGTGGGTCTCCATCCCTTTGAGGGGGGTTCACATATCAGATACTTATATTACGATTCATAACAGTAGCAAAATCGGTTACAACGTAGCAACAAAAATAATTTGGAGTTGGGCAGTGGTGGTGCACCCCTTTAATCCCAGCACTCAGGAGGCAGAGACAGGCAGATCTCTGTGAGTTTGAGGCCAACCTGATCTACAAGAGCTAGTTCGAGGTCAAGCTCCAAAGTTACAGAGAAACCCTGTGTCGAAAAAAATAAACAAATGATAATAATAATTTTGTGTTTGGGGGTCACCACATGAGGAACTGTATTAACAGGTCAGCATTAGAAAGGTTGAAAAACACCAGAAGTGCTAAATTACTGATAACTTGGTTAAATCTGAAGACACCTCATCCTGTCAGCCACAGAGTTCAGAAAAGGACTGAGGGAGACCCGAGGTGCACCAACAGTCAGTCATGAGACAAGCAGCTGCAGTCAGCTCACTCTGAAAGAAAACTTGCACACGAGCAAAACTTCTGCAGAGACTTTCTCATTGTTACCACTGTTGATCCTGGCAGAGACCAAGGCAAACGGAACCAGAACCTGTAGCTTGAATTCAGGATACGGAGGTTTCTCCATTGGTCTTGGTAAACGTCAGCATGTAATGAACATGGCTAACACCTTTCATTGGCTTCAAGGGCGCATCACGCAGCCTGTGAAAGCGGGAATGGTCGCACACTACACGGAGCTGTTAATCCGGAGCCTAGCAAGCTAGCTCAGGGTGAGGAACTTCTAAACCTGAGAGCACACAGGTCTCACATGTTCAAGGTGAACTCACTTAGATACCTACAAGCTGTTGACCGCCAATGTGAAGCTAGAGACTACCGTGATTCTATATGGAAATGTCTCCAAAGGAATGAGTGAGTGGGCCTGGCAGGCAGAAATCCTCAGACTGACAATACAGAAATTTCCTTTTGGAGTTGAGAAAGGGTTTCTCTGCATAGCCTTGGATGTCCTTGAACTCAGAGATCCACCTGCCTCTGCCTCCCAAGTGCTGGGATTAAAGGCAGGTAACACCACCAGTCAGCTTATTTTAGTCCTATCAGCAGGAAATGAAAAGAAACGCAAGCTGGTGCAGGCCTTTAATCCAAGGCAGAGACCAGGTCCAGCTTGAGGCCAGGCCAGTCTACAGAGTTCCAGGACAACAGGACTATAGGTTCTGTGTCAAAAAATTAAATTGAGGGTAGGCAGAGGCTATAAGGAATGTTGGTAGTTTATCCTTGTAAAAAATTATAACTTGATTATTTTGTGTTCTGTATATATCTAAAATTTCTATTTTACGTGGACTCAACAAGTACGTAAGTCAGAACTAACTAGTCTGTATGTTTTCCTTCCTATTTTTATTTGTGTGGTCTCATATTTGTAACATTACAACCTAAACACATGAAAGCCTACATGAAATACTTTGGATACATTTTTAGATTTTGAGTGTTTGCCTACAAGCATTTATGAGTCTGGAGCCTGCCTCCTACGAGGTCAGGAGTGTCAGGCCTCCTAGAACTAGTTGGTAGTGAGCCTCCACATGGGCGACATGGGCGCCGGGAACCAAACCCAGTCCTCTGCCAGTGAGCCAGCCTGCGTTGCTACACTTTCAGAAAAGGTTGTCAGAGCTTTACAGGGATTCCAATTTAAACTGCCGCTAAAGACAACCAAACAAACCAAGTGATGGGCACACACCTTCAATCCCACCATTCAGGGAGGGAGAGGCAGGCGGATCTCTAAATTCAAGGCAGCCTGGTCTAGAGTTCCAAGACTGAGATACAGAGAACCTGTCTTTAAAAAACAAAACAAAAAACCAAACTAACCTAATTTTGCTTGAGTTAGCCAAAGCTACATAGCCTATATACATATGACATATATGTACCTGTATTATAGCATATATGGCAAAAATGTTCTATTAATTTCAGTTCAATTTTTGTAAACCTTGCCTTTCACTTACAGCATTTCCCTTGTCCTTGCTTTCTAGCTAGTGCATGAGCTACCATGTCAATATCAGGAGATATTTGGCAGTAGTTTTAGCATCATGCTCATCTTATTGATTAGTCAGTTTCACTAGACCAATGTGGGGAGGGTTCCCCTACAGCTTCCTGCTCTCCCTAAAAGTCCTTCATCTGATCCTGTCAGTTTTCCAGTCTTATTCCTCTACTCAGGCCTGTTTACAGCAAACCTGTATAGCAGTGGAAATCTGCACTGTGCTGCCTGAGCTGCCTGCAGCTACTGGGCACTTGACAATGTGGCCAAAAGAGTTAATATCAACTGTGTTCATGAGTAGTCTAGTGCTTTTATTAAAGTTGTTGTGTAAAAAAGCAATATTCCAAACAGAATTGTTACAGTTCCATACTCAGCCACCTTTGTATCCTAGAGGCCCGATTCCTCTACAATGAGACCTTGAAAAACAAAAGGCAGGTAACTGCCAGGCAGCCTGATGACAATGGCACCTGTCTGTCCTCACAGGGACCCACCCTGCCCAGCAGAATGAAGTCAAGGGTTCAAAACTGGCACTTCGACTAACAACCTTCTCTATAAAAGCAGACCTGGCCACCATAACCCAGCCCCTACCCTGAACTCCACAGCCTAGAGCCTGAGCTGCTCTTATATGTCCAGACATTTTGGTTGCCCACACTTCAGCCTCTTGCTTCTGCACCTAGTTCCCTTCTCCCCACCTCGGTCTGGTTATGTCCACTCTGGACTCAAGTCAGATGACCCTGCCTCTACCCAGGCTCCATTTTATCCACAATAAATGTTCCCCTTTCCCCAGGAGCAGTCACGCTCTTGTTTCCTTTTTCGGTTTTTCAAGACAGGGTTTCTTAGTGGTTTTGAAGCCCGTCCGGGAACTAGCTCTTGTAGACCAGGCTGGCCTTGAACTCAGAAAGACCCGCCTGCCTCTGTCTCTCGAGTGCTAGGATTAAAGGCGTGCGCCGCTACTACCCGGCTTCTTTTCATTTTTCTCATTAAGTATAGAATTACATTTGGAAAGGCCAAAACAGCTAAAAGCCCCAGACACCAAGTCTGACATCCCAAGTTTGAGCCTATCCAGAACATACTTCCACATGTTCCAGTGTTAACCACAGACGATTATTTTTTAAGAAAAGAAAAAGACCATCATGAATTGGCACAGGAAAAGCTTTTATTTAAGATTCTGGAAAGCAATACACAGCAATTTACTGGTTAATAACATCGGGGCTACTGGCCCAGACTGGGCTGGCAAAGAACTTGTTCTACTAGGTAAGGGGACACAGAACCACCTCCTAGGCCAGCTAATCCCAATCATCTAGCCTGACTGTCCTTTACTTCCCCCTTTTGTTTGCAGCTTTTCTTTTTGGTTTGAGACAGGGTTTCTCTGTAGGTTTGGAGCCTGTCCTGGAACGAGCTCTTATAGACCAGGCTGACCTCGAACTGACAGAAATCCACCTGCCTCTGCCTCCCAAGAGCTGAAATAAAAGGTTTGTGCCACCACTGTACAGCTTTGCTTAATCTTAAAGTCCCTAACGTATCATAACCAAGCATGGTGGCCTAGCCCTTTAATTCCAGCTAATGAGCTCCAGGGTAGCCAGGCATACAGAAACCCTGTCTGGAACCTCTCCCACCAGAAAATAAAAATCAAAAACAAATTCTGGGGGAGGCTACCTTCAGTGCAATCGATTACTACAAGGCTATTCAGGGATTCTCTCACGTCTCCTTTCCTCTAAAATGGAGCCTCAGCACTGTCGCGACTCCTATTCCTGAGCAGGCATTCTGCCCTTACTTGATGACCAGTTTTTGTTCTAGGAACAAGTTTATTATGCCAATAGTCAAATCTCCAATTGTTACTATAGCAGGTATAAGCAAACATCAAAACTATAACAATCATTATAAACCTCTAATTATACCTGTGGCAGATATAAGCAAACATCAAAACTATAACAATCCTTAGCCAATCAATCACATCACACATTCAATCACATCGCACATTCAGCAAGGTCAGCAAGTCTTGATCCGCAGGCAAGAGCTAGTTCTCTGGCTCTGGGAAAGTATTTGTCGACAGCATGTCTAGCAAGTCATTTTGAGAACGTCTTCTGGTCGTGAGCCTCAAGTTTCTATACTGTTTCCGGCTGCTTTACCTTCTTACTTCTAGATTAGCACACATGTCTGCTTATCATATAATTACGTCACACTTGTTCATTCAGCTCAAACTCTTATCACCACTGCACACATTGCATCTTAACACTCCTGGACTTATTTGTCCTTACAGACTCATAACAAGCACCTATCTCAGCAACCAAGTGGGTGACACCATCTGCTACAACGCCGATAATCCTAAAACACAGGCAGCACGTGAGACTACTTCACGTGGAACATTACCCCCTTCGACTTCCCGGCATTCAGCTCACGAGTTTCTTTCTTGTAGTTTTCCTCCTATAAAAGTGAATGAAAATGTTTCAGAGTAGAAAATACATTATATTCTTCTCAGTCTATCTCAAGCTTCACTTCTAGCTAAGTAAATGAACTCTTCTGGACTTCTTTCTCAATCAAAGCAGCCCAGTTCTTTTGAAATTTTAAGTCCACTGCTGTTCATAAATTCGCCGGAAGCTCTATAATTATTCCGGTTCATCTGTGACTCCAGACAGGATCCAAAGAGGAGATGTACAGTCTCCTCCATGGGTTTTATGGAGAGTTCCTTTACCCTTCTGTGTTAGCCTCTTAAAGTACCGCGACAACCTTAAAAGGGCACAGGAAAGGGCGATTCGGGAGGACCTATGCAGCTCAACAAACGCGGGCCGCAAACACGCGGTCGCCTGGGCCACGTGGCCTGGGTCTTCCTTCCACCAACGCCGGGACGTACCTGCGCCTGGGTCCGAAGCAGCCGCACTACTGAGAGCACTGGGGACCTGGCTGCGGAGGCTCGGCCTGCGGAGAAAAAGGGCGGCGGTGAGGGCGCCAGGGTCGGAGAGCGCGGGGGACATTGTGTCTCGCGCGGCCCCAGGCTGGGCATGGCCGCCCGCCCCCCAGGCCGCCGAGAACTGCTCTACCCCTCCGTTCTGGCCGCCGGGAGCAGCTGAGCTCAAGGCGGGCAAAGCTCGAGGGGACACGTGACAATGCTCCCGCAGGACACCCTCCCGAAGGACACTCACCACCGAGCCGGAGACAGAAAGACCGACGGCTGCACCCAGCGCTGATACTAGCGCCAGGAAACGGGGCGGGGCTGACCAGAGAGTCGTAGCCAATCAGCGGGCCGTTCGGAGGGGGCAGAACAGGAAGAAGAGGGCAGCCAATCCTCAGAAAGAATGTGGGCGGGGCTAGTAGGGATGTCAATCACGCGGATCCGGCAGGCAGGCGGGGCTATCGGCTGCCAGCGGCAGGTCATCCTCCCACTACGGTTTTGCTGGCTACCCTGTGCTTGAGCAGTGTCCTCCTTGCAGGGGTCTGGTGGTCTCAGGAGCGGTCCCGAGATCTCCGAGGCTGCTCCAGGTCAAGAACATTCCTTTCCTAAAGCTGTGCCGGTGCTCGAAATGTTTCGACTTAGATCTAGTCTTGTTCAACTGGTTCGCTTCTAGGGCCTCTTCCTAACCTTGGAAGAGCCAGCCTTTTTCCGTGTTTATTTTCTACGTTCGCAGAGAATAATCACCAAGAAGTAGGGCTGGGGGAGAGGTGAGGTGGGCCACCATCAGTGTACTCCAGGTGACAGACTTGAACTTGGCAAACAGTGGATGAACGGTGTAAAATGGGAGTATTGCTAAAATGATAACTAATTTCCCACATGCTTTCCAATCAATCTGTTGGCAAGTTAAATCCTCAAAATGTTTTTAATCATCCTCAAAGTGTAAGATGGGCAAGGGGACCTGTTGAGCGACTTACTCGGGCCAGAGAGCAGCCTAGCAGGGGTGATTCTGGGATTTGAACCCAGATCATCTGAACGCAGAATGAGTGGGGCAGGAAAAGGGAAATCAACAGCCGCTATTTCATTGGAGATAGGCATTCTATAGAGATGAAGATTTGTATCCCGAAAGAACAGCGTGCTCTTGACCCAGAGGTAGAAACGGAAAGTGCTTGCCCACTTGAGGGCCCCAAAGTGTAAATGGAACTGAAAAAGGTGCAGGGACAGTGTTGCAGGGAGAGTGCTTGTGATGAAACCATTCAGAGGGCTCCCTTAGTTTATATTATATCGAGAAAAATCTAAAGCCGTCCCAGTGTTTCTGCAGAGGAGAGTTTTAAGATCTGGTGTCGGGCTTGGTTAAGGTTTGACTAAGGTGATATGCTTAGAAGAGGAAAGTAAACAGATTTTAGGAATAAATATTAGCAGCCAGGCACTACCATGTTGAAATGACAGACCACCCGCCCAGCTAAAAATGAAGGCTCTTGGAACTGATAAAGAAATCTTAGGACACTAATTCAGTCATTCGCTGGCAACCTGGAAGGATAGGTGTGTGAGTCTGTCCAGCCGTAGCCTGACCGCAGCGCCCTCTGCACATTTCATCGTCTAAGCTATGATTGCAAGTGTGCTAAAGGTGCTTCCAGGTTAGGGTATTTTCAGGACTAGCTGGATCTATCGTTGTCCAAAGAGACAATAAGAGCAGGCCCAGATTTGACTAGTGTTTCAGACTGAGATAGAAAAGATGAAGTGGGATTGGAGAGGTGGTTCAATGGTTAAGAGCACTGACCCTTCTTCCAGAGGACCCAGGTCCTGATCCCATCACTCACATGGTGGTTCACAGCCATCTCTAACTCCAGTTCCAGGGGATCCCAATGCATTCCTCTGACTGTGAGGCAGGCACACAAGTGGTACAGACACACACCCGTACACATTAAAAGAACTGAGTGAATAAAATTAAAAAAGAGAAAAGCTGTTTAATGTGTGCGTGCATATGTGTGTGTGTGTATGTGTGTGTATAACACAGAAGTTTAAGGCAAATCAACCAATCTAAAAGGATTATAAAGTAAAATTATGTTCTAAACATTTAACACAGAAAATATAAGGGCACATTTATCTTGCTATAAAGGTAGCTAATTGCTCAGATCAGCTAGGTATTTAACTAGCAATGGATTCCATCTTTGCAGAATTTCAAGTAGTGTTTGAGCAGAGATTGAATGTTCTTTCTCTTTAAGTAACTAAGAGACTTTGAGCCTTTCCTCTCCTATTTAATTTCTCCACTTAATGCAGGTGTTGGGTTCCATGATCTTTGCTCTAGCATTTTTATTCTGAAAAACTCAGAAGCAACAACCTACTTGTGATGGTTTCCTCCCATCCCCTTTACGACTGTTGATATTCAACTGTACCACAAGAATTTCTGGAATCAAGACAACAAAAGGCTGTCTTAGTTACTTTCCTGTTGCTGAGACCAAACAATACAACCAAGGGAATTTCCAAAAGAAAGCATCTAACTGGACTTCCAGTTTCAGAGGGTTAGAGTCCATGATGGCAGAGCAAACACGTGGTGGCCTGAATTGTCAAGGTCTTACATCTTGATTCATAAGCAGAGAGAGCCTACCGGGACTGGCCAGTCTTTGGAAATTTCAAAGCCTGCCCCTAGAGACACACCTTCTTCAATATGACCACACCTCCTTATCCTTCCCAAACAGTTCCACCGACTGGGGACCAAGTATTCAAACACATGAGCCTGTAGGAGCAAATTTTATTCAAACTATCACAAAGATGGTAAGAAAATGCTGTTTCTGTGATTTCTATAGTTTTAGAAATTACTTGCTGTGAACTTCCTGTTTTCTCAGGCGATATTATATCCTCAGGGTTCTGCTGGAGTTGAAGACGATTAGTTATAGTTACAGTTTTCCTTGTTACCAAATTTAGAAAAGAAACTTACATAAGAGTTGTAAAGTTTATAAGGTTGAGAAACATCAAAGAATGTTTTAAGGCCTAAAAAGATATTTTTAGGATGGTAATACTGAAAGTTTCATGGCCGCATGACCCTGTGGGAGGTGGGAGACCACAGCGGGTGGGAGACAGACAGAAATGCCATGTACCATGCAGAGAGAGCTTGGTTATAGAGTTTATTTACCAAATGTTGGGAAGTTGGAAAGGGCATAAGGGTAAGGGGGTTATGGAGGGAAGAAATAAATAGAGAGAAAGAAAGGCTGGGGGGGGGGAAACAGAGAGAGATTGGGAGAGGGAGGAGCTTGTCTCTTAAAGGGACAGGGTACCCAGGTGACAGGAAAGGTCAGCAGAATGATAACAAGTACGAGTTATGATAAGCGGTTTAGTTATAAAACTTTAGATTCATCAAAATAGGAAAGATAATACAGTACTTTCTCTGAATTTGCCAAATACAAACGGACTGGATATTGTAAATGTAATTCTTGCCTGATAATTGTTCTTATTGTATATAGTTTTACTATGTAAGAGCTAAGACCCTTCCTTTTTATTCAGACAATACCTGATCGTTGTTCTTATTGTATATAGTTTTACTATGTTCGAGTTAAAAGCATGTCTTTTTTACTTAGACAAAAGGGAGAAATGTGGGATATTTGTACCCTGTGTGAAGACATATTGTTGTGATTGGTTTAATAAAGAGCTGAGCGGCCGGTAGCTTGTATAACTCAGGTAAGCTTCTTTAGCTCTGAGGCGCTGGGATTACAGGCATGCGTACCTCTCTACATCCAGGCTATTCTTCTTTTTGTGGTTTTTGATTTTTGGTGGTCCTGGGCATTAAGCATTAGGCCTAGCCTCCCTCATGCTCGATCCCTCCCAAATCCTCTTTTATTACTTTGAAACAGTGTCTCACTAAGTTACCCAGGCAGGCTGGAACTTCCCATCCTCTTGTCTTAAACCCCAGCGCCACCATGCCTGGCTGTGTACTTAATTTATCTTAAAGAAAATTTCCAGGGAGTGAGATGATTTTAGTTGCAAGTTTTCTTTGAAGGATAAAATGTATTTTTATAAATTTTGGGAGAAAGAAAGTTTCCAAACGTGCCCAAAAGAGAGTGCAAAGAGCCACACCTGTGTGCTCTTCTCCCCGCAAACACCCTTTGCCCTGGAACACTTGCTTTGCAAACTCATTCTAGCTGTCATCTTTTTTCTTTTCCCCTAAGTATTTTAAAACAAATCTCAGGCTTTGTTTATTTCACCTCTAAATACTTCAGTATTTATTTTGAAAGAAAAGACACAGTCATGCTTGAGGACAATGCCATTGTAACTGCACAAACAACCCATGGCTCCAAGTTCACACCCAGATTCTCTATTGTCATACAATGTTACTTTACAGTGTGTTCCTTTCAATAAGGACTCAGACGAGGTCTATTCATTGTGCTTACTTGTGTTTCTTTTAAGCCTCTTTTAGTCTAGAAAAACAGTGACCTACTTTGTAACGTCTCTGACTTTTTAGATAACTTTTTGAGATTGAATGCAAATGTTCTAAGGCACCCCTTTAATTGAGCAAATCAGTATTTTTAATATTCCCGTAGGTTTTATAATCATCATTGTTGTCTACTCCCACATTGTTTGCAGTGTTTTATGGAATAAACAAGCCTGGTGGGCCTGGAGAGATGGCTCAGCAGTTAAGCACACTTTGCTCTTCTTGCCGGAGAACAGAGTTCGGTTCCTAGCACTCACTTCAGGTGGCTTACACCTGCCTGTAACTCTAGGTCCAGAGGACCTGAAGTCCTCCCCTGACATCTTTGGACACCCATAAGTCACACGTATACACATAAAAATAAGTAATAAAATTTTAAAAACCCGAAAACTTCCCTAGTCCTTGGAAAACATTCTCTATAGATTTATATATATATATATATATATATATATATATATATATATATATATATATATATATATATATATATCTTTTTCATAGAAATGGAATCACACAGGTAACCTTTTGAAACTAGGCTACCTTCGTTTATACTGTTCTCAAGTTTTCTCTGTGTTATATCGGAAATTACATATCAGTTTAGTTTAAGGTTAAGCAGTAATTGCCTTGGAAGGGACAGCATTTTTTTTTTTTTTTTTTGCCATTCCTCAGGTTTTGTGTGCTCTGTTTGTTGTCCCTGCAGTTCTCACTGACCTTGAATTCCCTGTAGGTAGCCACAGCTAGCCTTGACCTCTTGGTCTTGTTTTTTCCGATTACAGAAGGTTGGGAGGGGGGGCACCACACTTTACTAGTTTTTACCGCTAGAGACGAGGCCAATGTCCTAAAGTTTGCTGTTTGTAGGGCTTGACTGATTGTTTATTTCTGGTGTTATTATTTCTGTTTAGCTCATAAACTTGAGGGAAATTTTATGCTCTTGAAGGTTTTGTTGTCAGACTTTAGTACATGAAATAAATCCCTTGGTCTACTTGCTAGAGGTACAGAATTCCAGACAGTATTACCAGAGAGTAATTTAAAAAATAGATTTATTTATTTTTATTTTATGTGTGTGGGCATTTTGTCTGCATGTGTGTCTATATACTGTGAGTTTGCCTGGTGGCTAAGGAGGTCAGAAGAGGGTATCAGCTTACCATATGCGTGCTGCATGAAGCCTTGGGTTTCTCTTCAGCCATTTCTCCAGAGCAGAGAATGATTTTTAAATGCTCTCCATGGGAGCCTGGGACTCTGTATGTTTAACACACCAGTTGTTCTGTTCTCAGATACTGAACATAATTTGGACACACGTATGTAAGAGGACTATATATAAATCCCATGTCCCTAAATCTTGCCTTTAGCAACACCTAGCATTATATAAGAAATGCCCTAAGAACATCTGTCAGAGTCCCTAAACTGTTTAAAACAGAAATTTGCTAATAACTTGGTAGAATTACTACCAAGGGCCTAAGGTCCGAGGTGAAACCCGACATTTGACAGAATGACGGCCATGAGAAGCACACGTGGTGCTTATTAGCTCCTCCCTCACCCCCCAGCCAAGTTTAGCTTTCTAGGTGATGGGTGATGAAAGCCAGGTGCCTCTAATAACTAATTTATTGTACAGGTCTTTACAGTATTGACCTCAAGATTTGCAAATGCCCTCTGATTACTTAATTAGATAGGGAAATTGATTTTATGGAGAGAGAGAGACAGAGAGAGAAAGAGAGAGAGAGAGAGAGAGAGAGAGAGAGAATGCCATCATACACTTGTGGAGGTCAGAGGAGAGCTGGTTCTCCCTCCATTTCGGGAACCACCTCAGGTTATCAGGCTTGCTAACAAGAACTTTAACCTGCTGGGCCTTCTCTCCAGCCCAAATGTGGGGGAAACAGAAATTATGAATTCGATACCACTTTCTCTAAGTTGACCCAGAACAAATCAAGTTCTGACTGTTGTAAGCCAGCTGTCATTTTACCTAGAAGTAGGCCGCAACAGAGGGCAATCACTGTTGTTCTCACATGTCGCGACGGCACCAATGCATTTTACAACAGAAAAAGCTCCCGAATATGAAGAATTGTTCTCTCGTGTTCCTGGAAATGTGTTGATGATCCCTTAATAGAAAAGTAGTGCTTTTTAGGGCGTTTCAATGCCCCTCCTCCAAGCCACATATGGAGTTCCATTTACTCTGATCTCATGAGCCATGAAGGAAACAGTAATCCATGTGGGGTGTTGGTGACACACACCTTTATCCCAGCACTTGGGAAGCAGAGGTAGGTGGATCTCCATGGGTTCGAAGCCAGCCTGGTCTACAGAATGAGTTCTAGTACGGCCAGTGCTACACAGAGAAATCCTGTTTTGAAAAACAAGGTGGGGGTGTGTGTGTGAAATGGCACAAGTGGTACACTGGTGGACTGGTGGGTCCCATGGCAGGCGAGAGACCTTTGCGGTATGCCATGGCGGGTGGGTCCAAACTGTGGCAGATGACAGGATATGCCATGCAGGCAGAGCTTAAGAGAGTGTTGGAGCCCACAAGACTATACATGACTGACAGACCAACAGGCAGATCCACGGGAAGTGTATACGCACACGTCCACATGGGACAACTCGTTTTGCAGAGCTGCGGGAACACTTGTCTTTTGAAAAAGTGGCTCTCTTATCTGTGGAAACCTAGTGAAGCCATGATTCTTCCTTTCGGAATAGGGTTAGTTCCCAAAACATCTCAGCAATTTCTGCAGGGCAACGGAAAGATTTTGCTCCATTCCCCACCTTGAGGCCTTGGAGCAAGGCATTCTCTCTTTGTTCTAGCAGTCAAATTTACATAGAGTCAATCCCACAAAATTACCTGCTAACAGACCACATAGAAATTTCTATAGAAAACAGGCACTGAGCAGGAAGGCAGCATGCCCCACCTTTGCTAACAAACAAATCTGGGTTTCCCCAAAGCTGGTTATCACAAAAGGGATTGGTGAGGAGAATGGGTAAATCCAAGATTCAGGGACGTTTAGTAACTTTATCTAATGGTTTGGAATGGCAGGTGCTTCCCCTTGAATGCTGACTTCTTCCTGGGTTGGGCCACCTGTTCTGGGAGTACTGCTTTGTCAGGTTCTACCTGCCTCTTTTTGTGATTTTGATATGCATATTATCATTGTCCTTGCCTATGGAATTTTCCAACTACGTCTGTAAAAACTAGAAACCTCATGGAGATCAGCCCTTCCTCCTCTTCTCCTCCTCCATGCTACTTCATCTTTGTCTACTTCTTCCCCTTATTCTCCTCTTCCTCCTCCTTCTCCTCTTCCTCCTCCTCCTCCTTCTTCTCCTCCTCCTTCTTCCTCTCTTCCATGTTCCCTTCACTTCATTTTTTCCCCTTGCACAAAAAATAAAGATGATGCAGAGGTAACATGATTGAGTTAATTTTTTAGCAGATCCTCGCTAAAAAAGATCCTGCCATAGACATCCAATTCTGAGCCCCAAGTGGGTACTGAGGCTGGTACTCAATACCCCCTATAAATGAGGAGCTTTATTAGGGGAAGGGAAGTGTTGTTGTTAAAAAAATATAATGTTGGCATGCCCCGGCAGGCTCGCAGAGCAGCCGCTAGTCCGACAAGGACAGCTGTGGGTCCCTGCAAGATCCCCAGGGTGGCAGGCTGGTCCTGCCATGCGGCCGGGAGAGTCAGGCGGGCGGGTGAGGCAGATAATAGTAAATAGACGTAAGGCTAAACATAAAGATAAACATTTATTACTTAAAGAAGAGGGAGACAGAGAAACATGAAGACAGACATAGAGGAAACACAGAAAAGACACATGTGCACATGCCGAGAGAGGGGGACAGAAGAGAGGAAGTTAAGATGGCGACCAGGGGCTCAAAAGTCGCTGGGAGTGGGCGTGGCTTGCCCTTAAAGGGACCAGAGCAAAAGAATAACAGGAAGGGAATGGGGAAAAGGAAGGGAGAGAAGGGAAGGGAAGATGGAGAGAGAGAGACACAGAGAGAGAGAGGTTGGGTGGGGGGGGAAGAAGCAGGAAAAATCCTGCCTGACCCTCAGCAGAAAGAAGAGAGAGTGGAGAGAGTGGGAGTAGGCAGAGCTTGTCTCTTAAAGGGACCTTCACACCTGCGTACAGACTGGGTACATCCTGCCAGATAACAGGGCAGGCCAGTATAATATACCTGAATCCTGAGAGAGAGACATACACACACACGCGCGCACACACACACACACACACACACACAGAGAGAGAGAGAGAGAGAGAGAGAGAGAGAGAGAGAAATGGTAAGACAGCAGAGGATGATGCGGGGGGGGGGGGGGGGGGGGGGGGCTGTGGTTGTTTGAATGTGAATGGCCCCTGTAGCTTCACATTTGAATGTTCAGTCCCTGGTTGGTGGAACTATTTGGGAAGGATTAGAAAGTGTGACTTTGTTGGAGAAGGTGTGTCACTGAGGACTTTGAGGCTTTGGGGTTCCAAAAGTCCACAGAATGACTCTTAGCCCTTTTGGTGGTTGTCTCAACATATAAGCTTTCAGTTTTCTCCAGTGTTGTGCCTGGCTGCTTGCTGCCAAGCTGCTCTCCATGATGGCCATGGGTTCTAAGCCCTCTGGAACCATGAGCCCCCAAATTAATGCTTTCTTTTATAAGTTGCCATGGCCACGGTGTTTTGTTATAGCAATAGAAACATAACTGAGGCAGGGACTTTGAGAAAAAAAAAAAACATGGATTCCAGGAAAAGTAAATGGTGGCTTTCTGGAATGGGTTTCTAAAATGACTGTAGCCTGCACAGCTTCATGGGGCAATCCATCAGACACCAGGAGTAAAGGAGGAGGGGTGGAGGGGAACCCTCCACGGTTATTCTTAATTTATAAGACAGCCAAGAAGGCAGAACAGGCAGCTGAGCTCCTCTGGCAGAGCCCAGCCAACAAGAGCAGGACTGGTAGTCCCGGAATTCTTAAAGGGCCGAGTCTTAATTGGATTTTAACTGATTAGCAGTTTTAGAACTTTAGGGACTTTGCCCCCAACATCAGATCCTGCAAAATGCAGTTCTACACGGCAAAGAACTGATTTCCCTTGTGGATCTTCAGGGACACAGAGTGGCAACATCTACTTCCTCACTTCTTGCACTATCCTCCCTCTGGCCCCAGAAGTCCCCGCCCCTTCTTGGTTTCCACCATCTCACCAGGTAATACATGCCTTCGCCTTCTTGCGTTTGTATCTGAAATCTGAATTTGCACTGCTGTCATCCACTCGAGTTCTGAATTGCTCATCTCCCCTAGGGAACACGCTTTCCATAGCTTACTTAAGTCTTCTAATGCTTGACATTTTGAACAAAACATGTATTTAGCCGGCTTTCCATAAAAGATGTTCCATTTTTATAGTTTCATTTGTCTTTAGTTATTGAATTTTAAATAGCATTGTTGAATGCATTGACTCACAGAGGGAAAAATGTGATGCTTAAAAAAAAAAGCTTCAGATGTACAGATCTTGTCAGCTGTGCTTCTTGCTCATCAGAGAGAGCTAGATCACACCTCCCAGCAATTTGCTCGGCGTGTGCTTCCGAAGAAGGATGGGGAAAAGGTTCTTAGGGATTAAGAAGTCCTGACACTCTCCACTGGGCACAGTTCCTGTGTGTGGCAGAGAAGTCCTGCCAACACCCAGCACACAGAAAGGGCAGCAACAAAAAGATTGGGCACTCTACCAGGGCCTTGCAGGGGTTACAATTACAACTGGCCAGTTTGCGAGTCTTCAGTTGCTGCCAATGTTCTGACATTGTTGTGTCCAGGCAGAAACCAGGCCTTAGGAAGACTGACTGAGGTCAGGGTTTGGAAACCAAAATGCCTATTGTTGCCAAGAAGGTCACATAGCAGGCCAGGAGGCCTGGATAAAAGATTGTGGTGGGCTAGGGAGACACGTCGCCCTTGAAGGAGGCCACTCCGCTCAGCTACTTCTGGCCACAGCCAGGAATGTGGACCCTGAATGGCTAAAGCTTTTGATAGCTCAAAGACACTGATAACGTGATTTTTTTCATTGTTGTTTCTTTTTTGTGTTCTTGTGTGTATGCACACATTTGTGTCAATGCATGTGAACAAGTACATGCGGGAGAGACATAAGTCAGCTTCTTGCATGGTTCCTCAGGGTCTGCTCACCTTGTGTCTGAGACAGTCTGTCTTTGGCCTGAAGCTCGCCGGCCAGGCTAGGCTGTCTGCTAGGGACTCCCAGGGATCCTCCTGCCTCCGATGCTCTAGTGCTAGGGTTCCAGGGACTTGCTACTGTGCCAGGCGTTGTTAAAGTGTGCTCTGGGGATTGAACTCCAAACCTCATGCGCACAGGATGTGGTAGTTTGAATATAATTGATTGCCATAAGCTCATAAGGAGTGGCACACTATTGGGAGGTGTGACTTTGTTGGAGGAAGTGTGCCACTGTGGGGGCGGGCTTTGAGGTTTTCTATGCTCAGGATACCACTCAGTGTTTCGGTGGATTTCCCGTTGCCTGCTAGATGTAGGACTCTCACCTACCTCTCCAGTACCGTGTCTGCCTGCACGCCGTCCTGTTCTCCACCATGATGATAATGGACTGAACCTCTGAAACTGTAAGGGAGCAAACCCAGTTAGAGGTTTTCATTTAGAAGAGTTGCCATGGTCATGGTGTCTCTTCACAGCAATAGAAACCCTAACTAAGACTCAGGACAAGCACTTTACTGACTGAACTATCCTCCTAAATCTTAGTAATCTAAGGTTTTGATGTTTACTTTGCTTTTTAAATTATCTTCTGTGATAATACATCTTGTTGTCCAGGCTAGCCTCAAACTCATTATGTGGTCATGACTGGCAGTAAACGGCCGGATCCTCTCCCCTCCACTTCTCAAGTGCTGGGATTACAGGACCATCAGGTTCGACTGTGATAATCTCATGTGAACTCATTCTATCTGAGAACGTTGTCATTGATTTAGATGGATCTTAAACACAGCAACAGTTACACCAGATCTGTCTATTGGCCATCAATTTGGAGCTTTAGACTTAGGGGACTGAAATACTTTAATACCAAAAACTCATAGAAGAGAATTATTTTAGAGATGAGTGGAAATTGCGTTATAGCAGACTTGTCAAAGCCATTATCAACAGACTCAAACCATGGACCTTGGAGGGACAAGTTGAATGTTTTAGGGTTAGAAACCGGAAGTCAGGCTTCTGTGGCTGGGATCCATTGCCACCTGACAGCTCAGGATGAAATGGATCACTCAAGCCTGGTCCCTCAAAATTCACATGCTAGCCGGGCGGTGGTGGCACACGCCTTTAATCCCAGCACTCAGGAGGTAGAGGCAGGTGGATCTCTGTGAGTTCGAGGCCAGCTTGGTCTACAAGAGCTAGTTCCAGGACAGGCTCCAAAGCTACAGAGAAACCCTGTCTCGAAAAACAAAACAAAACAAAAAACAAAACACAGTGAAAAACAAAAACTCACATGCTCAGGATTGTGGGCCAGAGTTATGGTCTTTCTGTGGGAAGGCTGTCCTGCTACAAAGTTAATACTCATCAAATGAAAGGGGGCAGCGTATTTACAGGGATTGTTTTAGAAGATTCTAAGCCAGTGTTTCTCAACTTGTGGGTTGTGACCCCCTTGGGGGGCTCAAATGATCCTTTCACAGGGGTTCCATAGCAGTTAATTACGTTACAATTCATGACAGTCGCAAAATTACAGTTATGAAGTAGCAGTAAAATAATTTTATGGTTGGGGTCACCACAACCTGGGGAACTGTATTAAAGGGTTGCAGTATTAGGAAGGTCGAGAACCAGTGCTCTAAGCCTTGACTTGTTGTTGAAGAAAGCAGTGGAAATTTAGACAGACTGCTCTTGTCTTTCTGAAGAGTGATAGGCAGATAGTATATTCTGCTGGGATTGGATTTCAGTGTAGAGTTGTCTGCTAATTATCTAGGGAGAGAAAGCATGGCTATACAGTTACAACACAGAGACCAAGCAGTCTTTCTCATGGTTAGCTGAGTACCTTTGAAAAATGACCCAAACATTGAGACATTAAATTGAGTTTCTGGAGAAAACTTAAGAAAAGTCATGTCGGGGAGGATGTAATGTGTGAGCCAAACTTCTGACTGTGACTCTCCTGCTGCTGCCGGGGCTCTGGACACTGAAATGCTTTTAGTTCTAACTTGGTTGAATTAGATGAATCTCAATGTCACGCTTAGTTATTCTAGTTTATTCTTTATTTTTAAATTTTTAAATTATTTTTATTTTATGTGTATGGATGTTTTATCTGCATGTATGTGTGTGTACCACTTGTGTGCCTGGTACCTACAAAAGCCAGAGGAGGGTGTTAGCTCTCCAGACTGGAGTTACAGATGTTGTGAACCATCACATGAACGCTAGGAATTGAACCCAGCTTCCCTGGAAGAGCAGCAGTGATCTTAACTGCTTATTTATCCAGTCTTCTTTATTTGATTTTTTAAAAAAAGTTGGTTGTGGGGCTGGAGAGATGGCTCAGAGGTTAAGAGCACTGACTGCTCTTCCAGAGGTCCTGAGTTCAATTCCCAGCAACCACATGGTGGCTCACAGCCATCTGTAGTGAGATCTGGTGCCTTCTTCTGGCATACAAACATACATGGAAGGAATGTTGTATACATAATAAATAAATAAATCTTTAAAAAAAAAGTTGGTTGTTTCTCTGTTGCTGTTTATAGTTGCCGACTTACTTTGTCTAATGTCTATTTTGTTTTTCCAGTTTTCAGTGCTAGGAATTGAACCCACAGCCCCCAGGTAGCTCTCTGCCACTCAGCTACAGCCCTACCTGTCAATCTCATCTAGTTCCAAGGAGATGTTAGATGAATCCTTAGCTCCCTAGTGGCTTTAAGTCTGTGTTGATGTTTTGTATTAAGACCAGGAGGAAAGGAAATAGGATGCTATGGGGCCATTGCCAATGGTCCAAGCTGGCCTGGAACTCAAAATCCTCTTGCCTTAGTTAGTCTTCTACGTGATGACCAAAAATGTCTTCAGGAGCGTTATAAAGTTATCTATGGCTCACCTTATTGTGCTATAAGCAAAACCACAATTGCTTTATTAGAATAGTGTTCAAACAAATTACACAGTGAACATAACTGTTCTGCAGTTCACTAGAATTCATTATCAAACCGTTATCTAAGTCTCTGGAGACTGTGGGACAGAGAACTCTGACATCCTGCTGGTGGTAAGTTAACGGGATCACCTCCACACTGTTTAACATTGTCTCCCAACATTCATACTCATGAGGTAGATAGCAAGCAGACGTGTCCACGTGCATTGAAGGACATACAAAGTTCCAGCTACATTTTTGGTGATGAGGTCAAGGTAGAAAAAACAAAACACAACACCCAAATCTATTGTAAATGCATTAGGAGATTCTTGAATAATAGAGTAGAATACTGTGCAGCATTGGAAACCAACTGATTACAGCTATTATTTTTATGCTAGGGGTGAAATTCTAGGCCTTGCAATATAGTAGACAAGCGCTCTGTCACCGTGGCTAGCCCAGAACCATGACTTTTTTGAACAATATGAATGAATCTTATAAATATCTAGGAAAAGAAATGAAAGCATGAGCTACACTTTTTATGGAAATGTACAAGCAAAAGTGCACATAAAGTCAAATTATGGCGCTGGAGAAGAGGAAAGGGTTTCCGAGGGAAAGGGAAGGATGACTGGGGTGGGAGGGGTGCCTGGGGGGAAGGGCATGGCCATCCTAGCGATGGGTACTACTCTATGCCCTCACCTGGGTGGCCATCGCACAGGTGTGTTTGTTTTTATCAGCAAACCAGTGTCATGTGCTTCCCTGTATGTTGTGTCTTAAGTAAGTATATTAAAAGCACAAGATGTAGCCAGGCGGTGGCGGTGCATGCCTTTAATCCCAGCACTCGGGAGGCAGAGGCAGGTGGATCTCTGTGAGTTCAAGGCCAGTTCACAAGAGCTAGTTCCAGGGCAGGCTCCAAAGCCACAGAGAAACCTTGTCTAGGAAAAAAAAAAAAAACAAAAAAAAACAATGAATAAATAAAATCACAAGATGCACAATCTTTTTATTTAGCTATGACAAGTTCTTCAATGTTGTAATAACCAGTAAGAATCCACTGTATTTGGGAGCTGAAGCCCATTGTTTTTACAGTGGTTTCTATCAAATGACTCCTAATTACTATTTCCTAGCCCAGCGGTTCTCAACTTCCTAATGCTACGACCCTTTCATACAGTTTCTCATGTTGTGATGACCCACAACCATAAAATTATTTTCTTTGCTACTTCATAACTACAATTTTGTTTCTGTTACAGATTGTAATGTAAATATTTTTTGGAGATAGAAATTTGTCAAAGAGGCCATGACCCACAGGTTGAGAACTGATGTCCAAGAACAGAGGTACACTATCTTTGTATTTATTTATTAATTTTTTCAGTACCAGGTATCAGGCAAGATAAGTACTTTATCACCAAGCCACACCTCCAGGCCATCTATTATTATTATTATTTATTATTATTATTATTTATTATTATATGCTTTTGAAGCTCAAGAATATTTTTATTAACATTTAAGAGAGAAATAACAGGGTAGGCAGGTTACAAGTCCTGGCAGTTTCCATAAGGAAGAAGGAGAAGAAGAAGGCAAACCATGCTGTTTTCAGTGGAGGTCAACAAGCAGCCACATGACAAAAATGGGCGGAGGAGTATCTTCTGAGAAAAACCAGCCCATGGTGCCTGAAAAGCATGCTTAGCCTTTGGCCAAAGCCCGAAAGAATGCTAAGAAAGTGAAAGAAAAACCCACAGCCAGGACAACATAGAAAGATACCCCCCCCCCCCCCGCGCCTCAGAAAACAAAACAAACGAACAAACAAAAACAGAAAAAGGAAAAAAAAAGTTTTGCTTTTCTGAGTCCTAACTCAAATTTTCAAAAAAGTGGGCGATGGGTTTATTTATTTATATGTACGCGTGAGGTGGTGATCTTGTGCACACCCCACTGCACACACGTGGAGGGCAGAGAAGAGCTTGTAGGAGTCGTTTCTCCAATTATACCGTGTGGGTCACGGGGACTGAGCTCAGGTCTTTGGGCTTTGAGGCTAGTGCCTCTAACCACTGAACCACCTGTCCAGCCATTTGCACCCTTTCTAAAGGTTGTTTGTTTGTTTGTTTGTTTTTAAGACAAGCTCTCAAGTAGTCCAGACTGACCCGGAACTCCTAGTATAACCAAGGAGGACCTAGACCTCCTGATCTTCCTGTTCATTCAGTTAACAAGCATACAGGGCAGCGGACGTGACTAAGACAGAAGCCTCTATACTGTCCAGTGTCTCCCACCCCCAAGCACACAAGGTCTCAATAGAAAGAAAAGTTTATTAAAAGAATATAATATAATAATATTATATATATATTTATATTATAATAATCAACTAGTTCTTTTGAGACCCTTGAACCCACTTACCAGCCTTCACCATCCTGAAAAGGCTCATTCACTCATTGCGGCCGTAGTGATGACATTTTTCGGCCCCGTGTGACAGTGATCGCTGACCAGCATTTGTGTAGATGCTCACCGGGCACACAGTAGCACGGCTCACAGGGCACACAGCTCCTAGAAGGGTGAGACTCACATGCCCCCAAAATGCTTGGGAGCGAACCCCTGCCAGCGTAGCGCCCCAGCACTGAACTATAGCCCACACTCTGCCCCTTTGACTTTTTTTTGGATTCAGGGTTCTTGCTAAGCTGCCCAGGTTGGTCTTGGATTGACTGTGCAGCCCAGGTAAGCCTTGGGCATGCTGCCTTTCTGCGCAGGCCTCCTACATTTCTGGGTGTATAGACCCTGCCACCAGGCCCAATGCCTTTTCCTTTTGAAAGACATGGATAAATCCAGACCCTTCTAGCAGGAAGAATAGAGCCAAAAATCTAGCAGGAAAAATAGAGCCAGAACCTAGCAGGGAGAGAAGAGCCAAAAGTCTAGGTTAGACGGTTCAGTGACTCTGTTCCAGGAACTAGCTGACCATAAAGTTAGATTATAATCTTGAGAAACGAGGAGTTACCCCCTTGTGGTTATCACTGGTATTTTTGGAATTTTCCAATGATGCCCTCCCTATCCACTTTGGGTTGTGTTTTTTTTCCCCTAAATACCCCTTCTCCCAGCTACTGGGGGTCAAACTCCTCTACCCCTGTGTAGAAAATGACTTTCGGCCCCAGTGTGCTGGTTCCTGCCAATAAACCTCATGTGACTGCAGCAAGGATGTTCTCTCATGAGGGATTGTGTTATCCCGAGACTTGAGTGAGAGTCTCCGCACTCGGGGGGGCATTCACTTTCAGATGAGAAACCCAGTCACGGTCTCCCACACTGACCACCTTGACAGAAGAAACACATGAATGGAAAGCCCACTGACTCGCTCACCTCCTCCGGACTTTTGCTTGAGAGTTCTCCTAATTTTACAGTCAGTCAAGCTTTTTCAGGATGCCTGACTTCTATAGAAGCCGGCCTGATTCAACCCTCTCTGGCAGACACACCTGTCAAACCCCGCCCTCCCTCTTCTACCAGGGCCTCCAGTTCTACTTAATTCTGACCAGAACCTGGAGGAGAGAGACCCTCTTCAGGATGGTGAGTGCTACGGTTGAGACTAAGTGAGCTGGGTGTTTCTGGTAAGATATTGGCCTGTGAAGTGTCTGAGGTTGTCCCCGTGAGGGCTCTAGCCACTTAACCAGGAAGACTTCCCTGTGGGAAGCAAGTTTTGAGGAATGAGTGGACCTGAAGCAGAAGGAAGATGGTAGGGGCAAGTGTGGGCGGCAGGCCTGGAAGTGTGGAGTGGGGGTGATGGACAAAGGGGGCAGAGCCAGGTCAGTCAGGGAGAAGCCCCTCATTGAAGGTATTTTTGAGCTCTTCTATTGTTTACTTCTTGACCCTCCTTCCCCTCACAGCCAAAGGCCTTCAGAGTCTGTTGTCTCCTCTCTTTTTATCTTACAACCGTCTCCCACATTGATCTTGTCCTAACCTTCTGCCCAAACTACTCCCAAAAGTGTGAACACCTTTTAGAGTTGATGCTTGCATGATTCTGAAGAACTCTCTCTCCCCCCTCCCCCTCCCTGTCTCCTGACCCATTCTCCCCTTTTTGTCTGTATATGTTTGGATGTCAGGGGACAACTTATGGAGTTAGTTTCTCTTTATACTGTGTGGATCCTAGGGGTCAGCAGACCCCTTTATCCACGAGGTCAACCCCCCCTCACACCTGACTCTGGGTTTCTTCTCCTTTCTTTTCCTCCCAAGAACTCACTATGTAGCCCTGGCTGAACTAGAAATCACTGTGTGGACCAGGCTGGCCTCAAACTCATAGAGTTTGTCTGTCTCTGCCTCAGAAGTGCTGGGATTAAAGGTGTGTGCCATTAAAGGTGTGCGTCACCACACGCGGGCTCTGGGTAACTTTCGTAAATCTCCTGAGCTCGGCTCTCTTTCTCCCCAAACACAGCATTTAATTTCACCTTTTTCAGAGAATTGTGAAGATGACGCGTATCTTAGAGCCTCTTTGGAAAGAGATGATAGACGCCATTATTATTGATCTGGCATTATTATGCCGCTGCTGGCTGTGGTGGCGTGTGCTGGGTGGAAGGATATGTTGATTTTATACCTGCTGGTTGTGACGTGTGCCAGGTTGTAGGATATGTTGATTTTATTATTGTATTTGGTACAGTTTATAGTCCCTCTGTCTTTAAGTACTCTGTTCCAGCATTGTCTTCCCTGTTTCGGAGGTCCTCCCAGTTTCCCCCGGTCCTCTTCTCCCCCCTGCCCTGCATGGTGGAGCTCTCTGAGCAACCCCTTTCCCTTCTGTTCTACCTTCTCCTGGGCAAGTTCCTCCAGAGTTGCATGTCCTCTGCTATTATCTATACATTAGTTACTCTTAGCTTGACTTCTCCAGTGAAGATTTTTCTTACCCTCAGACTTTCACAGTGAAGGGCTCCTTTGATTAATGATTCAAGCACTTACTGCTTATCCACAAAGCCCACACCCCGAGCCATGCTCCTAATCACCCTCACCTGAGTCTTTAGCATTTTCCATCAAAAGAAATATATACAAGTGTTGCGGGAAGCTCGATAGATGGCTCGGCTGTAAGAGCACTGGCTGCCCTTCCAGAGGACCTGGGTTCAATTCCCAGCACCCACAAGTCAGCTCACAACTGTCAGGATCTCCAGCTCCAGGGGATTTAGTGCCTTTTTTGGATTCTATGGGCACCGGGCATGCATGTGGAGGACAGACATATATGTGAGCAAAATACTCAGACACACAGTAAAAATAAAAGTAGCACATGCTTTATTCTAGTCAGAAATTCGGGCAGGTCCCTGTCTTCCACCCCAGGCAAGGCAGTTTTCATTCGGTCCACCCCACCCCTACTGCTCATGTCATTTCTCTAAATCCAGGCCACTGTCAGCTCTGGGACCCTCTCAGATGCCTCTTTATTTTAGTGTGTGTGTGTGTGTGTGTGTGTGTGTGTGTGCACATACATGTGACATGCATGTGTGTACATATGTGCACATATGCGTATACAGGCCGAAAGCTGACATCAGGAGTCTCCTTGATTGCCTGACTTTGAGGCAGGGTATCCCGGTAGACCCCAGAGCTCACCGGCTTTGGTTAGTCTAGCCTTCTCCGGGCTTTCTTTTCCGAGTGCTGATCACAGGTGGGCTGCTAGGCTCATGTGGCATTTGTGTGAATTCTGGCCATCTGCACTCTGGTCCTCACACGGACCCCGCAAGTGCTTTCCTCACTGAGCCATCTCCCTAGCCCGCTCAGATTACTAATCGGCTCCACCTGGAGCATCTTCAATGCCCTTCACCTAGGGAAGCCCTCAGAGCCACGCATTATCAGTTACAGTGAATCAAATAAAGGTCTAATCATACCCCTATCTAGCTCAGAAGTCCTTCAGTGACCGTGAAATAGGCTGATTGTTCCGAGAGCACCGGGAAATACACGAGGAACGACAGCATGATGTCAGATGCAGTCATTCCATTAGACCCGTGGTTCTCAACCTTCCCGAGGCTGCAGCCCTTTAATACAATTCCTCATGCTGTGGTGACCCCCAACTATAAAATTATTTTTGTTGCTACTTAATAATTGTAATTTTGCTACTGCCACGAATCACAATGTAAATATCCGTGTTTCCTGATGGTCTTAGGTGACCCCATGAAAGACCCCCAAAGAGGTCTCGACCCACAGGTTGAGAACCACTACATTAGCAGACTTCTAATGTGGTGGTCCTTCCAAAGCTGGCCTTACCTTATACGAACAGTACCCCCAAAGCAGCAGACACTTTCCTAAACAACTCCCGCAAATGCTGCTAGAACCGGAACAGCTTTAGCACCTGTGGTCATCATAGTTTGTCCCAAGCCGCCAGTGCTGATCGCAGACTGTATGCAGGGGTGTCCAGTGTTTGGATACATGGCGGCCCAGGGATAATGGTTCCCATGGACAACACACTGGCTCCTCAAGTGTAACATGAGGCCAAAACAGATTGTCCTTTCCTGTCTAATGAGGATTAGTGGAGCTGTGGATGGGGGAGGAGCATCCTAGGAGGCAGACCTTCAGCTGTCTGGTTGGAGCATCCTAGGAGGCAGACCTTCATCTGTCTGGTTGGAGCATCCTAGGAGGCAGACCTTCAGCTGTCTGGTTGGAGCATCCTAGGAGGCAAACCTTCAGCTGTCTGGTTGGAGAAGCAGGAACATGCAGCTTCATATTGAGCTTCCCAAGTTCCCAGAGCCAGGAGACACTGACAGAATTTGGATTCCTTCAGTCTTCAGAGACAGGTGCCCAATTTGAACTGGCCAGGGAAAAGAATGTTTTCACTGGTTTGGGTTACTGAAAAGTCTGGGATTTGGATCTGGCAGCAGAAGATATGGTCTCTCCTCCATACCTCAGGACCATTTTCCTATGCTGGCTTCACATCCCACCAGCTTTGCAGCATCAGGAATGGGGAAAGGACCTGTTTTCTCCACCAAAGTATCAGGACTACAAACTGCGCATGGTGGAGGCTCACATCTGTAATCCCAGCACGTGGAAGGCTGGAGGTAGTACTGCTTCACGTTTGAGGTCAGCCGGGGCTAATAATGAGACTCTGTCTTCAAAAACAAGACAAGCGCATTTGGGGAATATTGCCCCATAGGAAAAAGTGCTCGCAATGAATGTGTGAGGACCTGAGTCTGGATTGCTAGCACCCGTGTGCCAAGATGAAGATGTTAGCACACATCTATATCACCAGCACTAGGGAAACAAAGGGTCCTGGGGCTCACTGGCCACAAGCCTGGCCGAATTAGTGAGTTCCAGTTTCAGGGAGAGACTCTGCCTCAAAAAATAAAGTGGAGAATGATGGAGGGAGACACACAATATTAACCATGCCTAAACACACACACACGCACACACACACACACACACACACACACACACACACACCTACGCATACTCATACTCTCTGCACATGAAGTCCCAGGGCTGATTCTTTATTGAATAAATCCGTCCCTGGAGTTGGTTCTTGAGACTTCCCTCTGCCTTTAGGTGCAAGGTAAGATGAACCTGAACCCTAGGGTCAAACATGGGAGAGGCAAAGTTCCCGGAGTAGGTCCAGGAGTGGCCACTGGAAGAAACAGAATGATTCCGGGGCGGGCCCATCATGTATTCCAGCACAGTGGTTGGCCGAGGCAGGGTTTGAAGGGCTTGACCTGTTCTGAGATAGGCACCACTTAAGCACATCCTAGCTGAGGTCAGTGCTGGTCCATGGATCACGCTTCACAGTAAGGAGCACACTGCAGAGTAGCCGCCTCGCTCTGATCCACTTAGGCTGACGTTGGCCTGGAGGCCGTCTTTCCTTTTCCTGACTATTCCTGTCTTCCCTGTGCACCTCACACCAGCTGTCCTCTCCACGTAGAATACTTTCCCTCAAAATTCCCTCATCATCCAGGCACCATTTTTCAAGATTTTTATCTCTGCCTACCTGTGAGTAATATTTCTTCACCGAATGAAGCTAAGGTTGCAACCCTTCTTCAACCCAAGCTGTCTGTAACCGAGACTTGTGAATATCAACCCTGTCCAATTGTAAAAACACATTTAATCATTCATGAGTTGGATAAACTCTGCTATGTTCAATTGATTTGCTGACAAACCCACAGCCTGAGTTTCAACTTTTTTTTTTTTCCTCTCCAGAGGTCGAGGTTGGGACAGGGTCTTGACACCTAGCCTTGACTAGCCTGGTACTCATTATGCAGACCAGGTGGGCTTTGGATGTCTAGGGGCCCTGCTGAGTCAGTTTCTCAAGTGCTGGATTGTACGACACCACCTTCAGATTTCAAATGGCATGTCTACATTGTGTACTTAGTTTTAGGTGGTTAGAGGGCATGCAAAGAATCCTTTTTCTTGTTGGCACAGCATCCAGGAGCCGGTCTGTTCTTACTGTCAATAGTGTTTTTGTGTGTAAACAGGTATATGTTTACTCACACATAAACAGGTATGTGTGAGTACATGTATATGCCAAGGCCTGGGGTTGATGTTGATATCTTTTTCAATCCCTCACCACCTTATTCTTCTGTTTGAAGATTCATTTGTAACTGTGGATGTGTGTGTGTGTATATATGTGTATGTGTGTGTGTGTGTGTGTGTGTGTGTGTGTAGGTGGTGTGTGCACATGATACAGGGTTCATGGACACCAGAAACCTGGGGATCCCTCGGAGCTAAAGTCACAAGTGTGAAGTTGGTGTTTGTAAAGCACCCCACAGGGTGATGGGAATTGAACTTGGTCCTCTGGAAGAGCAGTTTACACTCTTTTTTTGTTTGTTTGTTTTACAAGACAGAGTTCCTGGAACTCACAGAGATCCACCTGCCTCTGCCTCCAGTGTGCTGGGATTAAAGGCATGTGCCACCACTGCCCGGCTGCAGTTTGTACTCTTAACCTTCCAGTCACCTCTCTAGCCCATCCACTTTACTTTCTGAGGAGAGAGTCTGTCCCTAAACCCATAGCCTGTGATTTGGCCAGACTCTCTAGCCAGCAAATACAAGTCCCAGGTGTTCTGTGTCTCCTGCACTGGGATATTTATACACTGTGATCATGTTTCTTTTTTAGGGGCGTGTGGGTTCTGGGGGATTGAATTTAAGGACCCATGTTTGTGTCAACTGTGTCTTCAATCCTGGAGGCTTGGCAATCAGCGCACCCATATCGGAAGAAATCATAAACTTTATCACCAGAAAAACTTGCATATTTAAAGCTTTGGACGAACCACCTGTGAAACCGAGGCCTTCAGCTTCCGACATTTCTCAGACTGTTAAGCTTTTCTTGGGCCTCAATGTTCTGGCCAGTCATAGTTTGGGTGTTTAACCAACGTCTTCTCTCCAAACGGTGCCCAGCTGAGGTTAGTTCACCTTCATCCGTACCATTAGTATAACACAGAAGCTGGATAGGATCATGCTCTCTGAGCATGTGTCTGAGCTATTGTGTCTATTGTCTCATGGTCATGGTAGAAGGCGAAGGAATCATACAGCATACCATAACTGACAGCAGTAAAAAAACTGAAAATAAAATTTAGGTAGGATGACTCTGCGTGAGGAGGAATATTAATCCTTCTATACACTGCAAAACATAGTATCCACTTGATCCCCAAGCCTTCAGACAGCATTTCCACCCAGGTCCTAGAAGAATTACCAATGGGCAGCTCTTGCTGGTTTTGTGTAGAATCCTATTTCCCCCTAGTAAGTTACTCTTGGCTAGATAAAGCTGCCTTCAATTATATTAATTTCTCTCCTAATTTAATTTGGCACAAAACACATCGGTTCAGGAATTTATCACGTTTCACAAGCGCAGCTTCCCCGTGGGACGCGCGGAATTGCAATCTTGTCTGCACAATTGTTCACCACGTCTGAATTGGATTCTTTGAATTCTCAAGAACTTATCCTTCAGGCGGGGTACATACACATTTGCATCCTGAGCCTGAGGTCTCCGCCTCTGCAGGAACGTGCATAAACTCAAACATCATCTGTCTCACAAAGCTGAGTCCGGAGCTCCATTGGTGGTGGTGGGGAGGGGATACGGAAGTTTTGTTTTGATCTTTCCTGGACAGCCTCTAGTCCCGCCCAGAACCTCTGGACCTGCTAATGTCACAAATCACCCAAGTGCATCTGCCTAGATCCGGAATTCTTTCCTTTCTGGGAGACCTTTTCCCAGGCTGCTGCGTTACCGCTGGCTAGGGCTTTCTGGCCACGCCCATGTCCTGGTCATATATTACTTTTCGGGTTCCGGCAGATGCCATCTGGGTAGAACCTTGGCGAGAAACTTTAAAGTTGGACTACAGTCACCCTCATATTCTCCCCTAGCCAACCCCTAAAGCCTAAGGCTTGTTGGAGACCGGCAGGAGCAGGCAGAGGGAAATCCGGAACCGAGAGCTCCAGTGTTCCCGCGGTGTGGGTCCCGGGACGGCGATCGGCCAGTGTCCACTGCCCGGTCCTGGGTCAGGCGGGAAGGCCGCGGTGCTGGGTTTGTCTGGGGCCGGCCTCGCGGGATCCTGGGGCAGCAGAGCAAGAACGACTGGCTTTCATCGGGGTTGGGCGAGCGAGTCCGGACGGGCGGTGTGAGCGTAGCCCGGTTCAGCGTCTCCCGGCTCCGGGCTCCTCCTCCCGCGGGCCGCGGCCCCGGCTGCGTCGCTCCGCCACTCCCCGCCCCGCGCCGCCGCCCCGCCCTCGCCGCCGCCCGGCCTCTCTCGCCCAACCCCACTGCAAGCCGGCCCCAGGCCGCCTCGCCGCCGCCCGGCCTCGCTGCGCGCCACCATGGACAGTCCCGTTTTCCCCTGGTAAAGATGGCGGTGCGCGATCGCTGCAACCTTTAGACTAATGACTGTCCGAAACATCGCCTCCATCTGTAATATGGTGAGTGGCCGCCGAGCCTCCGGGGGTCGCGCCCGCGGCGAGCCAGGCAAAGAAAGGGAACCCCGGGCTGGAGCTGCACGCGCGTTGTGGTGGCCGTAGGGGCCGCACGGCCAGAAGTTCCTGGCTCCCGGGGCTGGGCCAGCTGACCGCAGTCCCCCGCCTCTGTCCCAGCTGGGGACCTAGTAGATCCCGGGGATCCCCACGGCGGCCCCGTGCTCCCGCCCTCTAGCTGCGGTGCGGGCGGTGGGTGGGAGTGAAGGGTTCGTGGCCGCACACTGATGTCCGGGGAAGGACCGTGAGGGTATGAGTCCGGAGAGGGAGGACGCAGATCCTCCTGGTGCAGTAAATAAACCCTCACTGGACTCACTGTCCTCGTCTCCTTTTGGAGTTCAGCCTCGATTGTATTTAAGATTCACTTTGCAATGGCAGTGCTCTTATGGGGAGAAACTGGATAGACGTAAAAGCTGTGGAAAAAAAAAATCCAAGTTCAGAATCTGGTTAGAGCGGTGGTAAAGCCGGGTATGGGAGAGCACGGCAATGTGTTCTGGAGGCCTCAGTTTCCCCTACCTGCAGGAGAGATTGTGTGGCAGTAACGTTTGCAGGCCCTGGGAGTGAGGCGGCTGTGGTTGTGAGGAAGTCTGCAGGGGTCATCCTGCCCCGCCTCCTCTCCTCTCCACTTAGCTTGGGCACTGCCTGGCATGTCACTGTTCTGATGGGCTCGGGGGTGGGGCATGACCCAGTGGTTACTTCGATTTGAATTTTCCCCATTCCTTCCTGCCCTGTTTCGTTTCCTTGGCACCCATTTCCAGCCTTTGGGTCCCCTGGATGTACTCAGCTGGCACCCCTACTTGTGAGAGCCTGAGGGAGGTCAGTTTGGAGTAAGGCGGTTGCCCACTATGGCTTGAGTGTAGGCGCTCTGCCTACACTCTCTGGATCCCCCTCTGAGCCCTTCAAGCTGGAACACTGCTGTTTTTGCCATTTTGGAGAATCCACCCCCCCGCCCCCCCCTCCCCCCGTAGATGGTAATGCTAGCCCCTAAAGGGAATCCGAGGAGGCCTGATTAAGAAGGCTTTAGGTAAGGTGATCGGCTGCCCTTCCCCCATCACGCAGCCTCTTAAATCTTCTGCCCCACTTTCTGTTGCAAGATCAACACATGGCACAGAGCATTAAGGAGCCATGTGTGAGCTCAGGTGGAGTTGAGACCCGCTGCGGCTGGCTCCAGCTCTCAGCACTGGCAGCCAAGGCCATGCCAGCAGGGCAAATGCTGGAGCTCCCGGAGTGAAGGCTGCCCGCTTGGTGGTACAGGTCTCCTTCGATGATGGCAGTGGCTCCTGCAGCCTTGACATTTCCCCTTTCTGCTCGAAGACACAGGTTTCCTGCTTCTTCCTGTCTGGTGGCATTAATGTCCCCCGATGCCCTGAGAGGACAATGCGTGTCTTCCCAGTGTCCCCGCGCTGTGAAACCACAGTGACTTGAATGCCGCTTTCCCGCCTGTGGGGGTGGCCTCAGGCCTACAGGCTCCTGAGACTCAGGGCTTGCTCGTCGCGCTGTTCTTGTCCAGTTTGTATTCAGTGACACGTCTCGGTATTGAAGCCGAGTGGAAACTCGAGAGCTAGCGTGTCCCAAGAGGAAGTCTGCCTCTGGCTTGTTCTTGCCCTTGCTGTAGCTAGGACTTCTTGGCACACCTGGACAGAATGTCACAACCTGTTTTCAGTGAGCCTCAGCCAGAGAGACAAGCGTCTGGGAGGACATGAAAGGAATGGGCCAATCCTGTCTCAATAGTATCAACACTTCCCCTGCTGACCTGAAAGGTACCAAGTTAAGGTCCATTTACACCCCCTCCCCCACTTCCACCCCCGCTGCAGCCCCTTCCCCTAGTGAAGTAGATGTAATATCTTCCTGTTCAGACAGGGTCTTAAGCAAGTGGAGAAATGTTTGCATTCTAAAGCAAGACTCTAGGTTCAGCCCTGCATAAGTAGTTGTCTGTGGCTTGTGTTTTTGAGGCAGAATCTTGCCAGCCCAGGTAGACTTCCAGCTTGAGATTGCCTGAAGCCCTGGATGACAGGTGTGTTCTTCTTCATCCAGCTTTCAAGTCCTGCTTGGAGCTTTGTGTCCTGAGCACGCTGCTCTCTGGCCTGCCGTTGATTTGTAGAAATGGGCTGATAATGGTTGCATTGACGGAGTTCCTGGGGCTCCGTGCCCAGTTCATAGGAAGTTCTCAGTGAGTTCCGGCTGCTCTGCTCAGTACCTTCTTTCTCATGATGTTACCTTCCAGTCGCTTAAGGGGTTGTGGAAATCATGTCTTCTCCAACCTGAATAGAAGCAACCTATAGGGTCACTTATGCAAATCAGGCTGAATGACACTCGAGAAGTTGGGTGGGAACTGCAAACCCAGCCCCTTATAAAGCCACTCAGGTCCCTCCTGCCCCTCCCATTCTCATTTCCCAGAGGAAAATGGTGGTGCTGAGGCGAAGGCTGTCTCTGTTCTCACAGTGAGGTGAAAGCTCGCAGTACCTCGGTGTAGAAACCTCACTGGAGCATGAATTGTTTCCAGGTAGGTCTGTTCTAGGTCTCACTTGTGGCTGCTCCTCACTGGGACTCCCATTCCACCCTTCCCACTTTCTCCTTGTGATTCCAGCTTGTCTGAGGGGTTGGAGAGCAAGCAGGGATGGCTTGTTTTGTTTTTATTTTTTAATTTATATTTACTTGGTACCGAGTAACTCAAAACAGAGCCTTGCACATGGCAGGCAAGTACTCCGTCCCAGAGCAACACACTCAGGCTGCTCTGAGGAAAGGTGTTTGGTATATCTGAAACGTTGTCTGTTGAGTGTTCTGAAAGAGTCTTTGGGAAGACAAACAGACGAAGATCGAGCTCGGAAAGGCTGCCTCCTTCCCTCCATCAGAGGGGAGCCCGGCAGAGCTTAAGTCCTTCCCGCGAGGGAAAGCTAAGCAGCATCTCTCCTTCCCCTTGCCCATCCCATTGAGGTTCCCTTGTCCTTTTGGAACTGGTTCCCATTTACTTCCTGTGAATGCCTCCCATAGTAATGCCTGATCAGCTCTCTTAGGGCAAGCCAGCCTGACCACACACGGCAGTGTGTGGCTGGAGATAGTGAAGCTTGTTCGGCTGGTGTGTTGTAATTTTGAGACTGCTTCAGCTGCGACCAGGTACAAGGAAATGTCCCCTGTTGATGATCCTCTGTTGTTTCCAGCAATGGATTTCACTCCCCGCGTGTTTCATGGTCCTCCAAATGGAAGATATCATTTGTGGCTATGTTTTGTTTTCTGTTCGAATTGAGGAATTTTCTAAAAAAGGAACCGCATCTGACTTGTGCTGGTGTAGAATGGCCTGAGTCATCTCTCCATATCATTCGTTAGTAGCGCTGTTAAAGATGTGTTTTTCGGGGAATGCCTGTATCAAGCAGTAGATTTGGGGGCGGACATGGTAGAGTGCCTTGCTTGGCCTGTATGAGTCTTGGGTTTTGTCTCTAGCAGTATGGGTGTGTGTGGAGGTGGAGGTGGAGGTGCATGTAGTTTAGGGTGGAGCACCTTGCTCAGCCTGTGTGAGTCTTGGGTTTTGTTTCCGACAGTGTGGGTGTGTATGTGTGACAAATTTTGTACCTATGAATGACATCTGTCAAGGGCCAGCAGTGTTAGTGTTGGCACACACTGTATGCAGGTTCTTAATAAATGAAGACTTGAATCCACAGCCCCAAGGAGCTCAGGAGTTCATTAGCTTGTGGCCCGATGTTGGACAACGTGAGACAGTTTCAATGCAGTGTAATAGCCACATAGATGGGGGTGAAGAGAATCTTAGAGGTGGGGAAGTGGTCAGACTGATGACCAGTACAGGACACGGCCGTGATATTCTCACACTTTCTGCTTGGGGTTTTTACTTTTCATGAGGACATGATCGTAGTCAATACCAGTCAGAATTGAAGCTGTGTGATTGGGTGTCATTCCAGAACAGTGTTAACCTGTACAAACCAGTATAGTGTTAACCTATACATAACCTGTATGGTGTTAACCTGTACGTACGTAACCAGTACGGTGTTAACCTGTACGTAACCAGTACCGTGTTAACCTGTATGTAACCAGTGTGGTGTTAGCCTGTACGTAACCAGTACGGTATTAGCCTGTATGTAACCAGGATGGTGTTAGCCTGTATGTAACCAGTATGGTATTAGCCTGTATGTAACCAGTATGGTGTTAACCTGTACGTAACCAGTACAGTGTTGGTGGCCTTCAGTAAATTATACTTCTGAGAAACCTTAGTTTATCTCATCTTGTAAAACTGTTTAATACATTTTTCATCATGAGATGCTTCTTAGTGATTCGTATTTCTTACAGTCTCTTAATTGACTCAGTCTCTTTAGTTCCTACCTACCTTGTTTTCCAACCTTGAACTTACCAGATATTGGCGGTTTAAAATGCTCCACCCCTAGGATGTTTTCTGAGGCCCATTTGTGTGCCAGATTTGAACCCTTTTCCGTAGATGAAGTCGTCTTTAAATGAAGTAAAGGTAACGCTAATAAACATCGCGGCAAAACCGAGAACTTGATTTTGTGTGTCTGAGTGTTCACCTGCTTATATGTCTGTGCACCATGTGCGTGCCTGGTGCCCACGGAGGCCAGAAGAGGGGGTTGGATCTGAAACCACAGATCCATGCAGTTGTGAGCTGTCCTGTGGCGCTGGGAACTGACAGGTCCTCTGTAGGAGCAGCTGCTGAGCCGTCTTTTCAGTCCCCAAACTGAGGGTTTTTATAATAAAAGTTTTATCTTAATAAACCTCCCTCCCTTCCTCTCTCCCTCCTTCCCTCCCTCCCTCCCTCCCTCCCTCCCTCCCTCCCTCCCTCCCTCCCTCTCTCCCTCCCTCTCTCCCTTTCTTCCTTTCTTTTTTGAGATAGAGTTTCTCTGTGTACTCGCTCCGTAGACCAGACTGGTCTCAAACTCAGAGATCCACCTGCCTCTACCTCCTGAGTGTTGGGAGTAAAGGCGTGCGCCACCATTCCCTGACTCTAGACTTCTAATATTAATAAACAGTCTCACAATGTGCATGAAGAGATAACTTATTTCCATGACTCATGAGTTCTGTTTGTAAAGATAACTGGCAACTGGACGTGGAGTTTACTATATCAGTTGGGAGAGGTCACACTTCTGAATGGGGGTCCATTCTGGTCATTGTTAGGTGTTTAACAAACGCAGCCTGAGGAAGGTGGGTTAATGTTTAAAGGAAAAATATCTGCTCTCCTGGCCTTCCGGGTCAGATATGTTGGAGTTACTTTAGGTCAGAACCTGACAATTAAGTCTGCAGAATTTTCTCTTTTCCTTGGACTCATGGGGGATGACAAATTTGAACACAAATATTTGGCTAGAATTGTAGATCGGGGTCCATTTTCTGGGTTAGAAGTCTATAGTTCTACTTAACCATGCACTAGGTCTTGCTTATCCATGTTGACTAGTGTAGGATCTCCAGGGTTCGGGTTAAAATTGAAAGTAATTTTGAACTCTATTGCCTTCGCAGCTAAGAGAACCTTGTCTAATTAGATGTGGGTCTCCTGCTCACCAGTTCCTGAGCCTGGTCTTTGTAGTTGAGGTTAAGCTTGGTGACATCATCAGAAAGATACCTCTTGCTGGTTGGAGCTCTAGCCTCCCTATGAAGCTTGTCCAGAGTAAGCTGTCTGGATGGCTTATGAAAGGTGGTATCTTTTGATTTGGCTAACTTGGATGGTCTACATACTTTCTCCCAAATTGCTAACAACCGACTGGCATTTGTGGTAATAGCAATGCTTGTCTAGGACTTTGAAAGACCTCAATAGGCTTTGGAGAGAAAATACCCCCAAGTGAACCAGCACAGACTTTATTCAGATAAACACGTCCTGTATTGTTTGCCATTGCTGGGTGCTGTGGGTTTTCTGCACCTTTGCTGTCCCAGGATCATGGATTAGTTAAGGGACATTATAAGTCGCATGTTCACCGTTCACCGTGGTGGTGAGTGTGATTATTTGCTGTGGGTCCCTTTTAAAGAACGTGGGCAGGGGACCAGTGATTGCCCATGCTCTTCTTGCCATTCATTGGTTTAGCCCCCTCCAGCAACTTTCAGAATTCACAGAGTAAATAGACACAGTCCTTGGATTCCTTCCTAGGGTGAGGTGAACTTTAGGCATCCAGAAAGGTATGTGGAATAATGGAGCCAGCAGCCAGCACTCCCCACCCAGGGAAGAAATGAACTTTGACAAACACAGTTACAACCTCTCATGAACATTGGCACTCATCACTCCCGTCCCCAGACTAAGTGGCCATTATTCCAAAGTTGGCATTTATCACGTTTCGTACTTTTACTTGATAGATGTATGTTGACAAAACATATAGTACTGTCTTGTGTTTTAAACAAACTCTGAATCTGAGCTTATACTAATTCTCTAATATTAAATAATTGCGAAGTTTATTCAACAAGATACTCATAAATCTAGTTTATCTGCTGTATAATATTCCCTCAAATGAAGGTGCTACCATATATTCGGTTTATTTATAACCATGGGGGCTTGCAAATTTTTCTTGTTTGTGTATTTCAAACACAAACAAAATCATAAACAGTTTTCCACTTGTCTTCCTGTGTAGATGTTTACAGTTTCTCCGTGGTAGATGTCCAGAAGGAGATTGCTGGGTCAAAGGGAATGGGCATCTTCTACTGTAGGATATTGACAGATTGCTCGCTGAAGCCATTGTACCAATTTGCATTCTAGCTAGCATGGCTGGAGGAGGGGGTCTAGTGGGTTCCACGCTGGCACTCGATATGGTTAGATGTGGCACTTTGCCAATCTGATGGGTGTGAAATTGCATCTTCGTGGTTTAAACTTGCACTTTATTCTTTACGAGTGAGGTTGAACATCTCACGTGTACTTCATGCTGCGTTGTTTTTAACTCAGGATCGGTGTTGGTCTTGTCTGAACACAGACCATGGGATGACGAAGAGGCAAATAAGGGAGACCAAAGCGAGTCGGGGAAAGTGTGGGGAGACCTCAAAAGATACAGTGGAAGGAACGATGCCAGCCTGTTCTCTGGGGTGGGGTGGTGACTGGCAGCGTGGTGACGCACACCCGTGGAGCCTCCTGAGTGTGGCAGGTGCCTTCTGGATCTGTCCTGTGTAAGGTAGGCTTATTTCAAGCCCTGTTCGAGCTCCAGTTCATGCTTTGTTTGAGCGAAATGGGCTTTGGTGAAAATCATGTCAGGCCGCTTCTGGCACGCACAGCTGCAGGGCTGGACTTGGGGAGTTTCCTGTTGACCCAGTTGCTGTTTGAAGATCTTTTAGAAATCGGTCTTGTTCTGAACGTGCATTTCTTCGTCCTTTGGGTTAAGTTCTGTGCGCAGGAAGCCCTGTGCTCATCATCATTGGCTTGAATGTCCTGTGCACGTGCTGAGCACAGGATCAGAAGATATCCTCGTCACCCCAGCTCTTGTGCTATGTGAGTGTCAGTGCACTGAGCACAGTAGGTGCTGAGATGCCTTATAAATTAGTGACTCTTTGTAGCAAAGAATGGAGCACACCTGCATGTTCTCTTATTAAGAATTTAATCCCAGCAGAGGCAGAGGCAGGTGGATCTCAGTGAATTCGAGGCCAGCCTGGTTTACAGAGCGAGTTCCAGGGCAGCCAGAGCTGTTACACAGAGAAACCTTATCAAACAAACAAACAAGTGAATCCAGACTCAGGGAGTCTGCTCCCAGACCTTTTGAGTAAGCAGGCCTCAGGTGGAGCCCTGGAATCCGCATTTTCAAATGCTTAGTCCTTCTTCCTTCCACTCCCCACACTCTGCCCATCAGGATTTGAGAAATACCAACTTCCTGGGCAATAGCCCCAATCTCTTAAAAATATTGTTTAGAGAAAGTACCTGCCCTGGGAGGGGTTTTCAAAAATCAATGTAAAATTATTTAAGGTAGCGATTTAACTTCAAAAGCCAGAGATTGTTGCCTTTCTCCAGTTGTATTTCTTGACGTTAAACAACTGAGTTTTTATTACGTTCTTCTTTTCACAACAGAGATTCTGAGGGCTGGCCGTGTATCACCTGTGAAGTCTTTAAAAGAAACTTAAAAGAATTAAATCATAAAACATCAACACAAATATGAAAAAAAATGGAATATACATCATAGACCTAAATATCTCCTTTTCGGATATCAAAATGTAGCCTTATTGGGTTGTTTTTCAGATATAATGCTTCGGAACTACCACTTGATACTCTTTTTCTTTTCTTTACCTCCCCTCCTAGAACAGACCGTGTCTGAAGCTGATACGGCATTCACCATGCACGCCTTTGTTTGTGATTCTCTAGGCATCTGTCAATGTTTGTGTGTAAGACGTGTCGGGTGGCCTTTTGCAACTCTCTGGCTTTGCTCAACAATTATGACTGAGAGTATGTTGACTCAGAAATCCAGTTTACTCATTCCGATTGCTTTGTGACAGGCTTCTTCAACTTGGCCGTGTCTCTGTTTTTCATTCTCTTCTTCAGGGGCAGGTCTGATAGCATCTAAACTACTCTGTTCTGCAAACAGGGCTGCGGCGGATGTCCCAGTTCATGTGTTGGAAGCGTGGTTCCCCAGTAGGATGGTGGGGGCCTTTAAGAGGCTGGGCCTAATGGGAGATGGTAGCTCCTCAGGACATACCCTAGGAAGGGATTGATGTTGTTTTTCTGGGATTCACTGAATTCTTACATGAGATGTCATAAGAGGGGCCTTGGTCGAGCAAGCTCTTCCCTGGGCTCTGTGGCTTCCTGCTTCCCAGTATGATTGCTCCTGGCCACATGTGCTCCTGTCATTGTGATCCATGCATGCAAGGCTCTCGGCAGAGCCCTTGCCATATGCTGTTTTGACTTTGAGTCTCTAACACCATTAGCTTGGGGCCAGAGAGATGGCTCAGCAGGTGAAGTGTTTGCTGCCAAGCTTGATGACTTGAGTTGGATCCCTGGGACCCATATGGTGGAGGGAGAAAAACCAATTTTCACAAACTGTCCTCTGATTCCACAATCTTCCAGTAGCACTTGAACTGCTGTATACATACATGTTCATGCACACACACACACACACACACACACTCTCTCTCTCTCTCACACACACACATGCACAATGTGTAATATAATGTAATGTAATATATGAAATATAATTTTAAATGTATAAGCTAGATAAAGCTCCTTCCTTCCTTCTTTCCTTCATTCCTTCCTTCCTTCTTCCTTCTCTCCTTTTCCTCCCTCCCTCCTCCTTCCCTCCCTCCCTCTCTCCCTTTGTTTTTGTTTTTGGAGACAGGGTTTCTCTGTGTAACAGCCCTGGCTGTTCTAGAATTCACTCTGTAGACCAGGCTGGCCTGAAACCTAGAGATCTGCCTGTCTCTGCCTCCTGAGTGCTGGGATTAAAGGTGTGTACCATCATGCCTGATTCTTGTTTCTTTATGAGACCCAGTCGTGGGATATTCTGTTCTAGCAGTGGAAAATGGAGTAAATATGCTACGTATTGCCAGAGTGTTCTGGGAAGTAGTTTTATCCATGCTGAAGAGCTGCTAAAGAGCCTTACACTCAGAATTTCTGACTCTGGAGCCTGGGTTGGTAGAGTGTGTGTGTGTGTGTGTGTGTGTGTGTGTGTGTGTGTGTGAAGTGTCCTGGTTAATTCTGATGAGCTGCTGAGGTTGCTCAACCACCTTGTTTTGCAAAGTGAAATGTTATTTTTGAAGGGATTTGTGTGCATATCTGGGAGCACCTGTCAGGTCTCGGGTCTCTCCTGATGTGGGATCCAGGGATGGAACTCTCAGTCAGTCTTGTGCAGCAAGCACTTACCCACAGAGCTATCTCATGGCCCTAAACTGTGTTCGATAACCTACCAGGGCAGGAGCTAAGCCTATCTTTCGGTGATTTCCCATCTGTCAGCATGGTGCCTGGCACATTTGGGTAATAGATGTTCAATAAATAATTCTTGATGAATGAGTAAAGAGGTCTAGCATGGTAGCATGGAAAAATTGCTTTGTAGCCAGGTGTAGCAGTGTACACTTGTAATCCTAGCATATGTGAGGTGAAGAATAGACGGTTAGGGGTTCAGAGTTCAAAGCCAGCTCGGCCTAGAAAACAAAACCAAAAAAGCCAAACCTGCAAATTTGTTCATAAATCAGTGTTTCTTTTGGCATAGAATGCAAAGAACTTATGAAAATGTTGAGTCTGATTGGCAGGTCTGGAAGGAGATGGAGAGTTTGCCCATATAGTCCCTTTTCTGGGGAAGCAGGTGCTTTCGGTGGGAGCACAATTAGGGCAGCAAGATCTAAGGAGGAAAACAGGAGGATGGCTTCCTTACCGTGTAGTTGTAAGGTTTGGGATTGGAATCCTGCTTGGTAAATCTCAGAGCCCGTCTCCTCGTGCCTTTATAAGAAGAGCAAACAGCCACATGCCCTCCTCCCTGCCTTCCCGGGCATCAAAGGGACTCCCCTGTGGAAGCCCTTGGCAAGCCGTGCTGGCCTTGTGCATGTTGCTTTTTATAATTATCTCCCTCTGGTCGTGAGTTAGTGTCTTCCTTCAGTTGGCTGAAAGCTCAAAGCTCATTTCTCAAGGCCCAGGAAACCTCTGCTTTCCTTTTGAATTGTGGCTTGTGGTTTGTGGGGCTCTTTAGCGGGCTTTGGGAATGGTGACATTGGGGGTACAGAGACCAAATCTACTTCTTGTTGAGATTTCCTGGGTGCAGGATCTCTGCCATGCCTGTCGGACATGATCTAGCAGCAGGTGTCTTGGTCAGTGGCAATGCCAGCTGACATGCTAGAGTGGATGGTGGAAATTTCATGAAGCCTCACCCTGAAATGCAGAGCTACAGGCAATCAGTGGTGCTGAGCGAGAAGAATCTTTCCTGGCTCCCCGAAAGGGCTTCCTATCCCAAGCAATCAGCCCTAAGCACATGTACATAAGAGTAACACTTAATGGAGCAGGGTGTGTGTGTGTGTGTGTGTGTGTGTGTGTGTGTGTGTGTGTGTGTGAGGAAGAGGAGGCCATGAATGTGAGAATGAGTGGAGGGGGCATGAGAGAAGTTGGAGAGGGGCTGGGAGGGGTAGAAATTATGTAAATACAGTATTCATGTATGAAATTCTAAAACAATAAATAAATAGAACAAATCCATCCCTTACCTTCATTCTAACTGAGTGCTCCAGAGATGAAGGGGGCCCTGTCTCGCTGCTTCTGTGCTGTCAGAGAGACAGCTAGAGAGAAGCCCACTGCTGTCTCCTAACCAGCTTTGCCCCATAGCCGGAGACTGTCATTTATCCCCCAATCAGTCTTCTGCAAGCCAAAGTGATGCTGCAGATGACTGGAAGTGCTGGTCACGCTCTGTGCCTGGACTCTGAGCTACTCAGGGAGACACTGAGAGTGAGCCACCCTGGGACGCTGTCATTTCAATGTCAGACATCGGGGTCCTTTGATAAGTGGAGGAGCTCTGTCTCATTGGTCTAGGAGAAGGCACGTGGCGTGGAAAATGAAGGCAAATAAAAAGTTTAAGTACAATGATACTCAGAAACGTATGTGTATGTGTGTGCGCATGCACACTGTGTGTGTGTGTGTGTGTGTGTGTGTGTGTATGCGTGCGTGTGTGCACTGGGGGTGAGGTACTTCTATTCCCAATTCTTCCTCTAGAGAAAATGGAGTAGATTTTAATTTTTGTCTGATATGAATGGATACTCTGACTGCATGGATGTTTGTGTACAACTTGTGGCCCTGTGGACACCAGACGAGGGCTTCAGGTCCCCTGGAATGGAGTTACAGGGGTTTTAGATGGTTGTGAGCTGCCATGTGGGTTCAGGGAATTGAACCCGGTCCTCTGGAAGAGCAGCCGGTGCTCTTAACCACTGAGCCGTCTCTCCAGCCCTGGTCAGTGATTCCTAATGCTGCTTTTCACCTTAACTTATCTAATAGTTAGCCTTAAATCTGTAGATTTCGTTTCAGTCGAACCTCAGAGAGCTTCCTGAGGGCCGGCAGCCTGTGACTGAGCCCTGGTTTGAGTTTCTCCAGGATGTTGGGTGGGTATGAGAGCTCAGTATTCCCACCTCTCACAGACTCCATTCCCAACCATATCACATGGGTGAGGAATGAATTTACCTCACTGGTCAGTCTACTGGACTCAGAAGGAATCAGTTGTGCCTAGGACTTTGTAGGGTACCCATACACTTTGTAACATACATTCTGAGTGCCCCGTCCTTTCCTATTAGCAGAGGAGTTCAGACAGCTGAGATGGCAGAGCCTTGAGCCGGGTATCCCAGCTTCTTTCTAGCTCAGCAATGTCAGGCAATTCTCTTTGACCCACTGGAGCCTGCACGGTAATCACCCTGGCTGCAGGAATGACTAGTTGGAACCTAGTGTTGGCTTTAGTCAGGGAAGGCAGAAGGTGGAAAGACCTGTGACGGAAGACTGGAGTGTCATCAGGATACCTAGGCTGAGGGTGAGTAGCCAAGCTTTGGGGCTTTTTCCATCCCCTGATAACGAGGGCACACGGTCTGCCCAAAGCTATTTAGTCATCCGAGGAGTGCATGCCACCCCTTTTGAGTTTTTTGGTGTGCACAGTTAGGTGTTCCTAACTGGGAAATATATACAGTACGAAGTCCAGTTCCTTTAAGATTTTAAATCAAGCCTTAATTTACATTCATGTGGCAATGCTTATAGCTTTTGTTTCATAAGTGTCTTATGCAGGCACAGATAAATATGTTTATATTCCTAGTTTTAATTTTTATTTTATTTATTTAAGATTTCTATTTTATTTTATTTAAAATTTTTGTTTTTGACTCATTTATTTTATCCCATTTTATTTTATGTATGTGAGTATTTTGCCTGCCGGTGTGCATGTGTACTGTGTGCATGCCAGAAGAGGGCGTCACATCCCCTGGAACTAGAGTGAAGGGCGGTTGGGAACCACCATGTGGGTGCTGGGAACTGAACCCAGGTCCTCTGCAAGAGCAACAGGCGTTTGTAACTGCTGTGAGTGAGCTATCTCTCGGCTTCCTTCCGAACTTTTACAGACATGGTCACTGCCTCTTGTTTTTGTGTCCTGGTCTCTGTAAAGAGCACCCTCATTCCTCTCTCATTGCTGAGGAATATCCAGTTGCTTGAGATGTGCTGGATTCTCTTAGCCAGGTCTCCACCGAGCAGCAGGTTTCTAATCTTTGCTTTTTACCAACAAAGCTCTCAGGACCAACTTTTTCATGTATCACGCTATCAGTGGGAGAGCATGTCTGCGCACTGACCTCTTAGAAATGGTTTTGGATCAGAAACTTTGACTCTGAGAGATTTAACTGCCTGCTACCAGCCACACGTGCAGCTGATGTTTCCCACAGCCTTGTCTTAGCTGGTATCTTCAGAAACGCTGGGCCAGGCGGGGAAAATGGCATCTTGGTGTATTTTTTTTCACCTCTTTTACTAGAAGTGTATGTGAAGAGCTGTTCATCTGTTCATACATGTAAGAGAATAACTCAATTTAAGCTCAGTGTTTGCTTTTAGCAATTATTTTCAAAGTTTGTTTTTATTTCCAGTCTGTCTCAGACTCCTTTTTTTTTTTTATTAAAATACAATTTAAAAAACGGATCACTAGCAAAATGGCATAAAAACCCAAGGATAAATAAAACAGTGGCCTCTTTTTTTTTTTTTTTTTTGACTCAGCCTGCAGCCTGACAGATACCAAATTGCTGTGACCGCTGTGGCTCTGCTTGTCGTGACTCCGTGTTTGCACTTCTGAGCCCGGCTGGGGGCTGGTACTAATGCTTTCAGGCAGTATTATTCTGAAGTGCTGCTAGCTCCTCATCGCCCTTCTCCCCCACCACGCTCTTTGGCATGAGGGGAGACAATGCGGAGTTTATATTTCTGCTTTCCCGACCCGTACATTGCCAATGATTTCATTATATTAAAGCGGTGCTGCGCTGGTCTGGAAGGACGTGGCTCTCAAATGCGGCGTGGCCGCTAATACTCAGGCATTGCGACTCTCTTCTGCCCGTGCTGGGAGGAGGTTGCCTCATCCATGAGGGGAGATCTCGGGGCATCTGATTGGGAGCGAAGCTCTTGGTTTCTAGTTCAATGAGGCCAGTGGCTGGGTGCCTGGCAACTGGAAAACAGACATGGCCTCTGTCATCGCTCTTGTGCGCTTGAGTTGAAATTGACTTCTGCGTAAGGACTCCATTGCGTATTTTACCAGTCAAAGCAGATGTTCCTTTGTGGGGTGACGTCATTGCCGCTGTGTAGTCAGATGTCCTAGGGTTTGCTTCCTCAGGGGTGGACACTTGGCGTCCATGTCAAAGCCCTTATATGAGGTCACATTAGGCTTCTGTCTTAGTGTTCTATTGCTGTGAAGAGACCCGATGACCACAGCAATTCTTAGAAATAATTGGGGCTGACTTACATTGTCAGAGTTTAATTCATCACCATGGCAGGAAGCATGGAAGCGCACAGGCAGACATGGTGCTGGAGATGTAGCTGAGAGGGCTGCATCCAGGTGGGCTGATGGCAGGAAGAGAAAGGGACACTGGGCCTGGCTTGAGCCTTTGAAACTTCGAAGCCCACCCCCAGTGACACACTTCCTCACAAGGCCACACCTCCTAGTGGTGCCACTCTCTATGAGCTATGGGGGCCATTTTCATTCAGACCACCACACCTTCTGAATAACATGCTCCCTTCCGGGATCACGTAAGTGACAGGAACCCACGCAGTCATGTCCTTATCGAAATGTTCTGCCTCCTTGGATACCTGGCTTCCTGTTGAAGTTCCGAGAGGTGCTGAGTAAAGGTTCTCCAACCTGGAGCCAGGGTTATAGAGTTTGACCACCATTGACTTCCACCTCGGCTGAGACCTGATCTTGGCAAGCTGCTTCAGCTTCACCATCCCTGCCTCTCCTTTGCCTGGGAGGTGGGGGTGGGGCTTACCCCTTGGTGAGTTATTGGCAGGAAGAGCTCACTGTTGCTTAGTGGCCCAGCAGTTCTGTAGGGATGTTTGCTTGCTCCTAACCAGGATGGCCATTCATAACACTCAAGGATGTGCCCAGTCAGCAGCCAGGAAACAGTCCTGGCTGCTTGCCCGCTCCCTCCACTCGCAGCGAAGGGATCGGGAAAGATGTGAATGAAGCAGCCTCCTCTGGCTTGACTCGTCAGCAGCTGATTCTGGAGACAGATGCTGTGGGTTTGGATCCCTGGCTCTGCCCTTGCTGGCTCAGTGAACGCCAACATTTCTGTGTGCAGGATGGGAGGACTCTGTCTTGGATTTGTGAGTACATGAGCGTGCAGATGTGCAGCGCTGGGTGTAACGGAGTAGGAGCCATTCCCCAGCCTTCCTCATTTTCCCAAGTATGTTCAATGAGCAGATGTGTGAAGTTCTCTCTGTGGCCAACATTGCCAGGTGTTGGCACATGAGTCCAACATAATCGCTTCCTGAGGAGGTTCTGGATTGACAGGTCTAACCTAGAGCCGGTGGGCTTTTCTGTAGTAAATAGCGCGTAGTAAATAGTTTAGATTTTGTGGGTCGTAAAATCTCTGCCGCAGCTCCATGATCTCGTGAGCGCAGTTGCAATGACTGTATTAATGGTCACAGCTGGGTTGCAGTAAAACTTTGTAAAAACAGTAGCTTAGAGTGGATCAGTGAGCTGTAAGCTGTACACAAGCTTCTAGAAGGAAGACGTGGCAACCAAGAAGTTACTTGTGACACGTGGCAACCAAGTGTCACAAACTGGGAGGAGTACTGGAAGGAAACGGAAAAGTCTGTGAAGGGGAAGGGCCAGGGAGTAAGTGACACCAAAGCCATATGGTGAGGTGGACACCTCTGGAAAGGGAGAGTATGCCAGACAGGGTGCAGCTCTGAGGGAGGGAGCCGTGGTCTAGATAGTTCCAGCCAAGGGCCTTGTCTCCCAATCTGCTTTTGTGTGCTCTGTATGGTAGGAGTGCTTCAGCTTGCTTTGGATAAAATATGCAGTTTTGCTCTATGTCATCCAACTCCAGTTTTCTCTTCTTTTTTTTTTTTGTTTTTTTTCCCCCATAGCCCTACAGAGAGATGAGCTGTATTGATAGACTAAGACATTTTTGTTCCATGTCCTCTAATGATTGTATTCACCCTCTCTCTGTGTGTTCCCTTGCTTTGCTACATTGTTTGCAGTATCTGTGAAGGAACTTAGAAAGTGGAGGGGTAAGATTGCACCCTATTTTATTATTTCCTTAGAATTCAGTTCTCTGACAGGGTTTCTCTGTAGCTTTGGAGTCAGTCCTGGAACTAGCTCTTGTAAACTAGGCTGGCCTTGAACTCACAGAGATCCACCTGCCCCTGCCTCCTGAGTGCTGGGATTAAAGGTGTGCACCACCACTGCCTGGCCAGTCCTCTTTTTGCCTTTTAAATTTTAGTATAATCTTATTACTTGGAACAATGATGGAAAACTGTTTTTTCCTTGACAACATTTCCTGTCCTGGTTCTGCCAACCCCAGTGGTTCATTTTCTTCAAGCGGGCTGTAGTGTCCCAGAGAGGTCTTGTTTGTTTTGTCTTCCTCTCGTGTGTGATTGCATGCTTGCGTGTGTGTGCATGGCTCCGAAGGAAGCCAGGACAGGAAGCTGCATTCCCTGGGATTGGAGTGACAGGAAGTGGTGAGCCTTCCTGTGGGTGCTGGGAGTCAAACTGTGGTCCTCTGAAAAAGGAACCCACGCTCTCGGTCACTAAGCCATCCCTGCATTCCCCCGATGAAGGTTTTGTTTAAGAGGGCAGGGATGTTTTCTGTTTCAGAGGATGCTTGTGACCTAGGGGTGCTTCTGTACCACACTAATGTCTAGCCTAATGGATGAGCTCAGATTCAGTTAGAAGACTGGGCTCAAAGAATATGGTGGGGAGTGATTGTAATAGACACGGAGCATCATGCTTACTTCCACATTCTGGTGCACACCGGGTGCACAGAGTGTGCACTCCCGAGCTCTCTGTCTCTCTACCCTCCCCTCCCCCTCCTCCCCTTCTCATTCTTCTCCCTCTTTCTCTCCTTCCCCCTCCTCTTCCCATCCTCACCTCCCTGGATGGGTGGAAGGATTGAAACCTAGGTCCTCAGAGAAGTGCCGGCACAGCCAATGCCTGCTTCCCGTTCGTTATCTGTCATTATTATCGAGCGCACACGAGGCACCAGGTCCCTTATTCCTCCTCAGCCTTATTGGTGGCTCTTGATACGTTTCACAGACTTGGGCTGCATCCTGTCCCTGGGCTGTGTGATGACCTTTTGTCACAGGCAGTCCAGGAATACAGTCCCTTTGAACGTTCCGCTGTCCTATGGACATCTAGTTAGTTAAGAGTCTCTTTTCAAACATAAATCTGGAGTTTTCCCAGTAATATTTGCCATCCTATTGTCTGTTTTAATTCACTTTCTGTAATCAGTGTCGTCTTCTGTATGGATTTAGATACAGCCTTTGGCCCTCTCTGAGTCCCCTTTCTACTTTGTACAAAGTCCAAAGAGGTGACATGTCGATCTAGGGCAAGGCCATTTATTTCTCTGGCATTGGTTTTCACACCTGTAGTGCGGCCTAGCTGACTTCCCAGGCCCCTTCTGGCCCCAGCGTTTTTGTTTTGGGTTCTCACGTGTTGCTCGCCATTTCTTCCAGACCTTGCCCTCCTCCTGCTGCTGCTCTGATTATCCTTTCTCTCAGGAAGCCCCTCCCCCGGAGGGATTCTCGCTTGTTTTCCTTATAAATTACCTTTAAACATTGTTTTAAAGAAGAAGTTCCTTTTTGCGCCATCCTGTGCATTTACGGTTTGTCTTTCAAGGGTTGTTTGTTGTGTGTCGGAAGCTCCCTCGGTTGTCTCTAGAGGTGCTTTCGAAAGCTAACACTGCAGTCTTGTTGGAACTTGTCCCAGCTCAGAGTCTATTTTTAATAAAATTCTTTGTATTGTTTTTCAGAAGGTTCCCCCTTTCTTTCACTGACTGAAGTAAGAACTTTTGTTTCTTATGCTTCACATCCTGTGGTTTTCCCGAAAGGACTGGTTCTCAGTTCAGCCTCTGGTCATACAGCATTTATGTTTTCAGGGCCTCCAGTTGCCGTCTGCGCTGCTATGCTAGGCTCCCGCAGTAGGAGCACAAGCCTTGTGAATATGATACCGATAGCCTTCACCGTTTGTCACCTCTCTGTTGTCCCTTGGAATAGGCAGGTTGCACATCAGCACCAGGACCTCTGAGAGGTGAAGGGTCAGAACACAAAGAAAATAAATCCTGGCAAGAAAAGGCCGGCAAGCAGTGAGGGACGTGCACACGCTGCTCGCTAGTATAGAGGATTAGCTTACTCAACTTTAGTTACTAAACTTATTAAATATGAATCCCCAAATAATATATTGTCACAGTTAAAAAAAAAATGAGAGTTCAAAGGATAAAAAGAAAGCCCTTGGAACTGGAGAGATGGCTCAGTGGTTAAGGGCATTTATAATTCTTGCAGAGGACCCAGGTTCAGTTTCCAACACTCACATGGTAGTCAACCATCTGTAACTTCAGTCCCAGGGGATCATATGTCCTCTCCTGACCTTTGTGGGCACCAGGCGCACAAGTAGTGCACATACATACATGCAGGTAAAACATACACACACATAAAATAAATAACTCTTCCAGAAAGCAAAGCCCCCTGTGACCTTTTCATTCCTTAGCCATATTCTCCGGCAGTGTTATCACTATTTTCTTAAGTGTAAGCCAGGTGCAGTGGTATTTATTTGTCTATGACCCCACCTGCTCTGGAGGCTGAGGCAGAAGGATGATATGAACCTAGGAGTTGAGCTTTATTTGGGACAATGGAGGGAGAGCCTGTTTCAAAACCAAACAGAAAACAAACAAACAAGCAAAAAAGCCCACAAACAAAATGAAAACAAACTCTCAGACCAAAAAGCAAGTACTTTTTCAAGTAGTCTGGAAATTTTCACTAGATGACCACTGCGGCTTGCATAGCTTTGGTCCCCTTGTTCCTTAGAGTTAGAAGAGAATGGAGCACATAGCGGGCACAAACAGGGTAGTTGTGTGTTGCCTGAATAAAAGACCTTTCAGGGTCGTCCTATGTACATTGTCACTGTGCCGTGCTTTGCTTATCCTTTGTCTTGTACAGTTTTGCAGAGCAGTACCTAAAAAAGAAATTTTACTTTAAAAATTACCTACAGAGAAGGAGTGAGTTTAGTTGGTAAAGCATTTGCCTTGGATTCCGGAGGTTATGAATTCATTTCCTTTACCACAAAAATAGAAATACTGATGTGGTATTTTGCTATATAGATTATTATAATCATTTCATCAGCTTGTGATACTTATAACTTTTTTCTGTTACAACCCTTGCTGCAGGGACTGTTTGAGACTCTGACTGCTGATTGTCCCTGTAATCTCTACTTTCTATGTCTAGTGTAAGAGAAATTTGTAACTGATCACGAATGTTTGGGTGATCGCCACCTATGCTCGGCTCCCTTGCAGCTGTGTGGCTCTAAGACTGAGATTCTTGGTTAGGGGGTTTAACAAAGCAAAAGTATCTGCTGTAGCTCTGAAGAGCCTCCTTACAAAGGGAGCCATCCCTCTATTTCCCCTTTTAATGGGACAGAGGTTGGCAGGAGTTAGTAATCGTCTTGGTTCCAAAACTGCAAATGGACTCTTGCTCACGACAAAGTGACAAGATGTGAGGACCCTTTGTCCACAGCACCCCAGGGCGGCCACACCAGACCTACACTGCATTTTCTTGAACATTTATGTGAAAGAGACAAATAAATTTTCATTTTGTGAAACCACAATGTGAGTTGGATCTTTGTTACACTCTCTGTATCTACCTGCATGAGTGTATCTATATAATAACTTAGAGTAGAATTGCAGGATTGAGGGACATGGTCACTTAAATTCTCGACTGATTCCACCCAATTGACCTTTAAGCATTGATCGTTACCATCACCATGTGGTGAGATAGTCGCCATCATGTCTGTATTGCTGTATCATGGATGCCTTTCCATATAATGGATAGAACCCCCAAATACGTTGAAGATGTACAAAGATTCACATTACCAGATGAAAATGCTGGGATGTAAAAGCAAGAGCTTAGTTCCAAATGTCAATATCCATTATATTCTGTATCCATGGAAACCAGTTCCTGTGTGTCTATAAAGGGAATGGGAGAATGGGGAAGTGTTGGAGGGTACCACTCATGTTTCATTGAATAGTGCATTGAGAGAATATACAGACCTGTGTCCAAATTATGCACACAGTTGCATCACAGACATCCATGATCATCCCTGTCTGTGCCTACCCACCTGACCATCCATCTAACTACAGATACTATGGGCCTACTGTGTGCTCATCACTGAGAACATGGTTTTGGGAAGGTCATACGGTCTTTGCTGCCATATTGTATAGATAAGATTTTAGGGACCAAATGTTAATGATTATGTCAATAGTAATATTGTCACATGTGGGAGAGACAGTGTGCATTAAGAGATGTGGAGGAGGTGTATCAGTTTCTTCTTCCTGCTATAAGAACATTTACCCTAGTGGCTAGAGAGGCGGCTTAATAGGCAAGCTGTGCAAGTGTGGGCATATGCATTCCCATCCTAGTATCCAAGTAAAAAGACAAGCGTGGAAGCTTGTATGTGTAATTCCAGAGCTGGGAGCTTAGGTGGAGATGGGAGTGTCATAAGGGCTTACTAACTACCAGCTCTAGGTTCAGTGGGAGACCCTGCGTCAAGGGAATAAGCTAGAGGGTGGTAGAGTATAACATCCAATGTCTTGCTCTGACTTCCATATGCTTGCACATATGAAAGTATGTGGACATGTACACGTATGTAGACATGCACACACATGTATAAACATCACACACACACACACACACACACACACACACACACACACACACCTTAAATCAGTAGCTCAAAAAAAGCAGCCTTATTTCTTACAGTACGTGGCCCGGTTGCTCACTCTCCTGAGGTTCTAGGGTGCAGCTGCTTCCTAGCTTTTAGGATTTCTGCAGGTTGCCTGTGTTCCTTGACTCCTGAGCCGCTCTCTCTCCGTGGCCAGAGGTGTAGTAGTTTCAGTGTCTCAGTGCTCTGTTTGCATTGTCTGTCTTCACTCATTCTGACCCATGGGGACACTGAGCATCCTGCCAAGTTCATCTACCATCTAGAGCATCCAGAACAAATATTCTGTATCAAGATCCTTCATTTAGTGATATCTGCCAAGTCCCCTTTACCATGCATGCATTGTGATGGTTCCAGGGGTAGGAAGTGAACATCTGGGGAGGGAGGTCATTCTATCAGTCATATCACTGGGTTTGCAGAGAGGGGCTGCCCTGTGAAGAGTACCCTGAGGAGCTGGCTTTTAAAAATTAGACTTGTATGCTGTGGGATAATGCTCTTATACACTGCAAAGATTTGTTACTTGTATTGGTTTAATAAAATATAGATTGACAAGTAGCCAAGCAGGAAGTATGGGTGTGGCAGTCAGACTAGGATAATTCTGGGAAGAGGAAAGGCAGAGAGATGCAGTAGCAAGCCAGACACAGAGGAAGCAAGATGAGGATGCCTTACTGAGAAAAGGTACCAAGTCATGTGGCTAAACATAGGTAAGACTTATGGGTTAATTTAAATTGTAAGAGCTAGTTAGTATAAGCCTGAGCAATAGGCCAGACAGTTTATAATTAATATAAGCCTCTGTGTGTTTATTTGAGACTGAACAGCTGCAGGACCCAATGGGATAGAAACTTCCATCTATACTTGTTAAGGTCCAGGCAGGGGAAAGGGAATAGGAAAGAACTTGGGTGACTGGAGACTGGAAAACAGCCGTTGGTCTAGGCAGGGTGTGCCGGACAATGAGTGACAAGCGAAGTTAACGACAGCAGTGAAAGCCACTGGTGGGATTCTAAACAGTTTTGTGTTTGAAAAGAATCCTTCTTCTGCGTGCTTAGGGGTGGCTAAGGAGGATGGTGGAGGCTGTGTAAGAGCTGGTGGTGGAATGGATGAGAGATCCTGCAGCCTTGTCTAGCTGCTGCTGAACAAGAAGTGTATGGAGTGGAGAGATGGAAGGAGCTTGTCAGTAGAGCACAGAGATGGATGGGGACAGCACAGCAGCAGGTATGCCAGGTATGACCTGGAGGCGCTAGCCTGAGCCCTGATGAGGGCAGGGACTTTTACTAAGTGGGAAAATTCCAGGGGCGTGAGGTGTTCCATTACAGACGGATGTTGTGTTGAGGAACCGTGGATAGGTACATGGGAATTGTACCTTCAATGTATGCAGCATTGAAGGTAGCTTGAAGGGAAGTTTGCAGGGTGCAGATAGTTAGACATGGTCGGCTTGCAGCGGCTGCCTGCAGCCCTGCAGTAGCATCTGCTGGGTCACTGGAGAGAGGCAGGGGAGAGGCCTGGGGCCACCTCTGGGAAAAGCCAGCTGTCTACAAATGCCCCAAAGGCCACCTCTGGAAAAAGTCAGCTGTCTACAAATGCCCCTTTTGGGGAGCTTACTGTGTTTGTAGCTTCTCTGGGTGATGTGGGGGTAAAATCCAGGAGATTTTTTTTTCCTTTGAGTGCTGGGGTTGAGTCTAATGTCCTTGCAGATGCTAGGTGCGATATGGAGGTGAGGAAGCACTGGCAGTCCTTACAGGGTTAGTAAACACACGGCACTGGGTTCCTAGGCTGCTGTAGTCAATTATATTGTCTTGTGGCTTAAATAATCTACTTTGATATCTTTTAAAAGCACCAATTTATGTACTACTGATTGATTTATTATTGTATGCGTATGAGGGATATGTGTGCCACAGTGCATGTGTGGAAGTCAGAGGACAGTGTTTCTAAAGTTGGTTCTCTACTTCTATCTCTACATGGGTCCTGGGGATCAAGTTCAGGTCACCAGCCTTGCAAGTCAAGTATTTTACGTGCAGAGCATTGGCTTTGTTATAATTCTGAAATCCAAAGAACGCCCGGTTGGTAGAGGGCTGCACCCCCACCCCTCCAGGGTTCTTTGTGTAGCCCTGGTTGTCCTGGAACTCACTTTCTAGACCTTGAACTCACAGAGGTCAATGCCTCCCCAGGCATTTCCACAGCAGAGGTTGAACCGTGCCTTGGCTTTGTCCCATCCACCTGCAGCTTCTGAAATTGTCACACAGTATTGTGCTCTGCCTTGTTCATGCTCCCACTTTGAAGGACAGTTGTGAGCATTCTGAGCCCAATGGATAAGGCAGAGCAAGCCCCGTTCTAATGCCTTTTAAAAATATTCTATTTATTTATTTTATACAGATGAATGTTCTTTCTGCATTTTTTTTTTTATGGTGGAAGAGGGCATCAAATTCCACTCTAGATGGTTGTGAACCACCATGTGGGTGCTGGACATGGAACTCAGGACCTCTGGAAGAGCAGCCAGTGCTCTTACCTGCTGAGCCATCTCTCCAGACCCTCAGATGTGTGAATGAATACCATCTCAGTTTTCCTCTGTCCTGTGAGGTAATATAGCCCCCAGTTTTGGAGATTAGAGCAAGGGTGTCCTTGCTGAACTGTTCCTCCACCTATAGACACATCCATCTGCTGCGGAATGATGTTTTGGTAAGTGCTGGGTCACAGTTACCATACTGATTCCATAAGACTATAATGGAGCTAAAGAATTCTTATTGCCTACTGTTGTATGTGAGAGATTTTTTCCTAGAGGCATAATTCTCTCTCCACACATCCATACTACCCCCCCACATATGTCTAGGTGTATGTATGTATATGTTGTTTTTGTTTCCCCAGAAAGAAACCCAGGACAGACCAAAGTAATGATTGTACAAAAGTCTAACTTGGTGAACCGATGAATTTCTGTTGGGGTTCTTAACTAGTGTATGGGTGAAGGGTTACTTACAGAATCAAGTAGGACTCCAAAGCTGACCCTGAGAACAAGGTGTGGCATCATGGAAGCTGCAACCCTAGAGCTCTTTGCATGACGTACAGGCAGCTCAAGAGGTCAGAGAGTGTCCCCTCTGCAGTTGGATGGGTCACAGTTCCCTATCCCAGCAGTTTACTGCTTCTGTCTCTCCGGAGAGGGACCCCCATTTTCAGCCTTCCCAGGCATGTGAAGTTGTTTACCCCTGGTTCTCCTGAGCCTCTTCATTGTCTCCTGGGAAGCACCTTTTAACTTGGAGGGCACTGTTAACGTTACATTATCCGAAGTAATGCCATCTCTGTAAAAGGATAGAGTGACCTGTTCCTCAGTGTGACATGTCGACACAAACCTATTGCTAGTCATGTGAAAGAACAGCATGCACTGCTAGGCAGGGCACACGACCCTCGGTAGCGACAGTAAAAGCTAAGAATCTGCATCATGTCTTTTCTGTGCTTTGGGCTGTTTTAGCATGCTCTCCGTTTACAGTGTTTCCTGGAGTGCGCAGTCTCGTGTGACTCCCTAACTTTCTTTGTTTTTATGGGTATGTGGTGCGGGAGAATTATCTGTATTCTGTCAATCATGTATTTTAATAAAACGCTGATTGGCCAGGCAGGAAGTATAGGCGGGTCAACCAGACAGGAAGTAGAGGCGGGGCAATGAGAATAGGATAAGGCTAGGGAGGAGAAAGCTCCCTCAGCCACTCCTGTGCAGACCACCGAAGAGACAGCATGTAACTTGCCCAGCTGAGAAAGGTACGCAGCCATGGGCTAACGTAGATAAGGATAATGGGGTAACAAAAGTTGTAAGAACTAATAAGTAGCCTGACCTAGTGGGCCAATCAGTTTATAACCTTATGGAGTCCTGTGTGTGATTATTCTTTGTTGCTTGCCAGCTGTTGGGGTACTTGGAGGGATGGAAACCCCAACAAGCTGGCCCTCATGTTACAGGTATGCACATGGCTCGCGTGGGCTTACGTGCTCCATGTGTGTGTAGGAGCCCATGGGGGCCAGAAGAATGCATCAGATCCCTGGAACTGGAGTTGTAGGTGATTGTGAGCTGTTGTGTAGGTGCTGGGGATTGAACCTGGGTCCTCTGCAAGAGCAATGGATGCTCATAACCGGTGAACCATCCCTGCAGTTAGCTCCCTTATGTGCCTTCTTGATCTCACCATCTTTTCTAGCCCTTGACTTGATCTTCTGTTTCCTTTGTCATGCCCCAAGAAGCAATAAGTTGTTCCATACATATGTACCTATGCAATACACACTTCATATAGCATAGGTCGTGGGAGGTTGTACTTTCAGGCTAGTGTGTGTATTCCCTATGTCCACTAATGATAAAATTGCCTAAATAACGTATTTCTCAGCACGCATCCTCATGGTTAAGAGATATATGGCTGATTGTAGGTGTAAAAATATAAACAGAATAGCCCAGTGAGCCCACCATCCACACTGTCGCTCAGCTTCAACTACACGGCCTTACCCCCTTCTGTACCTTTCCTTGCTTCCCCAGTCTTAGAAATCCTCTGACTTTTATGTGTTTCAGCAGAAACAGTTCAAAGATGACAAGCTCTGAGGGAGACGTAAGAACGAGGTAGCAACGGCAGGAGACAGGAGGGAGTATGCGAGGTATGAGGGATGCTGAGCGTATGGTACGATAGAGCTGAGGAGAGATGCTTAGGTCACGGAAGCATCTCCATTCTTTACAACAGAGAGGCACATAAGCTTATGAGCAGCCAATTAGGGGAGTGAGTCCTGGACTGCTGGTGCAAAATTTCTTTCTTTTTTCTTCTTCCTACCGGGTTGGCCTCAAACTCAGCAATTCATCTGCCTCTGCCTCCTGATTGCCGGGACTAAAGACTGTGTTACCACACCCAGCTCGAAGACCTCCAGAACTGGGTGAATTTGGATGAGTCTGGTCAGTGTGATTGTTGGACCTTTCTTTCCTTCTAGTACAGCACAGACTGGGTGTATATTGAGAAAGCGATGGAGAATTTGTTCATAATGGGTTCCTACTTTGCTGGGTGGGAAGTCCAACAGGTAGGGTCTGATGGCCTGTTAACATCGGTGTGAGTGGATACTACGTCACCTCAGGGTCTCTGTTCTCAATACAAATCTTCATCCTAACTTCCAGGCTCCTTTTCCACAAACGGCAAAATTACTGCTAAGACAGGCAAGACTTACCTAGCAAAAATCGTGTGTTAACTTCTCTGTGTTGTCTTTTTTTTTTCATAAAGAAAGAGCTAATGAGATCTTGTTCCTACCACTGTGTTTCGTATGTTACATTTATCCTGATCTCCCTGCCTGCCATACATTCTAATTTTTCCTGAAAAAAAAAAAAAAGAATGGATGTTGGTCTTTTTAATACCAATCATTTACATTAATTTGTAATTTAGAAATAACTTTATTAAAAATGTTAGGCTTTTTTTTTTTTGTCAGTACTGTGGAATCCTGCCATAATTTGGTCTGTTATTTCAAAGGCTCGTCTGTAGAGTGAAGCCGTGTTATTGTGGAGACAATGGCTCTTTCCCTCATGCACTGAACTTGGCTCATGTTTGAGCATTGAGTCCTCTCTCAGACGGTGGGTAAAGGAGCCTAGAATGGTGACATAGCAGAGAAAGAGAGAGAGAGAGACAGAGAGAGACAGAGAGGGAGAGAGAGACACACACACACAGAGACACACAGAGAGAGACAGAGAGGGAGAGAGAGATAGAGAGAGAGACAGCTCACGGAATCAAGGCTGGGGAGTAAGAGCCTGCTGTATTTCTATTCAGTTGGCTCGCGTTCGAGTTATTTCCTATTTAAAGTGTGCTATGTGGCAAGGGGCCGTTTTGATGGTCATGTTTTTCTGAAGGAGGAGAGGAGAACTGTGTGAGTTAAAAGTACACAGCATTAGGAGGCTAAAGAGATAGCTTAATGGTTACGGGCACTTGTTGCTCTGGCAGAGGACCTAGGTTTGGCTTAGCACCAACATAGTGGCTCACAACCAACTTTAACTCCTGTCCTAGGGGATATGACACCTTTTTCTGGCACCAGGCACACACAGAGTACACATACACACATGCAGGCAAAACATTCATACACGTAAAAAATAAATTAAGGAATATACAGTATTAGAAATTGTCTAAAGATTTATTCTGTTGTTTACTCACATGTGTGTACACTTTTAATTAATGAGTCATCCCGCCAGGCCCGCAGCATTACCTTTTAATGTTTTCCGTTCTGTTTCCCAAATCCTCGTGCCTCTGCGAGCTTCGAGTTTCCCATGGTAGCCTGAGAAGAAGAAGGCTGCAGATGGTGAGGGACCAGAATCAGCAAGGCCCTCTGGTCCTACCTACTGCTCCTTGTCCATGCGTGGGCTCTGCACTCACAAGCCAGTCAAATACAGATCGGAGGCATTTAAGCATCTCACCTGTACTGAGCACACTTTGTCTTTACACTCGTGTACCAACAGTTTATATAGCAATCATATGATACCTGGTATTATAAGTAATGTAGGAAAGAAAGACACACAGGAGGATGTGCTTAGGTTATAAGCCACTACTATACCAGTGGTTCTCAACCTGTGGGTTATGACTCCTTCACTAGGGGTCACATATCGGATGTTTATATTACGATTCACAACAGTAGCAAAATTACAGTTATGAAGTAGCAATGAAATAATTTTATGGTTGGGGACCACAATATGAAACTGTATTGAGAGGCACTGACTATACTGTGGCGCCCCCTCGTCCAGCAAGGAAGAACAACCACGAAGTCGAGGATTCTTCTCAAATCACACTTTATTGGAGCCTCTTGGTTGAAGGGAGAGCGGGAAGCGAGAGAGAGCAAGAAACGAAAGAGAACAAGGAGAGAGAGAGAAAGCAAGAGAGAGAGAAAGCGAGAGAGAGAGAGAGAGAGAGAGAGAGGGAGAGAGAGAGAGAGAGAGAGAAGGCCAAGCGGCATCTGCTTATATAGGTTGAAGGGACTCGGGTACTGCCCTGATTGGTGAATACCAATCTGCTGATGCCCGAAGCCTCGGGATTGGCCAGGGACAAGGCTCAATTGCGCATGTACAGGCAAAGGGCGCTCAGCCCCACGTGGCAATACCAAATAAGGACTTGTTTACCTCCAAGCTGCAGGACCGCCAGCGCCATCTTGTAATGGTGATAATCAGTCGGCTCCTTACACTATACCATTTATGTAAAGGCACCGAGTGTCTTTCTAGGGGGCCTGGAACCTGCTCCCCGTGGTCAGTGATCATTGTACCTGACTCAAGTGAATTTTTCTTACTTACAGGCAGCCCACTCAATCTGAGTGAGAAAAGACCATCCATTATTAGTGACTAGCCCCAGGTAGGTGGGGCTTCATCACTGTTTTGATGGCTAGGCTCTGGCAGCATTTGGATAAGATTGAGCCTGACTCCTCAGTTCAGCCTTTGGGAATTTATTAGAATAGCTTGCAGGTCTAACTCGTCTACCAATGGCTGTTTACCAATGAAAAGTCCAAGAATCATGTAGTTGCTTAGTCTGTGAGGCTGGATGTCTCAGCTGGTCTTCAGTATATGCTGGAATCCCAAAGAAGTATGCTCTAATGCCAGTGAAGGAATGGGCTTGCTGGTGAGAGCAAGCGGGCAAAGAGAGCAAGCTTCCTTCTTCCGTGCCCGTTAGACAGGCTGCCAGCAGAAGGTGTGGCCCGTGTTAAAGGCGACTTTTCCCACCTCAAAAGATTCAGATGAAAAGTGGATCTTCCTACTGCAAATGATTTAATTAAGAAAAAGAAATCCCTCCCAGATGTATGTACCCAGTCTCTTGGGTTTTAAATCACTTCCAGACGTAGGCAACTGGGAATAGTCATCTTATTGTAAGCTTCTTGAGGATGAACCGCACAGTCCCTGGCACAGAGGGCGTGGGAGTTCTCGCCATGCTGGGGTATGACCAGCCTTAGCAGTCTGAGGCATCCGACCGCTGTCAGGTTTCACATTGGATCCTTTCATTATCTGCAACATTCTCTGCACATAGTCCCTTCTCATTATGACCCTCTCCGGGTCCTCTACTTAAAGGTACAGTCGTGCGGCCTTTACAACTCAATGCCCCTACCATCCCCAGCCCGTCTCATAGCTGTATTGTCTAATAGACTTGCTCCATGGTTCAGGCTGTTGTCACGTACACAGATGGGAACTCCGTGAGAGTAGGCATACAAGTCCGCTTCCTCACCATTCTCATTGATGCCTGGACCTAGAGACGGGTGCCTGACTCAACAGGTGTGCACTGTAGCCTTATCAGCAATTGACTTTGGAAGTGGTCCTGTCTTCCAGGCACTCTGTTTCTGAAAGTTGCTGCAGCTGTCTGGAATGTTTTATTCAAAGGATCATCTGCTCATTTACATACCGATCTCAAATGTCCTCTCCTCATGGGAGGTGACTGAAACTACACAGTGTCAGGCTGGGCAACACATGAGTTGGCTTCGAAGTACTGCGAGTGTATGAAAGAACACTCCTCGTATCCCCCATATGTTGTTGACAAGGGATGCTTGTTTCAGAGTGAGCTAGCTCATATCACCTCATTTCCTCATCTGTTTTCACGCCACCAAACTCTTGTTATGTTTTCTTGTAGGGCACCAATGCCTCTGCTCTGGAAAAAGACATTGGTCCAGAGCAGTTTCCGATCAATGAACACTACTTCGGATTGGTCAATGTAAGTATTTACTGTTTCCAATATTTTAGGGTATTTGATGTGACTTGCTGGCTGACTTTTGTTTTTGCTGTGTGAGACAAGAGCTATGTAGCTCTATACAGCTCTGTGTAGCTCTGTTGTATCTGAACTCATTTTGCAGACCTGGCTGGCCTTGAACTCTCAGTGATTCTCCTGCCTCTGCCTGAGCACTGCGACTTGAGGCTTATGTACCTTGCCCGTCTCTCTCTGCTACCATTGCCACCATTATTCATTGTTAAATAACTGGGTGCTTTAGTTAGTAGTAGAGGCAAATACTGGAGAAAGGCATTCTAATCTACTATTTAAAATGTACTAAATGTTGTCCCCAGCAAAGGACTTAATTACTACATTATTGATTGAACTCACAACCCCTTTCCTGCATGCCTTGAGGGGAGTCCCTTTGATATGCTGCTTTTATAGTGACTTCATTAGCATTTGTGGCTGAACCTGCTTTGATTTGTCCTCCCTTTCTCACAGCAGGAACCTTCCAGTCTTTGTATTGGTTTGGGCCAATACAACAGTGACCTGTACTTGACAAATAATATAGCATGTTTTTGAGATATATTAATAATATATCTTTAGCTCGGGGTGAGCTGTCAGTCAAGGACCAAGAGTCATGTATCCCAGAGTCACTTGGCCCCATTGTTGTGAGACAAAACTTTCCCTAGGAGATGCAATACCCATCCGCTCACCCCAGAGTGATGTAGGGAGCTCACGACAGACCAAATTACAGACACCGTCGAAGTCCAGTTTGGTGAACCAGTGAGTTTTAGTGAGGTTACATACAGGAATATGGGAGAGGTTACTTAGAGGAGCAGAAAAGAGTCAGAGACAGCTGGATCACCAAGGCTCACCCCAACATGGGTGACAGACAGCTCACTAAAACGGGCAAATCTGAAGTCTACTGCACAGCCTGCAGGCAGCACAGCAGGGTGGAGAGGGCCCTTTCCAGGCGCCTTTGCCTAAGCCTCCTCCAGGCTGCTTGGCTGGGCTGGTTTCTGCTTCTTCTAGGCAGCTGTCTGGTCTCAGAGTCTTCTCAGATTTTGTTCTTCCGAGAGTCCTCTTTGAAGTTTAGCTCACTCTGGCAGGGAGGGGCCTAGTGGATCCAGTCAGCTCCAGGGACTTCCTGAAACCGCTTTGAGTTGGTTACTTTCCTACTTAAGGAGTTTCCCTGTAGGATATGGAGTTTCGGTCTTGGAGGAAACTGTTTTACAACCTGTTTTCCTTTGTGCTAGACAGGAGCCCCTAGGACCTGGCCCTCCTTAGGCTCTGCTTCCTTGGCAAGGTGGTGGTAGGTCAGGTGTTAAGGTGGTATTGCCCATCACCACTGAGCTTTTTACTTCACCATCTTCTCTTTATTGAACAGAAGTTTTACATGTTGAGGATGCTAGTTCATAGACACATGGCTTTCTGGAGCAGCTTCTCCGCCGGTCTGCCAGCTTTCTGCTGTGTTGTGTGCTTGAAGAAGTTAGGCACATTCTTTCTCAGTAAATGCTACCTTGGATGCAGAGGAAAGAGCCCCATCTTTTATTCTCCATGTACTGTTAACTAGTGGTATGAACTGTGGCAAGGAACTTGGTTTTGTTCTTTAAAAATATAATGTTGGGGTGACCGCAGCCGCTAGTCCAGGCAGAAATGGCTAGAGCGGTGCAGGTTCCCCGAGAGCGGCAGAGCTGGTGGGAGCGCGTCCGGGTCAGGCTGATACCAGCCATGCGGCTAGGAGAGTCAGGCGGCCGGGTGAGCAAACGGTTGAGTGAATAAACATAAGGCTGAACATAAAGCTAAACATTTATTACTTAAAGAAGAGGCAGAGAGACACAGAGACACAGAAACATAGAGACAGAGGAGACACGTGCACACGCCAAGAGAGGGGGACAGAAGGAAGGGGTTAAGATGGCGACAAGGGAGGGTCAGAAGTGGCTGGGAGTGGGCGTGACTTGTCCCTTAAAGGGACCAGAGCAAAAGAATAACATTTGGTCTTTCTGGCCTTCCTTTTCCACCTTAATAGTGGCTGTAGTGGTTCTCCCTCTTGAGCCACAGTGAAGGATGAATGAGAGCCCCTAGGTGAGGCCCTGGTGGAGGCCAGGGCATGCTGCAGACACTTGGAAAATAACCCTCTTATTTCCCCAGAGTTGATCACTAGTTCAGGCCAGCCGTGACTGAAGGGTGTCGGGTAAAAGACACTGAGAAGCAGAGTAGAGACCTGACAGAGGAGAGCTACACAAGGCCCCGGGAGGACAGTCTTCTAACATAAATACAGTTTATTTTAGCCGCTGTGCAGGAACCTCCACTTAGCTCTCTGAAGAAAGTTATTCAATCCATGGTAATTTTTTTCTTGACTAAAGAAAATACAAAGGCAGACAGTGGAGAATTATGACTCTCGCCTGACTAGTAGAAGAATTATGAAGGCTGTGTCTATTAATAGATTCATTTATGATTCCTGGGATGGTAATTTGTGGAGGTGCCAGCCTCTGCGTGAAGGGGTTTGCCACCTGTTACATGGTTGTGCCAAGGAACATTAAAATACCTAGGCTCCGAAGATGTTCGCACCAAGAGGTGGTTCAGCGAAGACGCCCATACTCCGTTTGACCTTCTACAGCACTTTGGGATCTGGGCTATGAATCTTGTTATTTCTTCGGAATTTCTTCCTGTTCATTTGCTGTGTGGGAATAGCCGAAAGTGCAGGTCTCAGCTGGGTCCTCCCACGGAGCTAGGCTTCCAGCCACTTAGAAGCCAGTGAGATAATGACATTGCCGCTGCAGTCAAACGTGTCTGTGACCTGGAGAGGAACAGTGTTGCTGTGTGGGCCCTACTCTGATTATAGGGGGGGTGGTCGGGAACTTGTGTGATACCATATTGAGACAATTGCCACCTTGGAGGAAACATGAGGCAGGGTAATTTAGAAGGTAAGAGGCAGGAAAATGGGAGGTTGGCCTATGGAGACACTTTTTGCTCCATTGCGTTGGAGTAAGTGAGACTTGGCACTCTGGGGCAGCGACCACTGTAATCCTAACAGAGAAAAACAATCCCTGTTCCCTAAAGACTTGAGCTGGACAGGTAGTTCTTAACTTCTTAAATAATCCTCCTCACTGTTGTATGTGTGTATATGTTTACATAATATGTGTATATATATGTTTGTATTCATATAAACACATACACATATATACACATATCACATACATATCACACACACTTATATTTACATACACTCACACATGCATGTGTGCAGGTGCGCACACATGTGCAAACACACACACACACGTATTTCCCACTGAGCTATATCCCTGGTTGTCTCAGGTTTTTTTTTTATTTTTAATTTCACAGTCATGAGAGTTTTGTTTGTTTGTTTTTGAGACAAGGTCTTTCTTTACAGCTCAAGTTGACCTTGAACTCATAGTATAGTGCAGGCTGGCTTCCAGCTTGCAGTGATCCTCTTGCCTCAGCTTTTCAAGAGCTGGGATCCCAAATGTGCATCACCATGCCTGCAGTCATGGGGGATTTTTTTTATACTGCATTGTGACTTTTCTTTAGCCAGCTGCTTTTCTGAGTCCCCATGCTGTGTAGGTTTCATCTTCCCCTACCTCCCCGAAGACAGGGCTCTTCCATGTTAAAACCCTGGCAGTCCTGGAACTTGCTGTATAGGCCAGACTGGCCTTATTCTTGTAGAGATCTTCCTGCTTCTGCTTCCTTGGTGCTGGGATTAAAGGCAGGCACCACTATCGCCTGGCTTCTTGTCTCTTTTTTCTAAGTACCAGATCCTATTAGATTCCTCATCAGAGTGTTTATATAAGTTAGACTTTGATGGATCAGAAAAGTACTAGAATTCCTAGGCTTCTATTATCCGTGGGGAATGCATTCCAGGACCCCCAGTGGATACCTAAAACTGCATAGTACCAAACTCTATAGAGACTGTGTTTTTCTTTTATGTTTACACTGGTGGTAAAGGCACAGGAGATTAAATAATGCTCTAATAAAATAGAACAATTACAGTAAATCTTCAGTATTAGTTTGTTTCTTAATACTTGGTTGGAGCTCTTGTTGAGTAATATAAAGATTACTTATGATACCCAGGAAGTCTACAGAGGGGCAAGTGGGCAGGTACCACATACATTATGCCTACGCTCTGCTAAGGGGTGATTCACATCTGGGACAGGATGGCGTAGGATGGTGTGAGATTCCATCACATTGCACAGAATGGAACATAATAGAAAACATATAGATAATTTATTTCTGTAATTTTTCCACGTAATGGTCACAGACTGTGGTTGACTCCCCATGACTGGAAGCATGGCAAGCAAAACTACACTAAGGAAGTTGACTTTGTTACTGAGTGGTTCTCAACTTGTGGGTGCCACCCCCTGGGAGTTGAACAACCCTTATGAAGTGGTTGCCTAAGACTGTCGGAAAACACAGATTTTTACATTACAGTTCATAACAGCAGCAAAGTTACAGTTATGAAGTAGCAACAAAAATGATTTTATGATTGGGGGTCACCACAACTTGAGGAGCTGTGTTAGGGAGTCGCAGCACTAGGCAGGTGGAGATCCTCCTTGTACCCTTTTGTTCCTGTCCTTGTTGATCAGATCCACAGTTATCTCTTCCGGCATATTGGGCTCTGACAGGGGAACGCAGGTATTGGCAGGGTCCAGCATCCTGGCATCTCCCGCTCCTCCCCTGCTCAGAGACGGCTTATCCCCAGACAATGACTCCAGTCACCCCTCTTGTGCCTTGGCAGTTCGGAAACACGTGCTACTGTAACTCCGTGCTTCAGGCATTGTACTTCTGCCGGCCATTCCGGGAGAATGTGTTGGCATACAAGGCCCAGCAAAAAAAGAAGGAAAACTTGCTGACATGCCTGGCAGACCTTTTCCACAGCATCGCCACGCAGAAGAAGAAGGTCGGCGTCATCCCACCAAAGAAGTTCATTTCAAGGCTGAGGAAAGAGAACGGTGAGTGCTGGAGCCTTGGTGGGGTGACGGAGCTGGAGGACAGCAAGAGCCGGGGTTCTGGGCAGCCTCCACATGGAAAGCTCATTCTAGTTTATTAAAGTTTGTGAGTTAGTGCGGTTAACTAGGTGGTTTCTTGGACTGAAGAGATGGTTCAGTGGTGAAGAGTGAGCACTTGAAAAATGCATGCTCTGGTTTCAGAGGACTGGAGTTTAGTTCCCAGGGCCCATGTGGGATGGCTCATGGCCACCTATGACTCCAGTTCCAGGGGATCTGATACTCTACACATTATATATACTTACATAGACACCCCCCCCACACATAAATAACAGTGGAAAAAATTGGGGGGGGGGTGGGAAGAGAGAGAGTGAGAGAGCGGGCGCAGGTGTGGTAGTGTGTAACTTTAATCCTAACACTTAGGAGTCAAAGACAGCAGGTCACCATGAGTTCCAGGCCACCTAGAACTACATGATTAGACTTTGTTACAAAAAAAAAAATGAATTAAAATTAATTAATTAATTAAATTAGAAAGGGGAGAGGAGAAAGAAAAGAAAACGGGGTTTCCCTTTATAAGCTATCCTGGCACTCACTCTGTAGACTAGGCTGGCTTTGAACTCACAGAGATCTGCCTGCCTCTGCCTCCTGAGTGAGTGCTGGGACTAAAGGCATGCTCCACCACTGCCCGTCAGAAGACATTTCTTCTATTCCCATTATACAAGAAACAGAGAATATAATAGAAATTTAAAAATTGAGGTTTGACATCTCATTTAGAATGATTTCTTTCTCCTTCCTTCCTTCTTTCCTTCCTTCCTTCCTTCCTTCCTTCCTTCCTTCCTTCCTTTTTTTTGTAACTTGCTGCATTCTAAGAAGGATCATTGTAAGAGGAAAAAAAAATTGACCAAGGCAGACTTCAGTACTCCACTCCCAGGGTTAAATACATTGATGTAATCACTGAGCGGAACAGTACTGTTGTATGAACCGTGACTAAAGCAAACACAAGCTACCTAATCAGGGCCTCTGGTGTGTTAAAAATAACGTGGGTGTTATAGTGAACATGACATGAGCCCTGTAGGCTTGAGTGTGTTCAGTCTGCGGCTGTCGGTTCTCAGTTGGTGGTGGTATTTGGAGGAGGTCGTGGAAACTTTAGAAGCTGGGCCTTAGCTTTTTAAACAGATCCCAGGGGTGTGCCTTTGAAAGTGACACTGGCTACTAGTCCCTCCCTCATTCTGTGCTTCCTGTGGACTGTGAGGTAGCCGGCTCCTGTCATACTCCATTGCTGGGGTGATGCTCTGCCCAGTGTCTGGGACTGAGCAACCACGGATAGAACCCTCTGAAACTGTGAAACCAGAGAAACCCCTCCTTCTGTGGGTATATGTGCTTAGGTATCTTGTCACAGTCATGGGGTGAGTGACATCAACAGTGACAAGACTTCCCATGGGGCCTTTTGTCTTTTGAGGGGAAATAGTGATAGAGATACGTTGTGTATTCTAGAAGTTTACATTGTTAGTTTTTCTGATGATGGGAATATTTGATGTTGCAACTTGCATCTGCCCCAGATGCCACCTTACTCCAATACATGGGCACAGTTAACCTGGTGTTTGTTTTTTCAAAGTCTTGCTTAATTTGATAGCTAGCTTTCAAAGCTGTAATAGTTTATGTATGCTGGAATAAAAGTGACCTGAATAGAGAAGGAAACCAACCCTCCCAGTGTAGTTGTGAGTATGACTCAAGAGTAGGGGCTTCCAACTGCTTGCTTGTCCTGACATCAGGGCCCGCAGTAGGCTTAGGGTACTTGAGTTTGTTTTAGGAACACCGTGGAAAAGATGTCTGTTCACACATGCTCCTCATTTCTCTTTGATCTTTCATATAAGATTCTTCCAGGCTAGTCTTCGGTTTAATATGACTCTCAGGAAGAGAATCTCACTGCTATAACGGAATGACCCAAAGACTGATTAGTCCCTGGTGGTCACATCCTATCAAGAGTTGATATTCAGGGGCTCAGTAGATAAAGTACCCTTCAAGCAAGTGAGAAGACTGGAGTCCAAATCCCCGGCGCTCATATGAAAAGCTGGGCAGGTAGCCCAGGATTCCAGGCTGATAGCCAGCCTGTGATCCCAGTAGGCAGGAGGTAGAGGGTGGAGATAGGGGATGGTTAGAGCAAGCTGGGTAGCCAGACTGGCCCAATAAGTGAGTGGCAGAGTTAGCCAGAGGCCCTTCCCTTAGAGAGAACGTGGAGCATGAATGCCAGTGTCAGCCTCTGCCCTCTGCATACTCACATACACACAGAAGCATGCACCTGCTCACATGCGTGCCCCCATCCCCCAGCATGTACACTGCATGCACACGTGCAAAAACAAATATGTATTTTATCAGGGTTTCTGTCTAGGAATTTTGGTCCTTTTTTAGAATGATTAAACATTGGTTCATTGTTATAGGTGACTGTAAGAAGACGGGATATTCATGTTTGGTGGGTGGGAGGAAATAGAAAGGAATGGTTCTTTGGAAAGTTGTTCATTGTAATTGCGGTAGCGATAAAATGTATGTCTATGCCATACCTGTCCACTCTTTCCTTGTAAATACTGAAGCATGTCATGGAAAGCTAATTCTGTCTGTCCACTCTCCAGGATGCAGAGTGTGAAATCATGGCCTTCTCCTTTCCAGATCTCTTTGACAACTACATGCAGCAGGATGCTCACGAGTTTTTAAATTATTTGCTAAACACTATTGCGGACATCCTGCAGGAGGAGAAGAAACAGGAAAAACAAAATGGGAAGTTAAAAAATGGCAACATGAACGAACCCGCAGAGAGTAACAAACCAGAGCTCACCTGGGTGCACGAGATTTTTCAGGGAACACTCACCAACGAAACCCGCTGCTTGAACTGTGAAACTGTGAGTCCATGGTGGGGGCCGGGGGCATGATGGCGTTCATCTTTCTTGTCCATGTGTGTTGAGATATCACACGCTTACCATTGTCTTCAGGACCTGTGGGTCGGCCTGTCTATCATTCCTCTGGACCTCAAGCGCAAGCGCTTGGAAGTGTGGGTTCATTATGACGTCTCAGCTGGGGGGACGAAAAGATGTCCCTCTCAGGTGGTAGGAACAGAGTAAGGAGGACAGTGTGGCCTTAAATGCTGGGTTGTTTTACTCCATGAACAGATTTTAGGGCTAAACATTAAAGTATTGAATTACACTGTGAACCACTTAATATGAAGAGGTCGGAGGGCATCACGAAGAGGTCAGGGGTAATGTATGGACCCTTACGTGACTTTTGGAAGTCTAGTATGGTGCAGCCTAGTGGTAGGGGAAGATTGACTCTGACTTGTACACAGTCAGCTGTCTAGGTGAGAACCCCCTCAACAGGGAATTTTGGGAGTTGGGCATCATTTGTGCTTGGTTGCATCTAGCACCTTGGCTTCAATGGAAGGCCCTTAAAGTTACTTGGATTTAGGGACATCCTCTCTACAGAGTGACTCAGAGTGACGTAGTTGCTTGTTATATTTAACTCAGACTTTGAGAGTGCCTTCATTGTTTGGCTGGGTAACAGCCCAGCTGCCTGAGTTTCGGTGCTGGCCCTGACTCCCAGATTTTTCCAACCTTCCATCGTATTGTTGTTTTCTTCGCTGTCTCTGCCGTCCTCATCTTAAAGCAGGGTTGACGCACACACATCATCCCGCTGGTGACCGGGAAGAGCGGATTTGGCGATGTCTGTTAAATGTGGAGCCGTACTCGCCATGCGGCAGAGTATATAATAAATGTCATCTGTCGTTCATTCTAACTACTAAACCCACAGAAAGTCTGTATCTCTTTAGGGCTCCCAGAGTTTCTTGATTTGGACAGATATGTCTGAATATGTATTTTCTGGGGAAGAGAGATAAGAAGCTTCTAACAGAACCGGCTAAGGGCCCCTGTCATGGCCTGCCCAGCTGCCGCCAACAGTGCCGTCCATCATGGGTGATTTAAACCAGGGCTTCTTGACTTTTTTCCTACTTGTAACCTCCTTTAGCCCAAGAAAATTTTATGGGACTGGTTTATACAGTAGGCATATAAACCAAACATTTATAATAATCATAAATTTATTTTGCAGCAATTCTTTGGGGGTCATATAATTTTACCATTTATTAAAGGTGAAAGCATATTTGCATTCTGTGAGATGGATTTACTTATTTTCACACAAAGAATTTAGTAGTGGCTGACTCTTTGATACTGTGGGGTGCAGAACATCTTCAGTGCTTTTCAGAGCTGATCAATATTTTGGTTTTAGAATCATCAGTGCTGAGGACACTGTTTCACATCAACATAAAGCGAAAAAGTGGCAGAAGTGTGTTTAGAACCAATCCATAAAGTGCTGGAAATTCTGTCCTAATCCTAAGACAAAATTAATTTAGCATTTTTTAAATTTTTGCTTTTAAAAGACATATTTATTTTTTATGTGTATGTGTATATTTTTGTATGAATTTATATGTACCACATTCACGTAGTTCCCTTAGAGCCCGAGGAAGTGGAATTATAGGTGATTGTGAGCTGCCCTATGTAGGTATTGGGACATAAATCCAGGTTCTGGACAAGAGCAGTGTCTTTAGAGCACACAGCACTCTAGCCCCTGAGCCATATCTCCAGTCCCTGTGTAACAATATTTAAAAGACGCTCAAGTCAGCAACTCTAACAGCAGTTTTTAAAATCAAACATTCTAACACAATCCAAGCATATACTAATTTAATTCTTATGTGCTGAGGAATGATTGTGGGAAAATATATCTAAAAAACCTTTGTTTTCTCTAATTCAGCCACTGTTTTTCTAAGAGCAGAAATCTCTGTGCAATACACTGCAGTTCAGAAAATACAGTAGCCTCAGATCTGAGCCCACACGCTCCGACTAATATTCATTGGCAGTGGTGAGATGGCACACACGGTGCCAAATGAGTGTGTTGTATGTTCACAACCTAGATTGCAGCGAAATCTTAGGGCGAGGGCCATCAGAAACACCTCAGGTTCACTGTGGGTTTGATTTGATTAGTTTAGGTCATTGTATGTACAGAAACTTTCATTGCTAAATTTTCTGCAGCTCCCATATTAAGTTATGTGAACCCATGTGGGGGTCCACAATCCACAGTTTATAAATCAAACACTCAGACAGTGGAGGTTTGCTCCTCAGAGCCCGGAGGCTGGAGGACTGGAATCTGAGGAGGATGCTTCTCTGGTGGAGACAGAGAAAGCAAGCTCCCTCATCTGCATGCGTTACCCAAAGGCTCCATTTCCACATCAGTAGCTCTACTGTGTAGTGCTACTACACAGTAAAAGTATAGTGCATTTACACAATGGAGTACTACACAGCAGTAAAAAATAATGACATTTTGAAATTTGTAGGCAAATGGATGGATCTAGGAAAAAAATACTGAGTGAGGTAATCCAGACCCAGAAAGACAAATGTAATATTTACTCACTCATAACTGGCTTATAGTCATAAAGCAAAGAAAAACCAGCCTACAGGACATAACTCCAGAGAACCTAGACAACAAAGAGGACCCTAAGAGAGACATATATGGATCTACATAGCAAAGAGAAAAAGATAAGATCTCCTGAGTAAATTGGGAGCATGGGGGTCATGGAAGAGGATTGAAGGGGAGGGGAGCAGAGAAAAATGTAGAGCTCAATAAAAACAATAAAAAAAGAAATTGATGTTCTTTTCAACACCATCAGAATCAAGTTTCCGGTTCATTCCTCATAGAAGTGATTGAAAAGCACAGATAAGTGAAAAAAAGACTAAAAATTACAAGTATTCTTCCCATTCAGAGATGAAAAATATATAATATTTTCTAAAAAAATTGTGATTATATTAGTCTAGAGAACAACACTTTTTTGAGCAATTTTTGGCACAAACCTATTTATCTAGATCTCCACTTTCCTCTTTCCTGCCCCCTTTTCTGTCCATTTATACTTTTTCTTTTCTTTTTTTTCTTAAAATATTTATTCATTTATTATGTATACAATATGTTGCCTGCACTTTTCTGTGAAATCCCAAACCCGAAACAGGCGCATGCTTTCCCGAATCGAGCCCACGAGAATGGATGAATATCCTAAGGGTTGAAACAGACAGACACAATGCTCATTCACCAAAGAGTAAATGGCAACTTTATTAAACTCAAGTTGGGTATATATACTAGGGGGCTAGGGGGCAAAAGGGCAAAGCCCCCTCCCATCAGGAGCAGTGGAAGAGGATGACAGGTGCCCGGTGCCCAAGGCCAGAAGCAGCTGCGGTGGCAGGCACCTGAGGCCCACGGCTGGAACCTTGTTTACAGGTGGAATTACCATAACAAAAGAGGGCCAAGTTCTTTCTAAGCTAAACCCTCAGGCCGGTGCAAGAGCAGAAAAACCAGGGAGCCAGAGGTAAAAACAGCCCTGCAAATCGCCACGAACAAAGGGGAAAAGACCTGGGTACCTACAACAATATTCTGTCTATGTGTATGCCTGCAGGCCAGAAGACGGCACCAGATCTCATTTCAGATGGTTGTGAGCCACCATGTGGTTGCCGGGAATTGAACTTAGGACCTTTGGAAGGGCAGGCAATGCTCTTAACCACTGAGCCATTTCTCCAGCCCCCTATTCTTTTTCTTTCAGTAAAGTTCAAGTGAATGCAAAAATAGAGAAAAGTACAATGCATTTTGTGTGTGTGTGCACGTGCATGTGTATGTGTGTGTGTATGTGTGTGTGTGTATGCACGCACGCGTGTGATCAGGAATTGGTGACTCCTCACTCCTTGCTCCTTGACTCATCTTCATTTTCTGTTTTCCCACGCCCCTCTTCTCTCAACTTGATTTGTTTTTAATCAAATCCCAGATATCATTTCACTTGTAATTGATATTATCTGTATCTATCATTCAAAGGTAAGCCTTTTTTAAAGCACACTGCCATTTTTACACCTAAAAATAATTTCACCATTATTCACTCAGTGTTGAAGTCTGTCTGATTATGTCCTGTTCTTGTAGCAGTGGATTAATTATATTTTTAAATTTTTCACTTTCCTGTGAGTGTTGCATGTGTGTGGGTGTATATGTTGCATGTGTGTGGTATGTGTGTTGCATGTGTGTGGGTATATGGGTATCACGTTGTGGGTGTGTTGCATGGGTATGTGTGTTGAATGTGCGTGGGTGTTGCATGTGTGTGAGTGATGCATGGGTATGTGTGTTGCATGTGTGTCGGTATGTGTGTTAGAGGGATGAGTGCATGTGATTGCACATGTATGTGGAGGCATGAACGATGTTAGAACAATCGTTCAGCACTCTTCCACCTTATTATTCATTGAGGAAGGGTCTCTTACTTAGTCACGCCCAGAGCTCACTGATACAGCTGCTCCGGAGCCAGCTTGCTTCGGGGATCCCCTTTCTCTTGCTTTCAAGGCAGGAATTATAAATTATAAACTCAGCATTTAAGTGGGTTCTGGGAATCCAAACTCCAAGTCCTCCTGCTTACACAGCAAGTGATTCAGCACTGAGCCATCTCCCCAGTCCAAAGTTGGTTAATTTATACCCATATAGCAGCATGCATGTTAATCTATAATTTATCCCCTCCCTTGTTTTGAGAAATCAGGTTGTTTGTTCTGTAGTGTTTCCTACCATTTTGAAAACATCTTTGTGCTGTTATTTACCTAATTAAAAAATTCAAATTACATTTGTGTGTGTGTGTGTGTGTGTGTGTGTGTGCGCGCGCGCACGCGTGTGTGTGTGTACGCGCACACACGTGTGTACGCTGGTACCAAGGTGATGGTGGGAGGTCAGAGGACCCGATGGTGTCCGATTTGTGTCGGCCAGTCTCCCCTGGGCTTGGGGCCTCCTATGGAGTGTGGCTGATATGCCCAGTGACATTCCATTGGGGAAATAGGATTTTGGAATAGCGTTTTACAAACAAAAACTTGCCATGCCACTAACATGTAGGGTAGGAAATAGAGCATTGCCAACACCCTGATGCCCTCTGCTTTGCAATTTCATTTTCATTCTATTCTCACCCTATACCCTTAAGTTCATCATTATTTTCTGTTTTATGTATCACTAGTGCTTGCTTTGCAATTTTTTTTAGGAGTGTTTTGTGATTTTTAATTATGTGTAGGTGTGTGTGTCTGCATGCGGGTGCAAGTGCCCTTGGAGGCCTGATGCGTCTGAGCCCACATGGCTGCTGGGACTTCCCTCAGCTCTCGTGAGGTCCATGGTTCAGTTTGGCTTGTTGTTGCTGTTTGTATGGACGGCCACGTAGCCTTTGTGCCTTGGTTCCTTTGGTTGGTGCCCCTGGTGAGATTCACTGCATCATTGCATGATACTTTAGTTTCTTCTGTCTCACTGCCATGTGGTGACTTAGTGCATGAATGTCATCTTTTATTAACCTACTTTAGGGTGGATGGATATGTGGTCATTTCTGCTTTGGGACAACTGTGAACAATGCTGCCATGGATCTTACAACGCGTAAAGTCTCGCCACAGAATCCAGATTTCTCTGGGAAATTATACCATGTCTTGTGGAAGTAGATTGTGAGGTAGCAGATTATGGTATGTTCGTCACTGATACCGTTAGAATGTGGCCAGTCCCCATGACATTATAACAGCTTACACTCTGTGTGAGCGTTCTCTCTTCCTTTCTCTGTATAGTGTATATATGTGTATATACATGTGTGTGCATGCAGGCATGCATGAACACATATGGAGACCAGAGGAGGATGTCAGGTATCTTCCTCTATTGTTCTCTGTCCTAGTTTCTGGAGAAGGACTCTCTTGCTGAGCCAAGATCTTGTTGTTTCTTCCCTAGGCTGGTGGCTAGCAAGCTGCAGTGGTCACTTAGCATTGGGATTTGTGGGCACATATGGCCAGCCGTGCCTGCTTTTATGTAGGTACGAGAGTTCCGAACAGAGGTCCTCATGCTGACTAGCAAGTGCTGTTAGCCACGGAGCCCTCCTCAGCATGTGTGAGAGCACTCTTAGTGCTGTGTCCCCTCTCACGTCACCCTTGCTGTCTAGCGGCTGTGCAAGTGTCCTTACAGCCAGCCAGTGAATGTCTCTCTAGCACACGCTGCCGGGTAAAATTAGATGCGGGATACAGGCTTGCTCTGTGTTCCTGCCATAGAACCAGGTCCGAAGGCCAAGATGAATTATCGGTTATAGAATTACAGTCACAAGACCCTGTGAAGGAAGCACAGTCTCTTTCACGCGCTTCTGATGCCAAAAGCAGAGCAGTGTGGTACTGGGCTCCATACGGCAGCTGGGAAGCCTGTGCCACATCTATAAGCTGGCCCCTCCTCCGAGGATGTAATTTAACACTGTTAGTAATCCACCCCGGCAGTGTTCTGTGAGAATTTCCAGGATGACTCTGATAACAGGCTCACTCATTTTTATAGCTTAAAAAAAATATCTATGAACAGAACAAATAATCTCTCAAATGCAAATATTGCATTAAGTACTCATGCTGTAGAAGTTACTGTGGAGCCCTATCATTTCCCAAATGCCAAGACAGGAACCTGTATGCAAAGATTGCATCCCAATTCCTTAATTAGATGGAAGCATTTGTATAATGGGATTCCAACTGTTTATATTTTATAGTGTACAATCCTTTATAGAAGCAATCCTTTATAATTGATTTTAAACCTTCATATGGGGCCGGAGAGATGCTCAGCAGTTCAGAACACCAGCTGCTCTAGCAGAGGACCCAGGTTTGGTGCCAGCACCCACGTGACTGCTCACAACCATCTGTAGCTCTAGGGGAATCTAATACCCTCTTCTGTCCTCTTTGGGCGTTATATGCACATGGTATACTTACATACATGTAGTCAAAACACATGCTTTGGAGAGACAGCTCAGAGATTAAGAGTACTTTCTGTTCTTGGTGGGGACCTGGGTTTGAATCCAAGCACCTCCATGGTGACCCACAGCCGTCTGGAACTCCAGGTCTCGTGAATCTGAAGACCTCTTCTGGCTTCTGTGGGCACCAAGCATGAACGTGATGCCAGGCCAAACATGCTTGCAAAATACCCGTGCAACATAAAATAAAAGTGAAAACAAAATTACAAGCTCACATGTTTATTTATTATTTTAAAGTGATATGTAATGTTGTATAAATTGGACTATAATGTGTTGTTTTGAAACTGTATGCACTATATAAAGCAAGTCTGAATAGTGTGTCCACTGTTTCAAATACTTATCATTTCTTTGTGGTGAAACATTCACAATTTAGATAGAACAATCTTTAAAAAGAAGACCCCCCTCCTTGATAAATCATTTGAGACAAGTATATATGGATTCCTTTATTTTTCTTCTCTGATTACTTGGCTAACCCCCTCTCTTTTCCTAGACTTCAGAACTGGGCAGACTCCTAGGAAACATCTAATCTTGTTTTCCCAGTGCCCGGGTATCTTCTAGGATCTCCCAGCCAGTTGGTCACCAACATCCAATGGACCCTGGCCAGAGGCAGGGAACCCAATCTCCCAAGGATGCATTCTATTTTTAGCCAGCCCTAATTGTTAGAAAGCCTTGGACTTTCTAAGAAAGAACATGGCCTGCGGGCTTCTCCTGCTGCCAAAGTGCAGGGCCAGGTTTCATCGAGAATCTCATGAGCCCTAAGGACCTCACTTTCCTTTGGGAGCCTGCTTTGAGGACTGCCCTGTGGCAGGCTGTGCACTCACTTTAATCAGAATTGCCTACGCCCCCATTGTGAAATCGCACAGTGGATTAATCTATCCTAGATCCTGAATAGCAAATTAGCCCTGAGGGCACCTTTGTCCCTGCCTCAGCCTCTTGTTCCTCCAATTGTGGAAAACCTTTGTGCCAGTCTTCGAGTTCCATAACAATAGCTGATTTTCTAGTCTCTCTTGGTGAAGCAGGGTCTGGGATTGCAGTGCGGATGTCAAATGAAGGATTCTATGGAGACAAATGGTCTCCTCTGCAGTGGAGCTGAAGGGGCTATTTTAAGGGGTAATCAGGGCTCACTTCTCCACGCAACCTTGACAAAGGCACTTCTGAATTTGGGATTTCAGGATTTTTCCACTTGAGCCTAACCATTCCCTTGGTTGTTCTTTTGTTTGCTTCATAAGATTTATTAGACCAGTCGGAGCTTAATCTTGCTGCTGTTTATTAATTCTTCCTCTTTTTATGTAAAGCTGAGTTTTGGCCTTGCAGATCCATGGCTTCTCAGAGCCTCTCGATGGCATCACAACACATTTGTATTTTGTCACTTTAGCCAAACTGATGTGCAAAGAACTGTTTTATTAACAGAACCAAGTCTACAGCTCTTATTACTGAGTTTGCAGAGGTCCGTATTGCTCTGGCAGAACTTCCGAGACTCCCACAGACAGAGGGTGGGGTTGGCTGAGGCAGGAGGAAGGCTCAGCTGTCAGACAGGAGACAGCACTTGCCCCAGTCCCATCCTTTGGTACCAGCCAGGGCAGTGTCGTCATGGCAGAGACCTAAGGAGCTGTCACCTTTCCCACTAACCCAGGAAGGGAATCGAGGGCATTGGAAGCTCATTTAAAGACGACCCCACTTGTTCATGATGTGTCTTTGTGGCTGAAAGGCTGATTTCTTTGATTCATTGAGTAATAGTTATTTAAAACTGAGCAAATAGGGTCTTTTCTCTTCGTTTTAAAGGTGAGGTTGTCTTTGGGGTGGGGGAGAGGCACACCAGGCTCAGACTTAAGGGAAGAAGAGAAGCAGCTGTAGGCTGCTCATGCTGAGAGTGTTGGAATTTCTTAGTGATGTGTTTCCTTGGAGACAAGCTGTATTTTCCCTTAGACCAGATCCTTGCGTGGGGGAAGAATATGCCTTCCTGTCGCTTGATTGAAGAAGAGAACCCCCTAAAAAAGCCTCTAGCCACCCCCGACCAACCAACCAACCAACCAACAAAAAAACTGGACAGCCCCTCCTTGTCAACCTTTTCAATACCTCCATGGTGTGTTTCTTGACCACTACTAACTGGGGCTGTGACTTCCCGGGGTGGCGACAGAGAAAAGTCTAGATGGGAAGGTGTGCCAGACTTTGATCCCCCCTGCCCCGCCCCGCCCCTTGCCTCCTCCCTCCCCAGGGAGGGCGTTATTGCTCCTGTCCTGGGAGCTCTTCGCAGCAGCTTTCTTCAGTTTCCTAGTGCGATGCCTACCTTTCTGTCACAGCTGTCAACCAGAAGCAGATTCGCATCTAATCCCACAGAATACTGTGTTTCCCTGCCTCTGTGTACCCCATCCTGGGTAATTTTCGTGTGATTCCACTTGGCCACATCCTTTTATTTTCTCCCTGGGAAGGGATGTTTCAGTTAAGAGAGTGCTTTACCAATTTAAATATGTAATATTTGTGGGCTAATGTAAAAAGAGAAGTATGTATCAAAAAAGAAAATGATTCATATTTCGCCTCTGAGAGGCCACCGATTTAGCTATCTTTCTATTTGTTCAGATTTTCTTCAGTTGAGTAATTTATGTATTGTATATTTATTTTGTACATGTTACGCCCTGGAAATTATGTCAGGTACCAAGGATGGCAACTGCAAAAGATGGTTCCTGATGCATGTTTAAATTGAGCATCCCCTTTAACTATAGCACCAACAGCAGCACTGCTACCGCCATCAGCACCACTACCTCTACCACCGTCATCATCACCACCATCACTACCATCATCATCACCACCATTACCACCACCATCACTACCATCATCATCATCACCACCATCACCACCATCATCATCACCACCACCATCACCACCATCACCACCACCATCGCTACCATCACCAGCACCACCACCATCACTACTACCTCTACCACTGTCATCATCACCACTATCACTACCATCATCATCATCACCACCATCACGACCATCACCACCATCACCACCACCATCACTACCATCACCATCACCACCACCACCATCACTACTACCTCTACCGTCATCATCACCACCATCACTACCATCATCATCACCACCACCATCACTACCACCATCACCACCACCACTATCACTACTATCACCAGCACCACCACCATCACTACCATCATTACCACCACCACCACCACCACCACTATTACCAGACAGGCCAGTCTCTGAGTTTGAGATCAGCCTGGTCTTGTCCACAAAGCAAGTTCCAGGAAAGCCAGGGATACACAGAAACCCTGTCTCAAAAAGAAAAGAAGAAAAGAAAAAAGAAAAGAAAAAAGAAAAGAAAAAAATGAATTCTCTTCCTTTTGCCTCTATTCTTGAAGCCTTTATTTGTGGCACATAAGGATGCTACACTGATAAGGTTTCTTTGGGCATATTAAAGATGGTATTTCACTGTCTTCTGATCTCTGTGGTTGAGATCTCATTCTTTTAAATCATTCTCTTGCATGTAATGTTTCTTTTTTTCCCTTCTATATACTTATGATTTGCTATTTGTCTTTGGATCCCAGCAATTGGTCTTTGATATTTCTTAACAGGCATTCTTTGTTTCTGATCTTGCTTGGTGATTGTTGAGTATCTTGAATTTATTTATATGTATACATTTCACTATACCAAGGGACTGTTCAGCCATTATTTCTCAGATAGTTTTTCTGTTTTATTCTTTCTGCCCTCTTCTAGGGTTCTGATCATCTGTATAATAATGTCCCAAAGGTCCCTGAACATTTGTTAATCCTCTTCCTTTATTCTATGACTGCACAATTCCCACCGATAGGTCAAGTGTTCCCCTCCCCTCATCCAGTTTAGTTTTCAGTCATATAAATTTCTGTGATTTCCATTTGATTCTTTTATTGTTTCTGTTTTTCTTCTGGTCTGCCCCCCCGACCTCAGTTTTTTTTTTTTTTTTTTTTTGAGACAAATTTTACTATTATGTAGCTCTGACTGTCCTGGAACTCTCTTTGTAGACAAGGCTGACTTCAGACTCACAAAGATCTGTCTGCCTTTGCCTCCTGAGTGCTGGGATTAAGGTGTATGCTACCACACCCGACCTGACTCACTTTAAAATTTATACAAATATCTTTTCTTTCTTTTCTTCCTTCCCTTCCCTTCCCTCCCCTTCTTTCTTTTTCTCTCTCTTTCTTTTTTTAAGACAGGGTTTCTCTGTATAGCCCTGGCTATCCTGGAACTTGCTTTTATTTTAACTTTAAGACAAGGTCTCACTATATAACCTTGGCTGGCCTGGAAAGATGTGTAGACCAGGCTGTCCTGAACTCATAGAGTCCCCTGTCTCTGCTTCCTAAGTGCGGAGTTAAAGGGCAGTGCCTCTGTGCCAGGCCATAAGTGTATTTTCTTTTGTTTTACTGAAGATGGTTATAATAGTGTCTTTGTTTGTTTTGTTTCTTTTCCCGCTTTTCTTCCATGGTATTGGGGATTGAGTTAAGAGGGGTTTCTCTTTAAAAATTTAAACTGCTAATCCTAACATTGGGTCATCCCAGGGTTGATCTCCTGTTTGGTTGGAAGTGTCACCCCAGCCCCTGGCACCCCTGTACCCAAAGAGTCTGGAATGTTTGGGTTAAGTCTTCACCTCAGCTCCTGGCATCCATATATCCAAAATGTCTGGAACATGTGGGTGGAAAGTTCCATCCCAAGCCCCCTCCTCTCGGAGTTGCCTCAATCCAGACTCCACCACCGAGAAAGCCCGCCAAATGGTGACCCCTCCCTAGAGATGCTCAAGACCACTCCCACCGGGTATTTAAACTGCTCCCCAGAGAACAAACATGTGGTTTCCGGTCTTCCTTCCTCCATCTCCCCTCTGAGGGCCTGGAAGGTCACCTGGAGCGCTGGCATCCTTTAAACCTGGGCTTTTTCTAATTCAGTTTTATTTGATCTGATTTGGATTATTGCATCGGTGGAGAGGCCTATCGGGCTGCAAAAACCTTTTCACTTTCTTTTTCTGGTCTCTTCATGTGTTATAATTTGGGTGTTGATAAGGACCCTGACAGTGTTAATGAGTATTGGTTTTTCTTAGTTTTTGTAAGTGTTTGGACTGAAACCAGAAATTCTTTCTGTTCGGTGGCAGTTTGAATATTGGGTCTGCTGAGCGCATTGAGGGTACTCTGTGCATGCAGAGCTCAGTGGTCAGTCAGGTGTGGGCAAATTTGAAGAACAATCTCAGACTGGTTCCTTTGTGTAGCCCTGACTGTCCTGGAATTCACTCTGTAGACCAGGCTGTCCTTGATCTCACAAATCTGCCTGCCTCTTCCACCCTAGCATTGAAATTAAAGGTGCGTACAATCAGCACATGACTACTGGTTTAGCATTCTTATGGTGATGGCAGAAGTGCAAGAAAGCAGTTTCATGGTGCTGAAGAGAAGATTTAGCTGTTAAAGAGAACTGGCAGCTTTTTATTTGTTTTGTTTTTAGAGGACCCAGGTTCGATTCCTAGCATCTACATGGCAGATTACAGCTGTCTATAACTCTAATTCTGGGGACCTGACCCCCTCTGCTAGTCTGTGCAGGTACCAGAAATATGAACACATGTAGGCAAAATACTCATCCACATAAAACACAATAATTTTTTTCCAAATATTTTTTCTTGTTTTTATTGAACTATATATTTTTCTCTACTTCCCTTCCTTCCTTTCCCCTCCCCTTCTACCCTCTCCCATGGTCCCCATGCTCCCAATTTACTCAGGGAATCTTGTCTTTTTCTACTTCCCATGTAGTTTAGATCATGTGTGTCTCTCTTAGAGTCCTCGTTGTTATCTAGGTTCTCTGGGATTGTGAATCATAGGCTGGTTTTTCTTTGCTTTATGTTTAAAAGCCACCTATGAGTGAATACATATATTTATCTTTCTGGGTCTGAGTTACCTCACTCAATATGTTGTTTTCTAGATTCATCCCTTTGCTCACAAATTTCAAGATGTTATTTTTTCTGATATGTAGTACTCCATTGTGTAAATGTACCACATTTTTTCTTATCCATTCTTAGGCTGAGGGGCATTTAGGTTGTTTCCAGGTTCTGGCTATGATAAACAATGCTGTTATGAACAAAGTTGAACACATATCCTTGTGGTACGATTGAGCATCCTTTGGGTATATACCCAAAAGTGGTATTGCTGGGTCTGGAGGAAGGTTGTTTCCTAATTTTCTGAGAAATCGCCACACTGACATCCAAAGGAGTTGTACCAGCTTGCACTCCCACCAGCAATGCAGGAGTGTTCCCTTTACTCCACAACCTCTCCAGCATAAGTTGTCATCAGTGTTTTTGATCTTGGCCATTCTTACAGGTGTAAGATGGACTCTCAGAGTTGTTTTGAGTTGCATTTCTCTGATGGCTAAGGATGTTGAACATTTTCTTAAGTGTCTTTCAGTCATTTTAAATTCTTCTATTGATAGTTTTCTGTTTAGGTCTGTATTCCTTTTTTTTAAAAAAAAATGGATTATTTGTTCTTTTGATGACCAATTTCTTGAGTTCTTTGTATATTTTGGAGATTAGCCCTCTGTCCAGTGTGGGGTTGATGAAGATCTTTTCCCATTCTGTAGGCTGCCATTTTGTCTTGTTCACTGTGCCCTTTGCTTTACAGAAGCTTTTCAGGTTCAGGGGGTCCCATTTATTAATTGTTTCTCTTAATGTCTGTGCTACTGGGGTTATATTTAGGAAGTGATTTCCTGTACCAATGTGTTCAAGTGTACTTACCACGTTCTCTTCTATGAGGTTCAGTGTGGTTGGTTTTATGTTGAGGTATTTTATCCATTTTGACTTGAATTTTCTGCATGGTGATAGATAACGGTCTATTTTCATTCCTCTACATGTTGATATCCAGTTACGCCAGCGCCATTTGTTGAATATGCTTTCTTTTTTCCATTTTATATTTCTTTTGCTTTTTTGTCAAAAATCAGATGTTCGTAGGTGTGTGGATTGATATCTGGGTCTTCGATTCAGTTCCGTTGGTCCTCCTGTCTGTTCTTATGCCATTACCAGGCTGTTTTCAGTACTGTAGCTCTGTAGTAGAGTTTGAAGTCAGGGATGTGATGCCTCCAGAAGTTCCTTTATTGTACAGGATTGTTTTGACTATCCTGAGTTTTTTGCTTTTCTATATGAAATTGAGTAATATTCTTTCAAGGTCTGTGAAGAAGTTTGCTGGGCATTACATTGACTCTGTAGATTGCTTTTGGTAAGATCGGCATTTGTCCTCTGCTAGTTCTACCACCGCAGAGCATGGGAGAGCTCTCCATTTTCTGGTGTCCTCTTCAATTTCTCTCCTCAAAGATTTAAAGTTCTTGTCATACAGGTGTCTTCCACTTGTTTGGTCAGAGTTACTCTGAGAGACAGTTTATGCTATTAATGGCTATTGTGAAAAGTGATATTTCTTGATATTTTTCTCGGCCCATTTATCATCTATGTAAAGGAGGGCTACTGATTTTTATTTCTTTTAGTTAATCTTGCATCCTGCTACATTACCAATGGTGTTTATGAGTTGTAGAAGCTTTTTGGTAGAATTAACAAAATAAATTTTTAAAAAAGGGAAAGTGGTTTTACCAGTGCTTATCCAGTATCTGCTTATAGCGTGTCTTCTAAAGTCTCCCCTGGCCGAGAGGAATTACAGGGCTGCCTTCAAGAACGGGAAAACAGCTGGGTGCGGTGGTGCGTGATGCCTGCCCGTCTGCAGTCATCTGAAATCCCAGCACTCATGGGACTGAGGCATGAGGATCAAGGATTCGGTTCAAGGCCAGGCTTGGCTGCACACACACACACACACACACACACACACACACACACACACACACACACACGGCTTCCACCCCAGCAGAAGTAAGTGCTGAACACACAGGTGACAGAGAGCCAGAAAGGCTGTTCGTGCCTTTTAAACAGAGTTGGAGTTAGTGAGTGTAGTTGCACAGCCCACTTTTCTCATTTAATGTAGCTGCCGTAATGTAGCAAACCATTTCTAGCTTCGTGAACATTTTAGACCATCAGCCATCTTTACCTCTCCTCCATTTACTGAGCTCCCCCTCCCCCGCCTTTTTTTTTTTTTCTTTTTTCTTTTTGAGACACAGTTTCAGTTTGTATTAACTTTGGCTGTCTGAACTTACTGTGTGGAACAACCGGGCCTCAAACACTGACCTCTGCCTGTCTCTGCCTCCTAAATGGTGGGGTTAAAGGCATGTGCCACTACACCCAGCTTTTTGTTGTTGTTGCTAAAGATTAGGATTTCATGTCACCCTGGCCAGTCTGCAACTTGCTATGTCGATTCAAACTCACAGAGATCCACCTGCCTCTGCCTCCCAAGTCCTGGGATAAGAATGTTCCACTAACCAGCCCTGAACACTTACATGTTAAAGCTCTTGCATATATTATCTTACCTTCCAATAATCTTAGAAGGTGCTCTTCCTCACCCAAGGATGAAACTGAGATAGAGAGAGTCTAAGTAATGGTCTTCGTTCACCCACTTCATAGGCTGTAGCGGCAGCCCCTGTTTTTCTGTTTGCCTGTAATCGTATCAGAGAGTATGCCTGCAACTTTGAATACATCTCTAGGTCATTTTTTTTTTCTAGAATCTGTGGTTACAGAGTAGTTTTTGCTTTTTTACACGAGTGTGTTCTTCATTTTGTCATGGCTGATGGAATTCTTCAGCTCTTTCTTCCCATGCTACCAGCGTAACTGTCAAATCTCAGGGTTTGTTGAGTGGATTGGAAGCAGTCACTGGGTGAAGTCTGACAGACAAGTGAAGTCCTGAGGAGCAAACAGGGCCCGTGGGCTGGTTTGGCTGAGAGTGGCCTGTGTCGGGGTGGGCTGTGTGACCAGCTCAGGCATGACAGCACAGGACTCTGCACATGGTGACCACATCTGAAGGACAGCTTGATGGGAATTAGCATGGCAATCTGGCTCCCTAGTCCCACAGGTCTTGACTGGGCACTGGGAGGAGGAAATGACATCAAGGGACTGGACCTAGTGAAGGGTCACTGTTGGGGTGGAGGCTGCTTATCTCTTGTCCTCTCTCTGTCCCCTCCTCTGCCAGTACGGGCTGCATAGATACTTGTCTAATGCTTATTGGTCAGAACAACGAGGAACAGCTGGAGACGAAGGGAAGCCCCGCTGAGTTTTAGGTCCTACGTTTTGAATCATTATGGAATTATGAAGGGCTGAAGCTGAATTGGGAGTCTGGTTGGGGTGTTTTGAAGTAGCGCTGGTTTGGCATGGCCACGTGACCTTTACTGATGGCACATGCTGGATTACCCATAAACGCTCAAAGCTTTAGCTACTGGGTCTGCTGTGCATTTTGTACCTAATCCCCCTCCTTTTTTTTTTTTTTCCTTCAGGTGAGTAGCAAAGATGAAGATTTTCTTGACCTCTCTGTTGATGTGGAGCAGAACACCTCCATCACCCACTGCCTGAGGTAACACTTGCATTTGGCTGGGGTCTGAGCTTTTGCCCTGGTTGGCGAACACATACAGAAAATCAAATCTCACATTTCTTCAAGATGTAATCTTGCTTTTAAAGCAATATATTCTTATTATTTTATATATTTTCCCCAAGGGATTAAGAATAAACACATGTGGTCTGGAGAGGGGTCTGATGGAGGAAAGGGTCAGGTGGAAGGAATTAATCACCGTAGTTAAAACGAAAACCGTGGTCTTTGATACAGATATATGTTTTAGCTCTGTGTGTGTGTGTGTGCATGTATGTGCATATGTGTGCATGTGTGTGCATGTGTGTGCATGTGTGCATCTGTCTGCCTCAATCACATACTCACTCACATAATTAAGTTAATAAATGATACAAATACTGATCATTGTTCATTTTCTTAGATGACCTCTTAAGTTAACACTTCTGTACTTTGTGAACTAGTGATGGAATTGCCTTTTCTGCAGTGTTTATTACGTAGAGACGCTCGTTAGCATTGAGAGTCAGCAATGAGCCAGAGTTTGACAGTATGCACCTAGGACTACTGCAGATTGAACATATTCACTTATGTATTGAAAATGTGTTCCGAGAGGCTGGAGGGATGGCTAAGGGTTACGTGGTCACGCTATTTTCCCAGAGGACATGAATTTAGTTCTCAGCACCCACACCAGACAGTTCCCAACTGCTTGTAAGTCCAGCTCTAGGGGGTGCAGTGCCTAAGGCCTCTGTAGCCACATCTCCAGACACATACTCATCGCTGAATAAAGGAAGGAAAAATGTGCTTAGACTGTTGCAAAGACAAGATTCCCCTTCCCCACTCCCTTTTAACAGGAAATAGGTGCTTAGCATTTTCCTAGGCCTGTCCTGGACACAGGCTACAGGAGTGAACGTCAGAATGACCATGCTCTAAGGCCTGAGGACCTGGCTACTTTCGCCGGGTGGGACCACACGGATGACCCTCAGTGCACTGAGAGAGAAGACTGCCCTATAGAGTGACTGAGGCTGAAGGTGTAATGTAGACTGTTTGGTAGCAGTGGGCTTCCCCACATACAGATGCCAGAAGTGTGGGCGTCTTATAGTAGTTATAACAAGGCTCTGTTGATTTGCCTCAGTTGGAATCAAGAGATAGAAACTTTCTGGGAGGAGGTTCTAGTGTCACCTGAATTTGGTAGGTTGTAAGACTTGGAAGCTGATAGTGTTTCCTTTGCCTAGGGGCCTAGGCCCTGTCCAATTCCCATTTCTTTCCTCTTCACTCTTAGAAAGAGCAAGCCAAGAGAGTGTGTAGGCTGGCCTTTCTCCAGCTTGGTTCTCTTAAGGGGCTGGGTTCTAAACATTCCTGTGAAGCCAGACCATCTTTGGATCTCCCCAGAGCTTTGTAACTAGAGTGAGTGGATGCCCGATGTATTTGGCCGGAAAAAAAAAGCAAGGTGTCCCAGTGTTGGCCCTAGGGACATCACCCATTGCTCAGTAGAGATCTGGGTTTGAAGAAGTACTGCCGCTCTCTGTGCCTCGTGGGGAGTTCCTGGATTGTTTGAAGGCAGGCGGCATTAAAGCCGGGCAGATAAAGTGCCGAGTGGTTAGTTCTGACTTCAGATGGGCTACAGAGTACTGAAACACAGGTTTCTGTTTCCGTGGAGAAATGGGAGTATAGGTCCAGCTTCCCCAGAAGGCGGGGCAGAGGCGCTTGGAAATGGCAAAACCGGGATCCGGAGTGGGCCTATCTCTTATATCCGTTACCTTCCTCATTACTGAGATGAAATGGTTGGCGGAGAACCGAAGGGAAAAAAGGATTGACTGGGGCTCACAGTTTGAGGGTACGGTCAGCCCCAGTGGGGAGGGCGTGGTCACAAGATCATGGGGCAGCCCGTCACACGAGTCCACAGATAAAAACAGGGCTGAATGCTCACGTTCACCTCACCTTCCTCTTCTTCTCTTTCTGTTTTTATTCAGTCCCAGGCTCCAGTGCAGGCAATGATGCCTGGGCCGTTTGCTCCCAGTTATCACCTCTGAAAATACCCCCACAGCTACCCCCAGAAGCATGTTTCCTAGATACCCCTCAGTCCAGTCAAGTTGACAATAGAGATTAGCCATCATGGCTCCCAAACTGGCCCTTTAGATTCCTAACTGAATGGACAGTTCAGTTCCGTATTCCTGTACTCCAGAACTTTATATAGCCCCCAAATTCGATCTTGGCCAGCTCACCCACCCACCCTCATGTGTCATAAAGAAAAGTCTGCCAGCTGCTGCCCTTCACCGTCAAGATCTCTGGGATGAGGCTGCAGCTTCCAACCCTTCTGTCAGAAGTACCGGAGACCCAGGGTGGAGAACACCAGCGCATCCATTAGCTGGTTTTTTCTTTTGTTGTTGTTGTTATTTTGTTTTTCTGCCAAATAAACCTTTGGATTAAGGTGGTTGTAGTGCGGTACACCTTTAATTCCAGTGCTTGGGAAGTAGAGGCAGGCAACTTTTATGAATTCAAGGCCAGCCTGATATATATATATATATATATATATATATATATATATATATATATACACACACACACACACACACACACACACACACACACACACACATATGCATAGTGAGTTCCATAATAGTCAGGACTCAGATAAATGAATAAATAAATAAGTAATAAATAAAATCTTTGAATTGAGAGGGCTGACAGTGGCATCGGCCTCCATGACTCGATTTGGATTGAATTCATTTTATTTGTGTTTCAGTGAGGAGTTCTTTAGCATGCCCTGTATTTTATGATGTGATGTTTCTGTCTTTCACTTATTTTAATGACTGTTCAGGAGTCAAGCTGAAGTCTTGGGATCTGAACTAAGTGCCAGCCACCTCCTTCCAGAAGGGCTTTGGGCGACAGACTCCAGAGTGTGCTCACTGAACTTTTGTCCCAGAGAAATGGCATAAATAACAGTAACATCCAGAGAACAGACCGAGGGAAGTCACAAATCCACAGAGTTATCTGAGCCAAAAGCTCTGACTTCAGATCTCAGTACTGTGTCCTAGGCAGGGGAGCAGCCCAGTGTGAGGGTCACCTTGAGGAAAGGGTGAGCCCCTCACCCACCCCTTCAAAAAGCTCAGCCACGCCCTCTGGCAAAGACTTGGACCGTGTTTGGTTTGTCCTGATTGTCCTTCCGAAGCCTTTCTAGAGTTTTGGCCTTCTCCTTGAGTGCTGTTGCCTCTCCCTGCCGCTCCTCACAGAGCCTGGCCTTGCCTCTAAGAGTTCAAGTCTAAAAGGACCTTCTCCGCTCTTATTCCTTGAAATCCTCTCTTGGCCAGAGGTCAGCCAGGTGTCAGAGTGACCTTTGACTCCTCTGAGAGCTTGCTTCACGTGAAAACTGATCTTTAGAAATCCTGTTTCTACCTGTTCTAGAAACTCAATTTATGTCCTGAGTGTCCACACACTGTACTGCTTGTTGCGTGGATCTCTCTTCTACGTAGGTCACCTTCGTTTAGTGGCACATGGCATGGCACATGTGACATGCATGGATTTCTTTCTTTCTTTTTTTTTTTAATGACCCTTTTTTTGGTGAGGGTACAAAGTAATGTGTTCGCTACGGCATTTTCAGACACTGTACTTTGTTCTTATTTACTCCCCGCCCCCCCACTACCTTTGCTGTCTCTCCTGCTCTTTTCTCGGTTCTGGTGCTCTTCTCTCTGCAGGTGACCCTGCTCTGGGCCACAGCTGTCTCGTCGCTTTGTGAACTCCCCCCTGCCTCCCTTCCGTTAGAGCTCCCTTCATAGATAGGTCTTTATCTGTTTCCATGTCTCTCTCTCTCTCTCTCTCTCTCTCTCTCTCTCTCTCTCTCTCACACACACACACACACACACACACACACACACACACACAGATACACAGATTCCATACATGGAAAACTTGTCTTTCTGAATCTGGCTTATTTTGATTAACATAATAATGTCCAGTGCCATTCATTTTCCTGTCCATCATCATTTTATTCTTACTCACGTCTGAGTAAAAGTCCATTGTGTGTATGTACCGTATTTTCTCTATCTGTTCATCTGTCGATAGACATCTAGGATGGTTCTGCCTATTGTGAATCGGGTAGCAATGAACGTGGACATGCAGGTGTCTCTGTGGTGGGTGTTAGGCTGGTTCTGTGCACTGCGTAGCAATTGCATGGATCTAGGCATATCTCTGAGGTATACTGACTCGAAAGTTCTTCAGGTATGAATCCAGTAGTGACAAGCTGGGTCATTTATTTTAGTTTGTTTGGTTTTGAGAAACCGCTGTACTGATGTCCTTCTTCTGTCCTTCTGTCTCTCCATTCCCCTCTTTCTATTTTCCTTTCTCTAACACTCAAGTCAGTGGTTCTCAGGTTTTGCGTGTATAGCAGACTCACCTGAGAAAATAGCAAAGAGAGAGGCATAGAGCACATTAAGAACTTCAGTGAGTCTGCATTTCTGTCTCGAATGTATGTTCTGGTGATTCTGGTGCCGCCAACCTTGAGAAGCTCAGTTCCAACTCTTTGCTGAGATCAGTGGCCTGGCCACACCATTGACGCTGCGTGGGATGTCACTAGAAACATAGGCTTTAGGATCAGAACCTGTACCCATTTATGTGCTAACATCCAGGTGAATGGGAAGAGCTGGTCTCCACCCTGGCGACTCAGTGGGATTTCTGAGATGGTAGAACACAGTCTTGCCTGGGCTTTATCTGGAGGGATCTCATGGCCTTGGCTGACCTGGGAGTAGAAGGTGGAACTGAGTATTGGTTGAGATTGCCTTTAAAATATGGAACACTTGGGGCTGGAGAGATGGCGCAGGGGTTAAGAGTACTGGCTGCCTTTCTGAAGGTCCTGAGTTCAATTCCCAGCAACTGAATGGTGGGTCCCAACATCTGTAATGAGATATGGTGCCCCCTTCTGGCGTGCAGGCATACATGCATGCATAAGAAATAAATCTTTAACCTATGGAGCACTTGGATTGGAGAGATGGCTCAGCGGTGAAGAGCACCAGTTGCCCTTGTAGAGGACCTCAGTTTAGTTCCCAGCTCCCGCTGGGCAGCTCATAACCACCTTTCACTCCAGTTTTAGGGAACCTGAAGCCTCTGGCCTCCGTGGCCAAACCTGCACTCGCCTGCACAAACCCACCCACCACCGTTTGCGCAAATACAGACAATTGCAAACAAGACAAAACTTCAAAAAGCAGAAACACAAAGTACTTAGAGGACAAAGCTGAGGTTCTGTGAAGCAGCCACAGGAAGTGGCAAGGCATTCAAAGCGCAACAACTTCCTGTTTCTTTTCTTTGCTTTGGACTTTGTTGTTGAGATTTCTCTCTGACCCTGTAATTTACTAATTCAGCTAAGCTGGCTTGCAGGGAGCTTCAAGGATCTGACTTTTAACTTGCCTCCCAAGCACTGCTACCTGTTACAGATGTGTGCCTTCCCACCAATTGGCTCTTATGTGGGTGCTGGGGACCAAAGCCAAGTCCTCAAGCTTGTAAGACAGGCAGGCAGTTTAGTAACTGAGCCATCTTCTTGTTCCCCAACGTCACAGTCACATTTTCTAGTGCTTAGCTGGTGGGATAGGTGATCTAGATCCCTGAACAAAGCTTCTCCCACCCAGCACTAGGGAGCATGGGTTACGTGTGTGTGTGTGTGTGTGTGTGTGTGTGTGTGTGTGTGTGTGTACACGCCTCACCTCACCACTGGAGACACTGTGCACATCCTGGCCCTGTCATAACCCACAACCGCTTGCAGGTCATGGGCTATGACACTGTTTACCCCAGTGTGCTTCTCCTGCGGTGTCATTGCCTAAGGATTTTCTCGAGGGTGCATGTGCGCTCCCACCCTAACCAAGAAGCTCTTTCTCTCCAATTGACACCCACCTGCAAAGGGAAAATTGCTTTTCTCCAATGGAGTCTCCCTAGATATACAAACTACACTTTAGGGTGGACAGCACAGAGTGACCAAACTAACTCAACGGCATTTTGTAGGTTTTTTGTTTTTTGTTTTTTACTCTTGTTGCTTTGTTTGGGCAGGTTTATTTTTTATTTTTAAACTTACTGGTCTTTTGCTTCTATATTATGGTTTCTGAGTTTTTTGTTGCTTCTTTGAGTGTGTCTATGTGTTGTATTTTTTTTCTTTTTTAAAATTCTGGTTTGTTCACTTATTTGCCGGTTTTCTAAGGAGAGAAGGAAGGTGTGGCCTTGGTTGGGTCTAGGAGGAGAAGGAGGAAACAAAAATAACACTATTCAGTGTTGGTTCTATTTTATTGACTTGATTAAGATTTTAATTGAGGCTGGCGAGGTGCCTCAGTGGGTAAGGGTGCCTGATGCCAAGCCTCGCGACCTGAGCTCAATCTCCAGGTTCCATGTGATGGAAGGTGAGAACCAGGTCCCATAAATTGCCCTCTGACCTCCACATCTGCATGTTCGCATGTGTATATACACACATAATGAAAATCAAGTGTAATAAAAACTTTATTTTAAAACGAGTATCTTAATTGAAGCTATGAAAAGTCTGCACGTTCCTTGGGCATGCTCGATGTCTGTGACATGGGAACGCCTTCCCACCCAGGAACAGCTTTCCTCCACTCACTCAGGCTGGGGATGTCTCCGTGAAGCTTTCAAATTTCTTTATAAAGGTTTGCATTTCTTATTAGATTTGTTCCCATGGTGAACCTTAAAATAGTGTTTGATTGCTACTACGACCCTTTTTAAAGCAACACAGAGCGCTGTGTCCTTCCCCAGCCTTCTCCGTGCATCAGAAATTTATCCCGACTTCTAGAAAGATCTCTCCGATGCCTCCTGACTCTTTTAACTCAGCGTTGGAAAACCTCCCCCAACCTTTCTTGCTTGCTTTATTATTATTTTGATATTGTGGTGAGACATAGAGGTAGGCATTCCAGGCTGGCCTTGAACCCTCGGTCCTCCTTGCCTCAGCCCCTGAGCCCTGCACTTATTCCCAAGAATGCAAGCCCAGCACGCATTCCAAGAGCCACCAGGGTGACCTTGCAGGGCTGCTCTGCTTCCGCCACTGCCAGACCAGCCCCCATGGCCTACCTTCCCTGTCCATTTTTCAGGTTCACTGTCAAGACTGCAGTCATGGTTCTTCTTGTGACTTGTGCCTCTGACCAGCGGGGACTGGGGAGGGTGGTGGCCTGTTTAAACTGGGCCTTTCAGTCAACACATTTGTCTAAATGCGTGGGTCTGGAAGTGTTTCGGATGTGAGACCGGGGACGCTCAAGTCAGTGAGAGCTTCTGCTGTATTTTACCCCATCTCCGCCTACAAGGCATGCTTAGTTTTTAAGATGGAAATGTGTGTGGTTCCTTGCTCTTTGGTGTGCTTTCTTTGATTGTTCCGATCAAGGAAACACTCCCAAGCAAAATTTCCACAGCAGTTACTTGGTGAGGTCTTCATTTAGCTGCATTTGAGTCTGATTGCTCTCTAAGGACTTGGAATCTGGCGGTTCGTCATGATTGCCTGTCAAAGATTTCCTTACCTCCTAACTTTTTCCAAGCCTTTCTCTGTAGGGCTGTTGAAAGCAGTGGTCTCAGCATGTGTCTGTCCTGTGGTGAGGCCTGTTCGGGAGCCACTGAACTGTGGGGCCCTGCCGGCTTCTTAGTAGTACCTGAGGCTGCGCTGTGGCCCTCCCACACACCCATGTGTTGGGCCTTACATCTGTGTCTCCCTGACACGCCTCCTTCTGTGAGAACCTGACTTGGACATTGCCTCTTAGTGAAATACCTGGATTATTCCAGTATGCATTTGTTTTCTCTCTGCTTTCCCCCTGGACTTTATTCTTCTGTTTTTGTTCATCCATCCACCCATCCACCCATCCATCCATCCATCCATCTATACATCAGGATCAGGCTGGATATCTACCAGAGAACAAAATAGACAAGATCTCTTTCTGCTCTTTTAAGAGCACTCACTATGTAATACCAAGGCTCAGAGTTCAAGGTCCAGCATCTAGGTAATAAAACCCTCATCTTGTGCATGCAGGTCATCACAGTTCTGAGGTGTCTGGAGGCAGGATGATGCTGGATCTTAGGACCAGCTGAGAAAACATGAGCCTCAGGTTTGGGTAGAGAACCTACCTCAAAGGGATATGAGGAGAGCAAGGCATCCGATGCTCTCTTCTGGCCTCTGTGCAGTATATACGTGTGTGCACACACACCTTTAAAAACAAAACAAGCAAACGAAAAAAAGCCAACCACAGTGGGATCGGAGCCTGACGGGGTTCCTTATGTGGTCAGGGAAATCCAGTGTGGAGAAGGGGTGCTTCACTGAGTTCTGAATAGTTAGCCTTCCCAGCCATGGAGGCCTCTGGGAAGCACTTTCATTGCTGAGGGCGCCCCGTGGCCCAGGTGGCCCAGGTGGCTGGATCAGGAAGAGGCAGAGTAGAGCAGGAGTTGGGGGTTCCATGGCCGGGCCTGTGGTGTGGGACTTGGACTGCAGGAGGAAACTTTAGAGGGGTCTTAGGCAGGGGATCACCTCTAGTGGTTATGACGAAGCTACACTTACTTGCTCATTTTCCCTTGTCTCTGTCTGAGTATAGTTATTCTCCAAATCCCCAGGACCTAGCAGCTATCTGGAAATTTAGCAAATGGGTAATGACTTCCTTTTAATGTGTTCTGTGTAAGTGATAGATCATTAACACCAATTTCTGTTTAATAAAACCTGATCATTCTGCTTCTGGAAGACTGTGTGAAGAAGGACGTGTCAACAGGCATTTTGGAAACTGCAGGATAGTGTAGTCTAGATATTGTTTTTAGCCTTTTGAAGCCGGCCACAGAAATGCAGAGTCGATCCAGAAAAGAATAAAAAATGCTGCGGCATTTAGAAACTGAAAACTCTAAGAAGCAGCAGAACCTTCTGATGAGATTATACCCCGACAGCCACAGTGGTCTTTGTTTTTAAAAGGCAGGTGGCTGAAGTGCTTCTCCTGGGGTGTGTGGGAGAGCAGGGTTGGGTGGAAAGTCTCTGCTGTATTTTGTGTGTGTGTGTGTGTGTGTGTGTGTGTGAGAGAGAGAGAGAGAGAGAGAGAGAGAGAGAGAGAGAGAGAATGTGTGTGGTAGAGTATATGTGTGATAGAGTATATGTGTGAGAGAGTGTGTGTGCAAGAGTGTGTGTGTGAGAGAGAGTGTATGTGTGTGAGAGTGTATGTGTGTGAGAGAGTGTATGTGTGAGACGGAGTGTATGTGTGAGAGAGTGTGTGTGAGAAAGTGTGAGAGAATATGTGTATGTGTAAGAGAGTGCAACTGTGTAAGAGTGTGTGTGTGAGTGTATGTGTGAGAGAGTGTGTGTGAGAGAGTGTGTGTGTGAGTGTATGTGTGAGAGAGAGTATATGTGTGAGAGAGTGTATGTGTGAGAGAGTGTGTGTGAGAGAGCGTGTGCGGGAGTGTGTGTGTGTGTGTGATGTAGCCTAGGCTGACCTCAGACTCTCTAGGTGGTGGGTGACCTGGAACCCCTGCTCCTCTGCTTCTCCCTCCCTAATGTAACAATCATAGGCGCGCAGCACCCACCTGGGTTACACAGCTCTACTGATGGAACCCAGGGCCGCAGGCGTGTGCTAGGCAGGTACTCCACCACCTATGCTAAACCCCCAGACTCTTCTTAGGGTTTTCTTAGCTGGCTAGAAGGGCAGTTGTGTATAGTTAGTTCTGATCTTTGAGACATGGAACCGCTGAGATGCCATTTTTACTTAACATAGAAATGTCACTTTGGATTTTATGGTTTTCTTTTGGGGACCTCATGATGTAAGAGTAGGCTTTTGCTGTAGATGCTATTTTTCTGCCTACAAGTATTGTTATTATTACTGAACATTGACTTTTCCCCTCCTGAGTCTGTTAGAAACTCTAGTTCGTATCTGTCCCGGTCCCCTTAAAAACAGTTTTGTTTGGTTTTGTTTGGGGACAGGGCTTGCTTTTGATCTCACAGTGTAGCTTAGGTTGGCTTCAAATGCCCCATCCTCCTACCTTTAGTCTTTGGAGTACTGGGATTAGAGGTGTGTGCCAACATGCCTGGCTTACTTACATCAAGCTGTATTTCCAAACCGCTCATGGCGAAGCCATAGCCCAGGTCTGCAGACATGTTCTAATGGTGCGGCAGTCTCAGCTTTAAGAAGGCTCTTTTGTGATTATTGTTTTCCCCACGTTCGCTTGGAAATTATCCTTCAGGTAATAGGGGGCTTTAAATGTGGGGCATTAAGTGCGTCTGGACTTTTTTAAAAGGTGAAAATATTTTTCTTTACAGAGACTTCAGCAACACAGAAACGCTGTGTAGCGAACAAAAATATTATTGTGAGACTTGTTGCAGCAAACAGGAGGCTCAGAAGAGGTGTGCGAGGGGCCAAGTGGGGGTGGGGGAGTGGGAGGGTGGGGAGGAAGGAGGGGTGGGGGCGGGTGGCTCCTGTCAGAAGGGATCTCAGCTTCACAGAGCCTGGGAGTCAGTGACCTTCCTCATCGAGAAAGCCCTGATGGGAATGCTGGCCTACTGTTTGTCAGTTTGCTTCTTCTATTAATCCTCAACAAATACCAAGTGTGCCAGATCCCATGCTGGTAAGCAAGTGGGGATCTGATATGCTCACTGCCTCCTTGGGATTAAAGATAAACTATAGAAGGCACCTTTCATCGTGCATAGCGCACAGTACAGGCAGCGTTGTTGCTTTGCCTGCAGACCTTGGCCCTCTTCTTTACATCCAGAGATTTAAAAAGTATCTGTTGTCTAATGAGGAGCTCTGAGGCAATAGGCATTAGTAGGAGGAACAGGGATACACAAAGAAACCCAGTCTTGAAAAACCAAAGCAAGCAAACAAACAAAAACCAAAATGAAACAAAATGATCCCATCTCTTTTTTGCCAGGACCTGCCAGTTACAACTCTTGAATGTTCTGAACTAACCAGCTGTTCCCCATTCTCAGAAAGTCTCATCTTCCTGGGAACTCCTACTTGGGATAAGTTTATCTCGTTTGTTTTGGAGATTTCAAAGTAGCTCATAGATACTCAGTGGCGCCCTCTAAAACGGAGGCTCTAGACCTGAAGTTGATGATTTTTCTGCCTTGCCTCTCTCACCTTCTACCCTACCCACGCACATCTTCCTTCAAGGCCAACAGGCAGCAGATGCTGTCTGTTAGTGGACATTGACTCTGCTCCCATCCAGAGGCACTCACTCTCTGCCTCAGGCAGCCTGGGTCTACCTGTATGGCAGGAAGGTATTTCTGTTCAACCAGGAGGTTTCATGTATTAAAATGACGTATGTTCCTGTGAAATATGGAGGTTTCATATAATTACTATTTATCTACTGATTTGTTTTCACGAAACAGGGTCAGGCTGGTCTAGAACCTGCCCTCTTCCTGTCTCCACCTCCTTCCAAGCATTGGGATTATACGGCATGTACCATCCTGCCTGTCCCTAGAGATGTTTTGATTTTGTTTATTTTTGTGATGAGGCCTTTTTGCCTACTTTTTGCCTTAGTAGATGCCTCAAGAAATAATCTCTCGGAATCGGTCCCTTTTGAACAATACATACTAAAATGTGCACAGGTCTAGCAGTGTTTGTGTTAACTCAACACATTCACTAGTGGGGGTAGGGTTAGGGTTGGGCGAGGAGAACAGGGTACTTTTCACGCTAGCCATGTTATCCACATGAGCTGTTCCTGTGTGGTAGTTTGCCCAGGAATGTTAATTAATGGTCAGATAGTGGGTGAGGAGGGAGCTGTTTTTGTTCGGCTGGGACCAGAACTATTCCTCCAGGGCAGTGTTTATCAAAACCTTCAGTGCACTATTCTGTGTGGAGGTTTCTGAATGGGAGGAAGCCTTGTTCAAACTTGACCATAGCCCCCACCCCCCTCCAACTTACTAATGTAACCAGGACCTTGGAGTTTAGTTTGTGAAAATAGCCCTAAAATCACCTGTACACTTTGTAAACACTGATAGTGAGAACCATGGCACAAAAACCACAAGAGTGAGGTAGTAGGCATGAGCCTGGCACTTCATGGTGTTTGATGCCCAGTTATGTGCCAGAAACTTCCTTCTGCTGGTCTTTAGCGCCTCAAGTTCTGTCTGGATCATTTTACCTGGTCTTTTCCCCAGCTTCCTTTTCTTCATTTCTTAGCCCTCCTATCTGGAGGATGCTAGGGAGTGGACTGTCTACATGCATTCCATTCTGCAGGCAGAGGCAAAGCAAGAAAATGCCTGCCGCGACCGCATGGAGATGCATGGCCGTGCTTTTCTCTTACTTGGGTTAGCCAAGGTTGCAGGGTGTGCTGGACTCCGTAGACAAGCACACCTTTCTGCTTGTGAAAAGTCTGGGTACTTGCTGGGCCCCTCCCTGCTCTCGTTTGTGCAGGCAATCGTGTGTTTCCTTCCTCTACTGGGCACTGGCCACAAATGGTTTTCTGTTCCATGCTCTCTTAGGATGAGGGTAAAAAAGCTGCCCATGATTTTGGCCCTGCACCTGAAGAGGTTCAAGTACATGGAGCAGCTGCACAGGTATACCAAGCTGTCTTACCGGGTGGTCTTCCCTCTGGAGCTCCGACTCTTCAACACCTCCAGCGATGCTGTGAACCTGGACCGCATGTATGACCTGGTCGCTGTCGTTGTTCACTGTGGAAGGTAAAGTGGGCTGGGGGACAAGTTTCTGTCATAAATATAGATGTTCGTCCCTTCATCAAGATAGACCCAGCTATGCCCCTACAGGGCTACAGTCGTCCTTCTGGAACTGCCACTCAAATTCTTATTGATCACCCCCAAAATATGCAGAAATGCTTAATCTGGAGGTGTATCCTAAGATATACAATGTTACCTGACTTCACCATGTGGTTGTCATCAAGGGTACTTAACACGAAGACCAGATGATGTACTATTATAGTACTACTGACCCATGTACGGTGTCATTAAGAAAAAGTTTGTCAGTATGGAGCACATGCCTCTTCACGATCAGACCTGTAAATGCATATGAAATAACATGAGAGCAATGATAATCCAAATGTTCTATCATTACGGAACGTAATTTCATCTCCTTTGGATAGAAATGACGCAGGTGATGGGTTTAAAGTAACATGGAAAAATAAATGCTTATGCTATGATTTCCTTTGTATATTTTAAGGATTTATTTTTATTTTAATTATGTATAGGTCTGTGTCTGCATGTGGGTGTGTGCTTGCGGGTTCAGGTGCCTGAGAGACCAAAGGTGGTGGTTCCAGCTGGGTTACAGATGCCTGTAAGTCATTTCCCGTGGGTGCTGGGAACCGAACTTGGGTTCTCTTGACTTCTGAGCCCTCTCTACTACCACCCCTGATTTTATGTTTTACAAAGCTATGTGTAGGTGTTAGCAAGATGACTCAGCAGTTAAATGAGTGTGCTGCTTTTCCAGACCTGAGCTTAATTTCAACACCAGTATCCAGTGGCTCGGAACCCCCTGAAACTTCGACTCTAGAAGAGCTAACACTTTTCTGGCCTCAGCCCCAGGCATACAGACACACATAATTAAAAATTAAATATAGAAAACCACACATGCATAATATATGCTCATGTGTATATATAAAAATCATGATCTGAAATGTATTTTAATATGTATGAATCGAACCTGGAAGCAATAGATTAGATGTAATAATTTTGTGACATTTTGATTAATCAGAAATCTGTTCTTAAAAATGTTTTTATGAAACTTTCAGCATGTCCCCAATTCTATTTTGTTTAAAAAACACAACTCTTTTAAAAAGATCACAGTATTTAGTGCGTGTGTGCACCTCAGCCTGAGAGTAGATGTTTGAGGTCAGCCGGTGGGAGTTGGGTCGCTCTCCATCTACTGAGTGTATCCTGGGGAATTGAACTTAAGTCGGCAGGTTAGCAGGGAATGTCTACCTGCTGAGATTCCTTCCTGGTTCCATTTCCCCACATTCTATAGTAGGATTTACACGAGACAGAAAGGAAGCCTCCAGGTCTGAAGAAGCAAAGGGCTTTCCTGAATGTTCTTTGCGTATTTAAAAAAAAAATCAATTTTTGATGTAACCATGGGAAAAGAATATTGAAAATTCACCAGCTTCCGTCCATTCTTCATCTGGTTGGGGTGGCTAAGTGGGTGTTCGTTCTCTCTTGGGAGGGGGACAGGGTCCCCATGGGTGTGGGTTTTGGTTCACAGGACATCATCTTGCAATTGTCTTTTCCTCTCTGCCTGGTTTGGAGACTGCGAATATACCTCAGGTGCCACCGTCACCTTGTCAGGAATGGGCTGATGAATTTCTCACCCAGCCATGGAGAGGATGGCATCACATACGACTTCACATCTGACACTCCCCATATTCTGTCCTGAGCATGCCACTTCAGGTTGCTAAATGGTTTCTTCTCAGGAAGTTAGATTTATTTAGTGGCTAGTTGTGCTCCGCTGAATAGTTCCAGTGGTTATTTGTCTAAGGAACATAGGGCTCCAGTGATCACTACCAGGTCACGAACACGGGGGGCCCCACAGTGGAGTGGAGAAGGAGAGATCTTGGGCAGGTAGAGCCTGGGGATTGGTGAGCATCATGGGTGGGGATGAGAGAGTGGGCAAGCAAGAAGTTCCAGGGAGGTTGGGCAAGGAGGAAGTAGAGGTACTGATGGGCAGGGTGCTTGAACACTTTAGTTTAGCTTTCAGTGCCCAGTTCTATTCTTGGGACGACCTTTGAGGGCAAGGCAGATCCCTGGGGAGGCCGGGCTCTGGAATCATCAGTTTCTTTAATGGGGATACAAAGTCTCAGCAGCCCTGGCCACAAGGGACTCTGAGAACTAATTCTCACTTGTTATTAACAGCTGTTTGCATCTCCCTGTAGAGGAAGTCCATTCCTTTATATACGATGGGGCTGACATGGGCAGGGAGTGGATGGCTTCTGGGGGTCTGAACTCTTTATTTCCTGGGTTCTCTCTCAGGATCTGAACATACGAACATAATCAGGTTTAGGGTCTGGTGGGGAAGATGGGCAAGTGTGCACACTGTGGCCTGCATCAGTTACTCAGCCTCTGCCAGGTAACTTAGGATGCTGATCCGTGCTCTGATATGGAAGCAGGAAGAGGAAGGAGAAGGGGATGAAGGATGCTGGTTCAAGGATGGTGACCAGTGAAGGGCTGTCTGGGGAGGCTGAATGGGTGGAATGAGCCATGACTACAAGTGTAGAAGAGGCCTGTTCAGTCAGAGTTAAGACAGAGGCGGGGGCCACGCACAAGCAGATGACAGGTATGTGTGTGTGGGAGCTCAGCAGACTGGAGCTCGGGAGGCAGAAGTAGCTGGTGGGAGAGACAGGGACTGCTGAGTTTCTGCAGCATCTTGTGTGTAGAGACAGTCAATGAGAGGTGGGGCGATGGCTTATGCATAAAGTGCTCGCCCCACAAGAATGAGGACCAGCATTCAGATCTCTGGAAACAAGGTAAAAGCCAAGTAGGCATGGCAACCTGCCCATCATCCCAGGATTTGGCAGCTAGAAACAGGGAATTCCCTGAGCAAGAGAGCCGTCCAGAGTATCCAACTGATGAAGACACCATATCAACCTCTGGCTTACATATACACACCCCCGTGCACCCGTGTGCATACATGTTCTCCCCCCCACACACACACATGGTAAGTGATGAGGGGGAAAGAGTTCAGTTTTTCAACTTTAGGAATATGTACATTAAAAAGCAATTCTAGATTTAGGATTAAGGTCTCCATTTTGTATAAATCTAGTGCAGCTATGCAGTTACTTCCTCCCATTGCTTTTCCCAGAGTGCATAGTATATAGAGCCACGCATCCTAGCGTATGCAGTCATGCATTGTAATGTACTTCTGAAGCGTTAAGCAAATAATGCCTCTGGTAAGAATTTCCCGGCATCTTCCTGGTGTGCTCAGGCAGAGGCAGACCTCGTAGCTACTGTGATATGGTGCCGGGAAGGTCTGTCCCTTTGACCCTCTCTCTGCTTTGTCCTCTCCGGAGTTTCTTGGCTCCCGTTGTTCTGAATTGATTGGCGTGTATTTGCTTTCTACTTGGCTGGAGCGTCCCTCATACCGTCACATGACTTCTCTCCCCCCAGCCCTGCCTCCTTCAAGGATCACACATTCGAGAGCTCTCCTTTTGTGCCGCTTCCCCAGCATCACGGCCCTTCTCCTGTGTGTTTATGTGGTTGGTTTGTTTATAGCTGATGGGACCCCCACCTGCCACCTTGCTCTTTTGTACTGTTATAGCAAAGTACTCATCTGAGTAAGTTTTATATAATATGGGTCATTTGGCTCACAGTTCTTTTAGGCGGGTAAGGTGAAAGTCCCAGAAGTGCATCTGGGCTCTCTTGTCACATAGGACACAGCAGAAGACACCATGTGGGAAAAGAGTCCAAGACAGGGGAAGGGGCCTGATCTCTGGAACAGGTACACTCTCATGTGGGTGGGGGGCTAAGAATTAAATGAATAACTCACAAACTTTGGGGCTCACATTCAACCTATAACATCAAGTCCCAAGAGAAGGGGGAGGTACTTTGTCTTGTTCACTGTTTTTCTGGTGTGTAATAAGTACACAGTGATTTCTAATTTTTTTTCAAAAAAATTTGTTTATTTGTTTGTCTTTTGAGACAGAGTTTCTATGTGTAGCTTTGGAGCCTGTCCTGAAATTCACTCTGTAGATCAAGCTGGCCTCAGACTCACAGAGATCCGCCTGCCTCTGCCTCCCGAGTGCTGGGATTAAAGATGTGCCCTACCATTGCCCGGCAGGAATTCCTAAGGTTAACTGAATTTGAATGCATGCTTTCCCCACTGGGCCTCTGTACTGCACCTTCCTTACCCCATGATCATCACAGTCCCAGCGCCCAGGTGCTTTGCCAAAATTGTACACTTAGACCAAAGCTAGTACACAGTTCTTTTAATTTGGAAACAGCATATCTCTGTAGTGCCCTGATGTAGGATGTTCTTCTGTTTATATGTTGCTTTCATTGGTTGAATAAAGAGACTGCCTTGGCCTTTTGATAGGGCAGACTTAGGTAGGCGGAGTAGACAGAACTGGATGCTGGGAAGAAGGACAGATAGGCAGACGCCATGAATCTCTGGCCTGAGACAGACATAGGTTAGAATCTCTCCTGGTAAGCCACGACCTCCTAGTGACATACAGATTATTAGAAATGGGTTAAATCAAGATGTGAGAGTTAGCCAATAAGAGGCTAGAGCTAATGGCCAGGCAGTGATTTAATTAATACAATTTCAATGTGGTCATTTCAGGGGTTAAGCTAGCCAAATGGTGGGACGCAACCCGCCACTCCTCCTACTACAGTGCCCAGGCTGGATTGGACCCCCTGCCTCCGTCTCCAGTTGCCAGTGTGCCTACTCTACTTGATGACATTAGATTTTTGCATTGATAATTGGAGCATTATAAAGAAAGGACTATTTACCTGGTGACTTTGCCTCCTTCATTCTTTTCCAGTGGTCCTAACCGTGGACATTACATCACCATTGTGAAGAGCCATGGCTTCTGGCTGTTGTTCGACGACGACATTGTAGAGGTAGGTGTGCAGGTTGCTCTGCCATGGGCACAGGGTAAAGAAGGGGTTTGGGGTGGGCAGTTGTTGTAAATGGTACCTAAAATAACCCCGCTTTTCAGTAGTAAGGAAATATTTAGATCGCAGCCGTGCACTTCAGGTATTTATTTATTTTTTGTAAAGGAATATTATAAATTCTACCCTCAAAGGTGGGATTGTTTTAGCCTACTAGGGTAGCTGTTTCAGTAGAATAGACACCTAAGGGAGTGAACTCTCATAAGCATGGAGGTTCTTCACAGACCCCTCAGATTACTATCTGAAAGACAAACTTCCTGGCTCTTTTAAAGGACATCTATGTACAGTAATGGTTAGATGGAAGGGCTGGTTCCCCCGCCCCCAGCAGTTTGCATCTGTCAAATCTATAGAATTAACCATTTTCCCTCAAAAGTACCTAATTGTACTTTTACACGAACTCATATTTCTTACATTTTAGATTTTGTTTGCTTAGGAGTCATAGGAAATAATTACAATAATTTTTTTTCTTCATTGCAGAAAATAGATGCTCAAGCTATTGAAGAATTCTATGGTCTGACGTCAGATATATCAAAAAATTCAGAATCTGGATATATTTTATTCTATCAGTCGAGAGAATAACCTAGAGGAGCGTGGGACTAATTCCAGCGGGGAGATACTCAAAGCACTATAGCCTCGTTTCTCTGCAGACCTTCCTCTCCCCCGCCCGCGGCCCACTAGCGTTATCACTGATGCCCACTGGTCTGACAGTGTTAACCTTCCTTCCTTTGTGTTTTTACATGCAGCACTACTCCTGGGTTTGTTCTGGTCTGAGACAGAGTGAACTGCAGTCAGTTGCCAGTCAGATGTAGATGAATAACCGTCGCTGATTCGAAGACTGAGATGAATGTTATGCCGCTTGTCATGTCTGACTAAGCTAGAGTGACATCGTCTGTAAATGTCACAGCCCATTTGGAGTGTTTGTTTGGCTTCCCGAATGGTTTCCAGGGTCTCCTTCCCATGCATTCCTTTGACATATCCCTGGAAGCATTGCTACCCGTTGTTAGCTTGCCTGCCTCCTCTGACAGCAGGGGATAGGTGTGCACCCGTTAAGGCTGCAACCATAGCTTTAAGTTTGTGCAAGTGAAAGTTTAAATGCGAGTGACGTCGATGCCAAGATCATCCTCTGCCTTGGAACAGGGTGAAGCAAGGCTGTCGATGGTGGCCGGCGTTGCACCCAGCCCTGCTTACCTAGCTGATAGATCCCAGGGGCTACAACTATGAAGCTCAGGGCAGACAAAGCCAAGAGGAAGATGTTTTTGCGGATAGTGAAAAGTTACTTTTCTTTCTACCGAAAGCCAAGTTTCTGGAAAGCAATGCACTGCTGTCCCTTTTCGGTGACCATTTCCTCCTGTCAGGTCCTGTAGTTGTGTTTTTCTTGGATCTGGCTGCTAAGTTTTTTCAAGCAGTCTTTCCAGTCCTGCTGATGTGTTGCCATCAATGGTATCGAGGTTAAGATACCAGTTGGCTGCCTCTGGCACGTCTCTCTTGTTAGCCAGTTAATGCCAACATTCTTCCTAGATGAGGAAGATGAATCAAAAGCCCTGTTCACCTTGACAACCATCAGCAGATTGTACAGCTTCACTTTTTTATTTAAAAAACAAAAACAAAAAACCATATTCAGTCTGTTTACGGGGGCACTGGTGAGTTCCGGGGCTAAAACAAAACTCTCCCTGAAGGGAATGCTGGAGTTGTGGATTGTGAAATGGGTCACAGGAAGTGTTAAGGGGTGAGTGGAGGGTGAACAAGATGGCGGCTGGTTCTCTGACTCAGATTCCTAGAGTGCTTGACAAGACAGTTTCCTGGGAGACCCTCATCTCACTATTTTTCCCTTTTGTTATGTGTGTATTTATTAGAGCATTTGAATATTGGTACCTTTTATCAAAAGGGTTGATTTGGTGTTTTACTGTTGAGTTAATTTTAGTTTTCCTACAATGAGTCATAGATCTTGGCTTCCTTTGGGACGTCAGCTGACTTCCATACACTAGAATATACTGTGAACATGTTATGTTGTGACCTAACACATCGGCGGACGAACATGCAGACTCTTGGCGTAATGTGAACTAAACTGCAGCTGAAGATGTCAGTGGCCATTTGAGGATAGCACTTTATCTAGGTGAAAACTGGACTTGTTATTTTTGAAATATCTTGAACTGTTTAGGGCTCAGAACTTAAGCATCCCGATCTTTCATTTGATCATGCTTGAAGGGAGGTGTTTCGGTCTTCCCTGGAGAAGGCGGAACAGGGTCATTTCATATTGTTGTCTTTTGCAAGTGGTGAAAATGGACCTTGCTTTGATTAGAGGCAAATGCATATTTATAAATACTTTGTCTCCCCCCATCCCATGAAGCATATTTATTAATCACTTACCTTGGAGGTGGACCTTTATTCGTTGAAGAGAGGACTCTCTAGGTGGAAGTGATTGGTGGAAGGAAATGTTGGTCCCACATCCAGCCCATATATTTAACTGTGGGTTATACAGGTTAAGAAAATGATTATTGGTTTCTAATACATTTGGAACTGGTCATAGAACAAAAGCTATTAAAATTGTCTTTGAAACAACTCTTGAAGCTAATTTATTAAGCAAAAATGTTTCAATTGGAAGCCCAAATGCTACTGTAAGGTTCAGCACCATTTTTCATTTCTTTTTTCTTTTCTTTCTTTTCCTTCCTTCCTTCCTTTCTTTTTTTGGCGAACACATAAAGCTTTCCCCAGTAATGTAACCAAAGTCATTGCTTTTTTTTTAAAAAAAAGTATGTTAAATTCAGCATTCACGAAGAGGTTTTTTGAATAGAAGGAGATAAGCACGGAGACTTGCACTAACCTTCAGCGGGTTGTGGTGCAGGGCTAAAAGATCGGAGAAGGACCAAATACAAATCTCCATCAACACGCCATCCATTTTTAAAACGTAGGACTGTCTGGTAATTATTTACCTCTTTCTCAATAAAGAAAACAAACTCGAGGCAGCTCTGTTCCACCCCCCTCCCCTATCATTTTTCTTTTCATAGAAAAATCATGTTCTAACTTGCCGTCCCTGGTTCCTGGCATAAAACAGGGAATGACAGTGGCGGCGGAGCACGTGAGACCACTCCAAGGTCACAGCGATAGCACAAAGACCCAGCAACTGTCCCCTAGATGGGGGTTTGTGTGTTCTTTCTCCAGCAGGAGAAGTAAGCCTGCTGTGTTTCTCTTAATTTCTGTAATTGCTGGGTATTTAAAAAGAAATTACAGTATCTTTAAAGAGACTTAAAAACTTTTTTAAAAATGAGATGTTTGGTTTTTTTGGTTACTTGCTAGTTTAACATCTAGATTCTGGTACAGTATGCTAAAATCTTCCGTTTCAAAGCAAACTTTAGTAAAATGGTGACGCATGTAGTGCTGTCCCATTGATGTGTTCTTTCCATTCCAAGCCATCATCAGGTAGACTGGCTTGAAGAGAGCCAGGAACAGTACAATCAGGGTGTCAGTCTGAATAGGGAGCCATTCCCATGTGGTTTACAGTCCTGGTTATATTCCGGACTAATGGAAATCGACAGAAATGGTCCCTGTGCGTTTGTTTTCATGGGTACCCTTAATCTCATGGGCATGTCTAATTGGAAAGTATGTTCTAACTGGCAATTAAGGCTTATTTTAGATACTGGAGTGTAGCTTTATTATGGATGGATTTTATCTTTTAAACATTTCATTTTGATCAATTTTGTATATTCATGTGTATTAAAAATATTGTGCACTAAATGTTTTCTCCTGGTTTGCTGTTACCTGGTCAAGGCATTGGCCAGCACCATTGTGATTAGCTCATGCAAATGGCATGGGCCAGAGAAAATTATTGCCTATTTTTCTGCCTAATTAAATTTCTGTTTTCTAGTATTACATTAACTTATTTTTGGCTCCTATTTCTGTAACCAAAATAGCGACTGTATGTGTGTGGCATTCACTTGATTTTGTTGCTTAAAAAAAAAAAAAAGCTTGTAGTTTTTATTTAAAATAATCTGTATCTTTGCTTTTTTTTAAAAAAAAATGTAACCAACTCAAGCACTTTAAGCAATGCTGTCTGTCTCATGAGGTTTCATTCACTTCAACACTCTGCCTCTACAAGTGTTTGCAAGAAAAATTAATAAAATAGGACCTATCTTCATAGAGAACCACATCTAAGTACTATCACACATGTGACCTTCATGCCCTTGGCATCCTGAGTGAGCCAGTCGTGAGTTCCCCATGCAAGGGATCACTCTGAACTGAATTTTGAAAATGTGATGGAGATGCTGCTTATTAGATCATGGAAAGGCGGCGGCTCAGTCGAGGCTGCTGAAACCCATGTTTCATTTTGTGTAACAGGAGCTAGCGGCTGCTGTTGAAGAAACAGCGCACAGAGAAAATCAGTGGCAAGAATGTGGTCGCCCGCTAGTTAAACTTCCCAGTAAACTCCTCGAGAGGGATCTTGTTAGTTATAACATGCTATTCCTAAAATAAGGATGTGGCTCCCAGCTCTGGTGTCGCATCAGCACTGGTTTCCAGCAGTAGAAATATGTTCCTAGATCTGAACCTCTGGCCTGATTTGTGGGGACCCTTACCTCAGAAATCTAAGCCGGATGCAGCCCTCCTCCTCCTCACGTACATGAGTACAGATCATTTACTCTGCCCCGCGGTCGAGAGTACAGCCCACAGTTGTCACAATCTGGACTTTTCTTCCCAGCTAGTGACTTCAAGGGGTCCATGTATGGACTGGAAATTGTGACCTGAGTCCATGACTAGGCCTCAATATGGAAAGACAACCCTACAGGCCAGGCCTTAGCTTTCTTTTTAGTTCCTATTGCTGACAGTAACATTTAAACATTTCAAACAAAGTGAAAACCATTATGTTTCACTAATGGAGTGGAGTATTTTGCCTTTTCATCTTCTGATAAAAGAGTCAACTTGCTGGTGGTTGGAGAGAAGGCTTAGTGGCTGAGTGCTTGAGTACGGCTTTCCCAGAGTTCAGTTCCCAGCAACCATGTCGGTCAGCTCACATGTGCCTGCACCTCCGGCTTCAGGGGCGTCTGGTGCTTTTGACCCCCAAGGGCATCCTCACTCATATGTGTGCACATACGCATGATTAAAAATAATTTTTGAAATTATTCTTTCGAAAGTCCAGACAGTGGCTTTTGTGAACTGAATTCTTTTCTAAACAACTTGTTGGCATTATTACCAAGTCATTAGCCTCTCTCCAGACCTGTTAGAATGAGTCAAGGCCTCAGAGTCTGGAAGCTATGTGATTAGTAGTCTTATTGGCTTTTACCCAGTGTTGGTATTTTTAGGTGCCCATCTGAAGTAAACAGCTTTGAACTCCACATGAGGGACTTAAAAACAAAGGAAGACGAACTTCATTTTGGTGATGAGAGGCCAGGGTCAGAAATGACGTGAGAACATAGAGAAAAAGAATGTTGATCTCGTGTCCATTTCCCACGTGGTTGTAACGTGTCAACCTTGGGACATCATGTTATAACACAGGCTCATTCTTCGCCTTGCCTCTCTCAAGAGCGAGCACACCTGTTGTACGGAAGGCAGAGAGGCAGGCGGGTGTCACAGGGTCTGGTCCTGTTTGCTTCACCTCCTTGTGATGGGGGAGATTTGGAGATGAAGATGGAGATTTGGGTCTGACACGGTTGGAAACAAAGTAATTCCATGCTTGAAACCACTGTTTCTGTATATTCGGCCCTGTCCTCCTCCTGTGAGCCAGCTAGACTGTACTTACTTTCTAGAGACTGTCTTAATGAACCTTGTCAGAAAGAAGTCATTTGCTGAGCCAACTAAAAACGACCACCGAAAGAATTGTAGCATGGGCTTGAGTCCTGCAGAAAGCTAGGTCTGTGCATATTAGAGTTTATTCATCTCCAGGTGGGAAATTGATGCTTGTGCGCGCTCCCCCCCCCCCACCCCGTGTACGTATGCCAGAGGATAACATTGGGTGTTCTGCCTCAGGAGCTGCTCACCTTGCTCTTTGAAACAGGGTCTCTCACTGGGAGTTATGCTAGGCCGACTGGCCAGTGAGCACCCCAGATCTGCCTGACTCCACCCTCCCCCACAGGCATACTCCACATGCATACTCCACACACATACCACACAAGGACACCACGCACACACAGGCACACCACACATGCACACATCACACACACACACTACCCATGCATCCAGCACACACATACCACACAGGCATACCACACACGTACACACCCCAGAGTGAACAAGCTTCAGTTCTGCATCTGGAGGCGAACTCCAACATACAGAGACCCTCAACGCTTTCTCTTCTTCGAGAACTCCTAGGCATAAAGACATAAAATGAAATGAGAAAGGGGAAATCCCTGCTGACAGCTGGGAGCCAACCTGAGAAAGCTGCACCTCGGATGCTGTCAGGGACTAGCCTGCAGCTCAGAGCTAGGCCATGGGGTCTTCTTGCTTGCCACAAGCAATCTCACAGAACAGCATCCTTAGACAAGGTCATGCTGTGACCGTGATGAGGCCAGACAAGAAATGTGTCAACTTCATAATTTTCTCTAAGCACAGGCAAGAACAAGGTCACGGTGTAAATGGTGAAATGCTCGCATTGCTCCCCGAGTCTGAGTGAGGGGGGCTGCTGATTAGCCAATTCTCACTATATCTCCCCTTGCATCTGACCCAGATAGGAGTAGCAAGATATACAAAGAAACATTACTATTTCCAGGATGGTACCCGATCCTGAAAAACAATTGTTGCCCTCCTGCACGATCTCAGCCAAAGCCCCAGGCTCTAAAGCTCTAAAGCTCCCTTAACAAATGCCCAGGGTTCTACATGATACATAGTCTCTGCTGCAGTGAGCGCTGGACATATCTCAGTGCCATAATTGTGTATATAGGAGGGTGAGTACAGGAAAGCCCTGGAAGGGGAAGTAAGCTGTATCCTGTGCCTTGCTGGTCTAAGAGGAAGAAAAACCACTGTGGAATACACTGTGAGTATGGTGATTCTTGTCTGAGGGCTTGGTTGTGTGGGTCCAGTCTTCCAACTTTGCATAAATAATGGGTTTAGTCTTTCCTACCCTGTGAGGGTATATACAGCATATACCTCCACATCCACTCTTGGCTCAGATGTCTTTCTCCAGAAACTTTGAATTTGCTCAGGCACCAGAATCTCCACTGGAGGAGCTGAACCCTGAAGCAGGGACATGAGAGACTTCCCCGTGGAAGGCTGGAAGGCTGTTTCAGGAATCCCACTTGGCCTCAACAGAGACCGTCCCCGTCTCTCTGATCTTATGATGTACCCTTAGAAGCTTTCCACAACCCTAAGGCTGGACTTGGATCAAGTAGGGGCCACCCGGGACACAAGTGTAGGGTCTGGTGCCCTCTAGTGAGAATGGCCTAAAACACCCCCGAGTTTTCTCAGAAGAGCAGTCGCACAGGGTCTTGCTTTTGCTCTAGACACAGTCCGTCTATGGGTTTTCTGCTAAACAAAACCCCAAACCAAAACATCAAGCCAGCGACTGCAGTCATGAAAGCAAGCCGAGGATGAAGTCAGGTAGCTCTCATCTTTCTGCAGAATGGGGCCATGGAGCAAGAGACCCTTGGGAAGACAGAGGGCTCATGGAGTTTGTGTCCTGCTTGTCTCTCAGAACTTGGGTCTCTTGAGGCTGTTGAGTGACACACAGTCATGACATGTGTGGGGTCTGTGGTTCAGTGAGCTGGGATGGAAGAGTAGAGACAATGACTCCACTCTCATTTAGCCTGTTAATGCAACAAAGAAACAACCCCTGCTGGAGGAAGGAAGGGACAGATAACTACTTCATGGAAGCCTTGTATCAAAGACCTAGGGGCCACTCTTTTATTTTAGGAGGTGTTGGGAGAGAGTCCAAAGTAAGCCCGTGAAGGGGACACAGCACATCTGCAATCCTTGGTGTCCTGCCCAGAGCCAAGAACTGATTTCTAATGTTCGGTCTTCTGATACAATGCTTTCTAATCTTTGGAACTTTGCTAACAAAAATTATATGGTGAGTCGGTGAGATTGCTTAGTGCGTAAAAGTGCTTGCTCCAAGCCTGACAACCTGAGTTAGATTCTCAGGCCCCATATGGTAGAAGGAAAGATCTGACCGCTCCAAGTTCTCTTGACGCACGCACACACACACACACACACACACACACACACACACACACACACACACGTGCACGCATGCACATACGTATACACAGCATACACGCACACAGCTACACACTTGTGCATGCACACAGACAAAAATACACACATATACACACATGCACACATAGCACACACACACACACACACACAGCATATAAGACCCGCCACAAAGTGCTGCAGAAGAATCTGTTTACTGTTGCAGAATTTCTGGCAAATTGGCGTGCACTTTGGAACACTTCTTCATTATTTTTTGCCAGAGACGTTTTTTTGTCATGGTGTCTGGCAATTCTAGGCTGCATAATAGGACCTAACAACATGAGCCTCCCAACTTGTCTCTTGTCTCTTCTCCTTGTGCAGACACGGTGGGGGGCGGGGTGAGGCATCCGCCAACAAGTCTGCAGTGACATTCTGCAAACAGGAGCCGTGAAGAAGCAAACAGTGCAAGTGTAAGAAGATCCAGTAAAGACTTGCAAAGCCGAGCTGAAGGGAACAGGGAGAGAGAACACGCTATCCTTTCTAGCCACGACTAGTTAGTTTCTGACTTCTGTCACATGAAGAGTTAGAGGAAGCTGCCTCATGGAATTTATTTTAAAAACAGACTTCAGGGAAGGCAGAAATATTTTATTTATAAGAAAATGTTCATATTCTAGAGAATTAAAAGTGCATAAAGGTAGACTAGAGTGCGGAATGAGGCTGAACCCATAGTTACTGAAGTTTTTGTTAGGGTCAGACCCCGGGCTTTGGAAGGTTCAACAAGCTGGGCTCATACACCAGCCCCCATCATGCTAATTCAAGAGTTACGAGTGCAAAGGAGAGAGAGAAAGGAGACCTAGGCAATGTGGCCATATTGGGAAGAAGAAGAAATAGAGGGGTCCAGTGACAGTGATGTGTAGGTTTAAATACAGGGCAGAGGCATGTGTAGATGATCAGCCCTGGTCAGCGTGTGGTTCTGCCCACTGTTGTCTTGCCTCTGCTGAGTGGTTGAGTTGTATGAAATCTCTTCTTGGGAGGCAAGTTCCTCCTGGGGCGGGGACTTCAGCCTTTCCCTTTTCCCAGCAGGGGATTCCTGGGGGGACTTTCAGTTCCTTGGTCCACTTTTCCCCAACAATAAGTGTCTCTTATTTAGAATATCTTCCCTCCTGCCAGAAGGCTGCACCACCACAAGGGGGCATCCGGCAGCCAACTCCGCCACCCAACCTTCATGCAGACTGAAAAGAAAACCAGAAAGGACTGGAAAAGTCACCTGAATATCAATGTCACCTTGTCAGGCTTTTCAGCCCCATACACAAGAGGTGTGGACGTGGTCTAGACGCTAGCCAGCTCTAGAGGATTGACCATATCTGTCATTCCTCTTAGTCATAGTTGCAGTAGATAAGGGATTGCATTTATTTGAAAAATTAAAATGAAAATAGTTGTGAGTATAGTTTTACATACATTTGTGTAAAAGTGAAAACTCTCTTCTAGGGTTTTCACCATTCCAACTACTCCTTACTTTTCTGATTTTGTTTTTTTCCCCAGAAGAATGGGGTCACACACCTGAACAATGTGTAGAGTGAGACCTTAGAACACTCTATCCTAAATGAGATGTCTTTATCAAACCCCTCCCCTCAGAGCTCAGGGAACCCTGTCGAAGAGGAGGACAAAAGACTGTGAAAGCCATCGGGGTTGGGGACACCAAGGGCACAATGTCTTCCAGACACAGCAGGGCTGATTCACATATGAACTCACAGAGACTGTGACAGCATGCACAGGGCCTACACGGGTCCAAGTCAGATGGGGTCCGTGCCCTGAGAGGGAACGTGGACGTGTGTTCCCATCTAATCAAGAGGCTATCTCCAACTGACAACTGCTTGCAAAGAAAGAAGTAGTTTTATTTAATGGACTCTCTGGGGATATAAACCACACTGAAGGTAGGCCCCATGCCTAGCAGTGGAAGAACAACACAAAATGATCCCATTGCGATTTTTTTAGACTTTTTCCCCCTCATATTGCTTTGTTTGGCCTTCCTTCCTTCCTTCCTTCCTTCCTTCCTTCCTTCCTTCCTTCCTTCCTTCCTCCCTCCCTCCCTCTCTCCCTTCCTCCCTCCCTCCCTCTCTCCCTCCCTCCCTCTCTCCCTCCCTCCCTCTCTCCCTCCCTCCTTCTTTTCCTCCCTCCCTCCCTCTCTCCCTCCCTCCCTCTCTCCCTTCCTCCCTCCCTTTCTTTCTTTCATTCTACAATCCACACAGGAGGAAGCAGTATGAACTCTCTGGTGTGTGCTTGTATATGTGCACTTGTGTGCAAGCATATGTGTGCATGCATATGCGGAAGCCAACGGCTAAAGCTTGGTGTCTCCCGCAATGTCTCTCCGCTTTCCTTTGTTGGGTGGGGGAGGTCCCTGCAGGCATCCCACAGGGGAGTGAATCACACAAAGAGATAAGAATGAAAGCCCAGTGCAGGTTGTCTTGGTAAACCTGGATCAGCCTTTGGGGAGTCTAATAACAAGTAGTTTATTCCCAATGTATTTAACTTCAGTACAATTCGGAAAAAACAAAAGTTTCATGGTGTAATACAATCTCCGGCGCACAAAGGAGCGTAATCACATTGAAACTCATCTCAGGCTACAGATTATTTCCTCCAACAAGATGGGTTCTTGAGATAGGCTACCCGTGCCAACTTAAGGGCCTAAGGGTCTGGCCTAGTCTCGGTCATACAGATAGTGTATAGGTCATTTGGGCTGTTAATCACCTCCAGTCCTGGTTGTGGGAGCTTTGGGGAGCCTCTGGCTATCAGGGTCATCTAGATTACTAGCCACCTTCAGGTTTGGTGGTACGAGCTTGATATGACCTGGTCCAACAGCTAACACAGATCACTAGGATGTTAATCATTTCCAATTCTCAGCTTTCTGGATATAAGAACAGGCTTTTGTTGTTGTTGTTGTTGTTTTGGTTTTTTTTATCTTTCCCATTGGAAAAACAACCCTGTGTGCATCTGTGGGCACAAAGACTTTCATGCTCTTCTCCCAATAGTTTTTGAGACAGGTCTCTTTGAGCTTGGAGCTGGTGGGTTTGTCTAGACTGGCAGGAGAGAACCCCCCTCCCCTCCCCCGTGCCTCTTGTTGCCCTGTGCTTTGATTGTACATACACTGTAGCCAAGTTTGGTTACAGTTACACTCCGCTAGCTAGACTTTTCACACAGGCTCTCTGGATCTGAACTTAGGGCCTCATGCTCACGCAGCAGGCGTTTCCTGACTGGCCCATTCCCCAGCCCTGGGAGCGCCATTGCAGTTCGGCATCAGTCTCTCGCCTGGATTCTTCAAGCCTCACCCGAGGGAAGCATGTGGGTCTGTAGGGTCTGGGCAGGAAGAAGGAGGATGTGGTCTTAGCAGCCAAGGGGGACACAGAATTAGAGCCACATATGTAGGATTTTACCCCCCATACCTTCCAAATGATAGAGAACTGTGTATGTGTGTGCATGCTCTTGTGCACATGTGTGCTGCTTTATATGTGAGTCAATTGTAATATATTCCTCCAAAGTGATTTTATAAAGTTAATTAATGAGAACAACGAAGATTTCCAATAAATATTTGAAATCAGGGATAACTGGCTACAGGGACGCTCTTCGTAACCAGTTAATATCTGAGTTTTGCTTTGTTCACATAGGATTATGATAATTCAAATATGCACAGATGTATTATTTTCAACAGTAATTTTGGTTATTGTTCTGTTTTTAAACAGCTGCTTTGCAACATCTGGATCTCTGCTCAAAGAAAGGAGAACAGTGGGAAAGCCTTCCGTTCAGGGCTCTTCATAGAAGTGAGTTAACCTCGCCCGTAACCTCGGGTCTCCCGTGAGTTAAGACTTCATTTATAGCACACTGGAGGGTGTTGGTAGGTTACTGAGCCCAGATATACTGTAAAAATGAAATTCTAATGAAGAGATTTTCGTAACCCCTAGAGCAGGGTTTGACGGAACACAGTTTGAAAGCCGTCAGTCTGACATAAACATGCCGCCGAGGCTTAGCTTTTGTTCTTCCCGGAGTCGTCTTTCAGCCTTCGCTCTTCCCTCACGGGGCTCATTTTCCCGAGAGAGATGGCGCTGAACTCATTGTCACTCAGCTTCTCTAAGGGCTGAAAGAGTTTGGAGTAGCAGTGTGTCCTTCCTGGGTCCCTGCATTCACATCTCTTTGTCACCTGTTCCCTCTTGCTGGCACATCGCCACTGAGGTCTGAGCCAGACCCAAGTACAAACATCACACAGGAGGTCTACTGGTACCTGCCCCCCGCCCCCACCATGTTATGGGAACCCTAATCCCTCTTGTTTGCTTGTTTGCTGCCACCTGCTTTCTTTCGCCAACACACACTGTGTTCCTGAGGTGCTGTGTTTCAGAAATATTTTTTTTCCTGTCTTGTCTTCCTTCAAGACTTCCTCATTTAGTGCCGCATGACCCGGAGTGTGCCTCGGCTGAATGCCTCCAGATGAACTGATAAACCAATCTTGCTGATATTGTGACTGGTACTCTTTTGCAAATATTTATTGTTTCCATCACATATTCATTGAGCAGTCATTTTGTGCTGGGTGGTAAGCTAAGCAATTGGACTACTTAGACTGTTTGTCATTATGGCAAACACTTGAGAGAAGGGCTTATTTTGGCTGTGGATTTATATAAATCCTAGCCGATGCTGGCTGGCTCAGTTGTTCGAGGGCCTCTGTAGAGGCAGAACATTATGGCAACGAGGGTGTGAGGAAATAAAGTTGCTTGCCTCATGGTAGTCACGAAACAAAGAGACAGAACAGGAAGGAACCTGTGAAAAAAATGGACTTTTCAAAGATGCATCCCCAGTAACCCACTTCCTGTCTCAAAGCACCACTTTCCACAGTTCCACCACCTACCAGTAATTTATCCAAAATATATCTATCAATGGTTTAAGCCATTGATTAAGAGGGGGTGGAGAAATGGCCCACTGGTTAAGAGCACTTGCTGCTCTTGTGGGGGACCTGGGTTCAGTTCCCAGCATCCACATGGTGACTCACAACCATCTGTAAGTTCAGTTCTAGAAATTTGATGCCCTCTTCTGGCCTCTGTGGGCACCAAGTACACATGTGGTATACATACATACATACATACAAACATATATACATACATGCCTACGTACATATGGGCAAACACTCACACACATAAAATTTAAAAATACATAAAAATAAAACTATTTTAAATCATTGAAAAAGCCGGAACCCCCCTGATGTAATTGTCTCCGGAACCCTCCCAGCCACAGAGATGTGGTTCTCTCAGGTGCCCCTCACCACAGTGCAGCTGGCAGTCATTTAACACGAGTTAGCTCGCTGGGATCTTGCAGCCGTCTGGAGAGCCAAGGTGGGGACGGATTAGATGTGAGGGAAGCTATGGAGCTGCAGGAGTATCTTGGCAGACGCATCTCCCAATTAGATCATCTGGCAGACGTGTCTCCTGATTAGAGAGTTAGTTGCCTGGCAGACGTGTTTCCGGATTAGATAGGCCGTTTGAGGCGAGGGAGCCAATGACGTTGCTGCTGTATCACAGTTTCCAAAGGCCAGAATGCCTCTTTGTTAGAGATTCTTGAAGCTGAGTTTAGGGTCTCTCACTCTCTCATAAACCCAGGAACCAAGAGACATTCCCAGGGTCACTTGGGGATCTCCTTCCGGGCTCTTCTATGGAACTGCCTTTGGCTCCCCTAGTCTCAGTCAGACCAATTATTAGTCATTTTGTTTCTAAACACTTCATTTTTTGTTTGTTTGTTTTTTCTGAGACACAGGATCTTGGGCCAATGTGAAATACACAGCTCTCCCTCAAATGGAATAAGAGATGGTTTATTCCGGAGTCAAGTGTGAGTGACACTGGCCTGGGAACACAGATTTAAGTTAAATTTATTTAACCTTAAACTTCATGTTCTAAGCGGCAACAGTTTCATGAAGTTTTTATAGTAACAGAACAAAGAAGGTCATAAATCAAAATATTTCTGTGTGTGTATGTTTCTATGTGTGCACGTGTGCACGTGTGTGTGTGTGTGTGTGTGTGTGTGTGTGTGTGTGTGTGTAACTGCGGGTAGGCAGGCTATAAGGTGGGGAACTCTCAGCTGTAGGCCTCAGATACTACCTCACATATTCTTAGCTTTGGGGCTGCTGGAAGCTCAGGTCTGTTTGGGCATCCCAAAAGGATTTACCTAACAGTTACAAGGCTATTTGGTCAAGCACAGAGTCAGTCAGCAAATGGCTACTTAGGTGCTAAGACAGCTCAAAATCATTAAGTTCTTTAACCCTCTGCAATCAGTGAATTCCTAAGCAACTAATTAACCTTGTGCAATGTTTATTATAAGTATGGGCTTTTCCTGAGAACTTTAGTTAACAATGAAGTCCAGGCTGGCCTGGAATTCACTATCCTGTCCAGGTTGGTCTCAAATTCACAGTCCTCCTGTCTCAGTCTCTTAAATGTTGGGGTTGTTGGTTTATTATTTTGAGGCAACGTCCCACTAAGCTAACTCCTAAGTTAAAAGGATCCTCCTGCCTCAGCTTCCCAAGCAGTATACTGCTCAAAGACAAAACACTGAATTTTAAAAATACAGTTGAGACTGGGAGTGAGGTGTGCACACACCTTTAATCCCAGCCCTCAAGAGGCAGATGGATCTCTTAGTTTGAGGCCAGCCTGGTCTGCAGAACAAGTTCCAGGACAGTCAGGACTACACAGAGAACCCCTGTCTTGAAAAACTAAGATAAACAAATAAATAAGAGTTGACAATTAAGAAATACCATACCAAACCATCTTAAATATCTTTAAAATGTTTGCCATTTCATTGCCATTTCATGCATTTTTGGGGGTAAAATTAAAGAAATGAATGCCAACCATGACTGTAATTAAAAATTTAGACTACCCAGTTAAAAAGAGAAAACTAGACAAGTTCACTTTATGTAATCCCCTTATATTTCTCTCTCAAATGGAAGTTTGCAGAAGACCCTTACCAAACTTCCCGGAACACATGTACCTGTCTGCGTATGTGCCACACAAAGCACTACTTACCCTGACTTTTAAAGCGAACATCATTCAGCTTTGTTCTGCAGCTTGCTTTTCTCCCAAGCTTGATAGCTTTGAAGTTCTTTCTGTCCCACTCAAATAAAAATCACTGCATATATTTCCAAACTATAGATGGGGCCTACTTTACTTGCTTTTTTTCTTTTATAAGCAACCTTGTATCCATGTGTGAGAGTCCAGTTAGCCCAGAAAATGTAACTGAAGAAGTTGGAGGGACTCACTAAATCTTTTGGACCAGGAGCTAGCGCAGAAACCCAGCACCATTGGGTTTTGCTGTGCAAGGCCCTGTTTGTTGATATGCACACCCGATCGTGCAAGCATGGCAAACGGAGACATAATTTGGAGCTTGCTAGGAGACACAGTATCATTTGCTTAGCGTCTGTCCTCGTCTGGTGTGTGGAATTCCTTCTTCTCAAGTTTCCTAAGCCTGAGAGGCGCTTGAAAGTTGATAGTGTCTTTTTCCACTGTTGTCCTTTCAACAGGCTCTAGAGTTTCCAGCGGGTCCAACTGTGAAACTTGTCTTCTTGATGAAATGTCCCTCTTGATTTGCAGTTGTTTTGTATTCTGTGCCAAAGTCACACCACAGACACTGTAAATTAAACAAAATTTACTTTTGATTTTCTGTATGCCTATTTTTGAGATAAAAAGTATCAATTTAAAAGCTGAAGGGCAGGGCTCAGAAAGAAGATCCAGTAGCCTGCCAATTCAAAGCCCTTCCTGAGAGATGACAGCTCATCTCACTCTAGGTTTAAGGTCTCTTACATAGGCTTTTGTTTGTTGAATAATCCGTATCCCATGCCAACCTAAGGGTAGATTTGCTCTGAAACACTGAGAGAAGCCAAAGACACTATTATCAGACTCTAGAATTCAGATTATACCCAAGGCAATGGGTAACTAAGGTGACTGTACCTCAGGAAAGTGGGAAGCTTTCACCACTACTACCACCATCACCAGCCGCAAACACACCATGACCATCACTACGGTCACCACCAACACTATCAACATCATCAATGCTATGAATACCCCTGACAGTAATGACAGCACCACCAACGCCAATGTCACCACCAAAAATCAACACCAAAACCAGCACTACCAGCAATCACCATTACCACCATCAATACCAACATAACCAGTACCACTGCTGCAATAGCAATGCTAATACGGCTACTACGTGCACCACCACCACCACCAGCAGCAACAGCAACAAGAACACTGCCTCTCTCAACAGCTCCTGGACCACAGATGCATTTATTTGGTTGGAGTTTTGGCATGCTCATTCATGATAATTTATTATAACAATAAAAACAGGTTATTATGGAGTTAATGATCACAATAATGATATGACATATAACACTTACACTGATGGTGATCTCAATAATTATTATGACACCCTTGGAAGCCAGTGGTATGTTAATAGATCAATTACAATAAACTAACTAATGCAATTTTGTTGACATGCATGAATAAAACATGGTCTTTCTTTCATTCCGAAGGCTTACTTCTCTATCTTCAAGATATCTGTCAACAAGAAAAGCATCCCTCCATATCTGCTACCAACTTTTGAGCCCAAGCCATCTTTTGCTCATTCTGGGTCTGACTTTTTTTTTTTGCTCCATCCAATATATCCCAAGAATAACAGCTTAAAGAATTTATTTTATATTTCACTTTGAAAGATCATAAACAATACCAAAAAGCTACAAGACTAGAGTACTATACATATTTACCTTTTGTGTAATAATTTTGTCATATCTTCTTATATTTACAAATATGTAATTTATTGTGACTTTTGACCCATTGAAGAGTATGTTGATGACGGCACAACACTTAACTCTTAAACACTTCAATTTGTGACTTCCTTAGCGGGCATTTTCTTATACTAGCCCACAACACAATAATCAAATTCAAGAAATTGGACATTGATTCAAACTATTATCTAATAAATAGTCCACATTCACATTTCATCAGTTGTTATTAAAAATAGCATGTATGACAATTTCTCTCTTAGGCGATGACCCTGAACATTTTGTTATATGTCCTCGGCTTTCTTTGAATTGAGTCTGTAGTATTAGCTGGCCTCCTGGTACTTGCTATGTAGTTCAGGCTGAACTCGAACTCACAGAGATCTGTCTACCTCTGCCTCCCAAGTGCTGGGATTAAAGGCTTACACCATCACACCCTCCAAAAGTTTTTCTATTTCTTTTTCTATGTTTAGTTTTTGGAAATAAATCAGTAAGTCTAGACCATAATTGGGTAAGTGGAGATAAACCAGTAGCCTTGATGGGTTTTAGTATATGTATTTATTTTATGATTTTAAACTTTAGGGTTTTTTTTCAATTATTTTGGGATGAGGTGGTTATATTCTCTCGAATCACATCAGCCCCAGTCTGAATATATTCTAGCATGAAAAGCAAATGCCTTAGTGTGCAGTCACATTTCCTAGCTGGTTCACAGTGGTGGCGCACACCTTTAATCCCAGTATTTGTATTTGGGAGGCAGAGGCAGGCAGGTCTCTGTGAGTTTGAGGCTAGCCTAATCTACAGAACTAAGTGTCTTAGTGTGATGTCATACTTCCTAACTGGTTCACAGTGGTAAAGGAAGTGCAGGGAAACTCACTTATGTTGAAGATAATTTGGATTTGATAAAGAAAGGCTATTGACTTACATGTTTAATGAATCCATATTTGTTGAGTGTGTGGCATATGCTGCACAGTGCTGGGGAATCTGTGGATTGATGGCCTCGTCTTACAGTTTTGTGTGGGAGAATAAATATATCCACAACCATCTATCAAGAATCTAATGCGCGCTGAACACGAGGCCGGGTGGTCTGTGCTTATCAATAAATCATTTTGATAGTTCTGCAAGTAAATCTTTACTGTCCCTAGATTATTCCATGTTAAAATTGATTTGTAAATCTCTATCTTATGCCCATGTAGTTTAAAAATTCAAGCAGCACCAAAACATTCCTGATGAAAGACAGGTATCCATCATTCTTGGTGTGCAGTAGTCCAGAAGAACCTTCTTCCTCTAGTCTGATCATTTCCTATGGTAATTGTCTCTGCATTCATAAGTAATATAAATTACTTCAAAACCAAAATGTTATTCAAAAATTTTCAATGCATCTCAGATAAAATAAAGCAGATCCAGAATAGCATGTGAAGCCAGTGGCTGACACAGCGATTGTACACTCTACGTGTTCAATCACTACGTTGCCATCACTACATGCCAGGAAACAGAATGCTGGCAGATCCTCTGAAAGTCCCTCCATGTTTCCTGCCCCAGTCAAAAGCAACCACTCTCCTCATTTTCATAGCTAGCACTTTCTTGGGTCTTCAAAAATAAATTTATTACCTAGTGCACATCGTTGAACACCATGGTTCAATTAATTTTTTTCTTATAATTGACTTTTTGTTACCTTTAAATTTTTTCTTTATATAATCCATAGTCTGGACTTTCTTGGTTCGATATTAGAAAGCATCTGTCTTAGTTAGTGTTTGATTGCTGTGTTGAAACACCATAACCAAGGCAACTTATAAAAGGAAGCCTTTAATTGGGAGCTTGCTTACAGTTTTAGAGGACTAATCCATTGTCACTGTGGGAAGTAGATAGGCGTGGTGTTAGAGCAATAGCTGAAAGCTTTCATCCTGATCCACAGGCAGAGAGAGAGGGAGAAAGAGAGAGAGAGAGAAAGAGAGAGAGAGAGAGCGAGCAAGAGAGCGAGCGCTCGAGAGAGATTGATAAAGGCTTTTGAAACCTCAAAACCTACTCCTAGTATTACACCTCTTTCAACAAGGTCACATCTATTCCAAGAAGGTCATACTCCCTAATCCTTCCCAAACAATTCCACCGACTGAGGACCAAACATTGAAACATATAACCTATGGAGGCCGTTTTCACTAAACCACCACAGCATCTTTCATGTGGGCTTTGACTGCAATGCCCCGAATCCAGTGCTGGATGGACAGGTAAGTTGAGACACCGCTCTCAGGAGCATGTTCTCATCTCTTATTCTTCTGGAGAAAGATGCATAAATGCATCAAACAACTTGAAGGTAGGAAGATGGAAGCCATGCATAGGTTTGGTGATAGGTAAGATTCTACCCAATACTTTGACATTAGCAAGTGGGAAACAACATCTCTGCTTTCTTACATAGTTTTAAACCATAATAAAAGCATCTTTTAAAATAGCAGGCACTAGGAGTTGGCACTCTGGTATCTTGCCTACTCTGATATCTTGTAATTTAAGACCCAGCCTTCTCGTGTAGTGGTTTTGGACCAAACTGTGTGAGCTGCTGCTTCCCCAGTGTCCTCCTCTGGAATGTGGGATGAGATTGTCTCAGGTTGTCACGAGGCAGAAATGAGAAGATGCCTACAACATGCTCCCCAAGCAGTGACCGGTAAGCATGAAGCGGATGCTCGCCATTTGATGCTATTAATTTTCTCTGCTATGGAAAACAGACAGAAGCAATCAGCTTAAGTCTAATGGACACGCTTAGGATTTTCAACTCTTTAACTTGTTTTGTTTCTGGTAAATTTCCAGCTCTCGTTCATGTGACAGGGATAAAATTAATTCATCCACAGCTGCTCTTTAATCTCTGGCTATTTTCTGGCTCTTTGGCAAGTAAATTATCAGCCTTTAAACTAAATAATTAGTACTAGCTTGAAAGAACTTGTATACATCTCCAAGGCCATGAACCGGGGAACCAATCCTTTGTTTCCTGTGTTTATTCATAAACTTCAGGGTAACTACTGAACGTCTGCTTTCCTCTAGGGTATCTTGGGAAGACAGAAAATAAACCACTACAGCAAATTAATGTTTGGCAGCAAAGAGGAAGCGGATGTTTTTCTATGCATCCTTAAAACTTGTAAACTCTCTCTCTCTCTCTCTCTCCCTTTCTCTCTTTCCTGCAAGTGTAATTATGCTTTCTATAAATAGGCAATTATATAGCTTCCAGAACATTATGTTCAAGTCCTGACTCCTGATACCTGTGAACGTGAAGCTGTTGCAAAGAGGTAGACACAATTAGGTAGAGGATCTCAAGTGAGACCACTCTGAACTTATGGGAAGTCCATAAGGCTAAACCAAAAGGCTAGTCTCCTTAGAAACAAAAAATAATCAACACAGGGCACAGGGGAAAGCCATTGGGCGTGAATTAGCTAGAGGGTAGAATGATATGCCAAGAGCCAAGAACTTGGGAAAAGATGGTGGCCACTGCCAGGTGAGGGAGAAACAGTGATTGGATTCCCTAAGTCTTTAGAAGGACCCAGTCCTCCACCAGAACAAAGAAGGTAAGTGTTTGCCGTTTCAAGCTATGGAATTTACGGTGATTTGGAATGGCCGCCCAAGGATACAGATTGACCTCTCATTGTAATAAAAGGCCTTCTGAATAGTTTTCTATCTGAAACCGAGGAAAGGAGAGGCTGAGCTAGACAGCTTATATCTCTTGGTAAAATCAGCACCCGTTCTCTTTTACAAAGCATACCTTTAGTGAAATTGAAATTAAACTTCAATTTTTTTGAAATAAAAAATAAAAATAAAATACTTTTAAAAACAAAAAAAAAATCTTCAAAAGAAAAACTTGAAATCTGGAGTGTTTCAGCATTGACATCGTGTGTGTGTGTGCGTGTGTGTGTGTGCGCGCGCGCGCGCTAGGTATGTGCACTGCAGGAAGAGCGAATCCAGTACCTTATATTAGATTGCTGAACCACTCACTCCCCACTCCTCATATGACCGTGTGTGAAATAGTTGTGCTTTTTACTGAAAGGGATGCACTTTCTGGCCACAAGGCTTGCGATATTTGGGGTTTAGAAATTGACCGTGACATTCCTGAGACCCGCAGTGGAACAGAATGTGCGGAGAAGTGGGAGAAAGGTGGTGGTGGGATGTGGTAGGCAGAATGCTGGGCGGAGATACAGGTGGCGGTAAGCCACGCAGTGCTGTGGCCTGCCCTGCCCTTTGCTGTTGGCTGTTCTGGATAGGTAAACCAGCAATGTCATCAGGAGGAGGAGCATCGCAATGAGGTCAGGGAAGGACAGAGGGAAGTCTATACAGTGTGTCACAGCTACAAACTAGAGAGCCGCTAAGTGTGGGTGGCACTTTTCTACCTGTGCCTCACGGCTCCCCTGTGGAACGACATTGTTTATTATCAGGGAGTAAAGTGTTCATTTGATTCTGACTAGGCAGTTGATACAGCTCATCACCAGGCTAAGGAATCTAAAGGCAGGATGAGAGCCGGTATTGATGGAGGTCCTTTCGTGGGCCAGGCCTTTTGCAAGGCAGGTCCGAACTCCTCCCTCCAGCTGACCTTCATCACACACATTCATTCGCTTGCTCATTCGCCAGTGCTCTCAAGCGTGATGTTCCAAACCAGGAATGCATAACATCTTGGGCCATCCTTGAGAAAGTCTTGTCTGTTGACTCTCTAAGCCTCACGGTAGAGGAGCCCACAAGAATGTGACAGGGCTGAGGAGAGGGGCCCAGGCAGGAGGCCTTTGGTCTGACACAGATGGCTAGAAAGTGCTGTCGAGCCCCGACATACTGTTTTTATTCTCAATATCCTGTAAAACAGTGGTTTTCAACCTAGGTTGTGATCCTAAAGCAACCCTTTCCTAGGGGTCACTTATCAGATGTCCTGCATATCAGATATTTACATTACAATTCACAACAGTAGCAAGATTACAGTTATGAAGTAGCAACCAAAATAATGTTGTGGCTGGGGGTCACCACAACGTGAGGAACTGTATTAAAGGACTGCAGAGTTAGGAAGGCTGAGAACCACTGTTGTAGAAGAGTCTGTCTAAGTTTTAGCTCTTTGAGAATTTTGTATGACATATTCTGATCATAGCCACCTTTTCTCCAAAGCCCTTCTCGTCTTCACCCCCCTTACCTCTACACCCAGCCTCGTGCTCTCCCTCTCCCCCGCCCTGCGTGTGCAAATCAAGGCCAGTTTCTCCTGTTCAAATATTCTCAGCTGTGTGGCCTTCCACTGCAAAGCAGTCAGAGTCTACTCTCAGAGAAAATTCCCTTTCCTTCACCCTGAAGAATTTTACCTGGTCTCTTTAGAGAGTTCCAGACCTCCAGGGCTACACAGAGAGATCATCTTAAAAACAAACAAAAATCTTACTGGAATCCCCAAGGAGGCTCAGCACAGAGAGTGGCCCTTAGCTAATAGACTAACGGCCCTGGGGGAAGATGTCGATCAATAGCTGGAGGATGGCTACAGGATCTCTAGGAGTTCCCTGGCAGATGAGCCTCAGATACCCATGGGGTAACCTGCTCTCTAGTGCACCTTCCTCCCTTTTTCTTCCTGCTTCCTAGGATGGCCTCTAAAGTGAATACTTGCCTTGCAGTCTTTTCCCCACGGGCTCCTGAGAGGCTCCATCCCACAAAAGGCAGTGATGCTTCATCCTCCATCACACTAGAGTAGAACCCAGCTGTTTCATAGCCCTGCAGCCCACTCTTCCAGATCACATAACCGAGGACTTTGTGACTTTGTTTGCTGGACTTTGTTTTACTGCCCCTGCCTCCCAAGTGCTGGGATTAAAGGCGTGAACCACCAGGCCCAGCCCTGTCTGCTGAATCGTAGAAACAGGAAATACGATTTTCCATGCCTTCCTTGAGAAGCACACGTAGGGCAAGGAGAACACAAGAAAACATCTTCATAAGTGACGGAGCCCGTGGAAGCGCGGTGTGGTGTTTTTCTAACTATCGGCTCCCCATGGTGTTGAAAAGTTTGTTGTGTTAGAGTCCCCAGCTCAAAGACTGCCTTGTGCTGGATTCTGTTGTCACTGAATAGAGCTTGGATCCTAACATCTGTAGTCTGTGGCACAGGCAGGTTCCTTGGCTACTTCCCTAGACCCGTCATAGTGCCCAGGGTTGGGTTAAGACCCAGCTCTGCTGGCCATTCTCTCTTGCCTTGGTATGTGCATCTTTAAAATCTGGATTTAGATGGCTGTCTCAAGCTGACCAGAGCTTGTGGGAGCTCATGGACTCGGGACAGACAGCGAAGGAGCCACTATGGTACCAACGTAGACCCCCGGCATCTGGGTGATAGTTCTATATTTGGTCTTTTGTGGGTCCCCTAGCAGTGAGACCAGTACCTGTCCCTGATGCATGAGCTGGCTCTTTGGAACCTATTGTTTATGGTGGGATGCCTTGTTCAGCCTTGACGCAGCGGGGAAGAACTTGGTCCTGCCTCTGCTTGATGTGCCATGCTTTGTTGATTCCCATGGGAGGCCCTACCCCATCTAAGTGGAGACAAAGGAGGAGTGGATGGGGGAAGGGAGGGTGGAGGTGGAGGAAGGAGTGGGAAGAAGGAGGGGAAAGCATAGTTGGTATGTAAAATAAATTTAAAAAAAATGATGAAAAAAGATGGCTGCCTTAGCTGGGCAGTGGTGGCGCATGCTTTTAATCCCAGCACTCAGGAGGCAGAGGCAGGACCATCTTGTGAGTTCAAGGTCAGCCTGGTCTACTGAGTGAGTTCCAGGACAGCCAAGATTACACAGAGAAACCCTGTCTTAAAAAGCCGAAAACTAACCAACAAACCAAACAAAAAAATAGACAAGCAACAACAAAAAGAAACAGTCTCTTACCATGTTTCCAGGTATTGTTTAGAATAATGTGTATTTAAGGATGCTATAAACTGTAACTCAAGAAACTGTCTTGGTTTTGACAAGGACTGTGTCCAATGACAACCACGCCAGGGATGCCAGAGAATAGTTAGAGGATTACCCAGCACTGTCCTCTTTCTGGGTCTAGAGTGGAAAAGCATTTCCCAGCCTCCTTTGCAGTTAGTAGAGATTTTGTACTGAGTTCTGGCCCGAGGATCAATGGCATAATAATGTTAGTTACCTTTGCATGATTTTAGCCAAAATACTGGAAAGAATAACATAAGTTCAGAAAATTCACTCAGGGTTTCATCGGGTTGGCTGCATCTTGGTGAGGAAGATGTGCGGGACCCTTTCCATCATGGCTGACAGGAAGCTGAGATAAGGAACAGTCCAGAGATTCAAGGATTAGTCCCAGTGACCAACTTCCTCCAGCCAGGTTCCACCTCCCAAAGTTTCTACAACTTCCCAAAATACCACCACCGAGCATTCAAAACATGAACTCATGGGCAACATTTTCCATTAAACCACAGCAGAGATGGGCGCGGCTAGCAGCAGGCTCATGAGTGCTCTGTCTGCTCTCCTTGCTCTGCTGCCGAAGCAGGGGCTCCCTGAACACCCAAGACAACTGTAAAATACAGGTCCATTAGGCTGCTTCTCCAATAGCTAACATAACTTTCTATGAGCAAGGGGAAAAAAATCAACAACTATATTGGGATACGCCCCTGAAATCAGGTTATTAGCCTTAATAATGAGTGTGTGAGAGAGTGGGTCTCAATACTTACGGTTCTGTTTTGTTTTATTTTATTTTATTATTAGCCCAGATAGAGATCCTGGATTAGTTGGGTAGAGAATGCTTGCCTTTCTTTCTTTCTTTCTTCCTTCTTTCCTTCCTTCCTCTCTCTCTCTCTCTCACACACTTTCTCTCTCTCTCTCTGGTGGACTAAAGATAGCATTTTTGCTCTATGTTGTTTTAATTAAACAACAAGCCAAGGAACAATTTGATGTTCTTTTAACTTCATTTTCTAACAAACTGAGATATGGGATCGAAAGAATATGAATTCTTTGAAACTTCAGGGATAGGCGCTCTGGTATTAATCCTGTTCCCAAATCTCATTATCCCATAGAGAAGCCCTCATAAGATTTACAGGGCCTTGAGCACTCCTGGAAAAACACGAAGTGCAGTCCTGTGTTTGGGAAGGAGGTTTTCCTGGGGCTGTGTGATTTATGGAATGTGGTCCCAGGTAAGCCCTCGCAGTGGGGATATTTCATATGAATGGGGATTACTTCTCTTGACTGAGCCCTTTAGAAGATCAGTCTGCTCAGCTGCAAGGGGCAGCGGATCCATTTTAGAAACCAGGCTCACACTTGGAATAGAAGAAAAATACAAAATGAACCCTAAGCACTCGGTGAGAAGAGGGCATTATGGTTTTGGAGGTGGGCCAGCACTCTGGGGCAGGACTCTAAATGGCTAGAGCGGCTTTAGGATAGCGGGAAATGGGAATAAAGCGGCTGTGATGTCGCAGGATTGATCTGAACTTGCACAGCATCACGTGGTTTACTTTATACCCCAGCTTTCAAAGGGATTCTGGGGTTCAGAAGTGTTCTTTGGGCGACTCCAAACGGCAGAACCACATGAAAATCACATTCTGCAAGGCAGCCTGTTAGCCTCCCCACTGTAAACACTCAATCCACAGGGCCTCCCTCAATTTGTAAACGGAGAGGCACAGCCTTCCCTGATGGAGTGGCATCCTTTTTTCCGAGCTCCACGTGGTCGGGGTCTGTGGTTTGCCCATCTCTCCTAGAAAGCCTTCTGGTTGGTGGCTAGGGAGAAACCTATTTTTCTTCAAATTGTATCAATGGGGTGTCCTTTCTTGCTTACTATGTGATGGTAGCCACACTGGCTTAATAGCTGGACTCCAGCTTGGCAAAAGGCTATACATGTAGAAGTAAAAAATGGGGGAGTCTATGGTGTTTCTGTTGTAGGTAGGCATGGTCCTCAGTCCACCACCACACTGGAGGGGGAGACCTAGCATGACGTCATTGGGGAGCAAGGGAACAATGGAACCCTAGCCCCACCCACTCCCCTGTCTCACACTTCCCAGACATGATGTAAGCAGGTTCCATTCTTTTCTCTTCTCCTTTCTTTCCTCAGTAAGCACTCTTTAGCGCACTGTGAAACATTTCCAGCCGGGAAAGTGGTCCAGAATGTACCAGTGAGCACACTGGGCTGCTTCTGAGTAAAGATCAGAGCTCAGCAGGACTCCTGTGAAGTTTCTATTGATCTTCTTCACCAGCATCCAGAGACAACCATTCTTCAGAAGTTTGTGCTTGGCGTTCTTATGTGTTAAAAAACCATGTACACGAATAGGTACCATATGCATTCACAATCAGCTCTTTTCTTAATTTGGTGAACTTTGTATATATATATATATATATATATATATATATATATATATCTTATTTGCAATAACCTGTAGAATAATATTCTGTTGGGCAACTGTGTGTGATTAGTTAATTCTCCTGTAGATCCATTGCTTCTTATCCAACACCTACCACTACTAAGAACCAAAGTCATTGCACGCTCTTGTCCTTTGCACATCTGGGCAGGTACTTTAGGGTATATACCCAGAGGGAATTGCTAGATTGCAGGAATCCACTCTTTAAAAAGTTGTTTTTAAAAGACTTATTTATTTTTATGTCTGAGTGCTTTTCTGTATGTAGGTATGCATACTGCATGCATGCAGTGTCCATGGAGGCCAGAAGAGGGCGTCATATCTCCCGGAACTGGCTTTGCAGATGGAACCTCTGCGCGAACAGTATGAGCTCTTCGCCACTGAGCCATAGCTCTGGTTCCCATCCCCCAAAGAGTAATTATTTTTAGTGTACAAAATAATGGGTTTCATTGTATGATTTTCCTATGTATGTATATATAGTTCACATATATGTATGTTTCGTATATGTGTCTCTACATATAAAATCTTGTGTTTGGCTTACTTTTGTCATCTATATCTCAAACATACTTTGCATGCACCCACTCATTTTCTCCCTTGTCCACTCCCTCCCCCCCTGCTGGACCCCTCCCCCACACCTTCCTGACAGTGTCCCCCTTTGAGGTAGGCAGTTTTGCTCTGGCACATGCTCCCTGCCATGAGTGCCCCAAAAGCAACAGGGCCAATCAGCAAGGACTGACTCTTCCAGAACTGTGAGGAAGAATAAATAAACCTTGCCTCTTGGGACGTTGTCTCAGGCTCTAGCGATGCCAGGCTGACAGACAGCTTACTCATTCACTGGGAAGCTTAGGGCTGTTTCTAGCTTCCAGCGCTGTTTGATTCAAGGCTGTAATAACCTCCCCAGGATCTTCTCTCTTCAATAACCTCTAGCTTTCATTTCCTCTTTCCCTGACTTCAATTCTGTAGTTTATCGCTATTCTCTGGGCCCACCCGGTTCAAGGCTCTCCCACGGTCTGTGATTTTAAATTCATTAAGAACACAGGTTGTTTTACTACAGATTTTCCACCGAAGGACCCAGTGCATTTCACTGGTCCTGGCAAAAATGTATCCTTGTAGCTCAAATCAATGACTGCAAGTGGGAATTTTGAACATACCACTTGACTAAGGTCACAAGTGCTCTGTGAAATCACTCTTGGGGAGGCAGTGTGCACCTGAACCATATGGGGAGAACAAGAGGGAAGTACCCATACCTCTAGAACAGTGGTTCCCAAAGCCATGGTGGCTCTACTGCCGAGGGTGGCTTAGAGATGAGTGACAGCCGCGAGTATGGACCTTTTCTAGAACTCTCAGTAGTGAATCCCACTGTGCATAAGACTTAGTGATAGCTGGCCTGTCACTCCTACCAAGAGCTCTCCAGCCCACGGGCTCTGTGCAAAAGAGTTTCTCCCCTTCTTACTTGGCTTCTGAGCTAGTTCCTGAGGCCTTTTTAAGATAGGAAGAGATGTAGGATGATGTCAGGAAAGGCCACACACACGCGCACGCACACGCGCGCACACACACACACACACACACACACACACGCACACACACACGAGCTCATACAACGGGCACCTCCAAAGAGAACTGAGAGCAGTGAGCAGTGAGGGGGATTTGCAATGTCTGCGAGATAACAGGCAGCCTGTTTTCCCAGCTCGCTTCTCTTATTACACCGTACCCCAGTGATGGTTGTCATGGAATCCCTGTTAGGACTCCGCTTCTGCAGATTGCCTCTCCTTGGGGGCATCTCCACAGCCTTCCAAGAAGCATTGTCTGTGTCCCCCTCCCTGACACTGCCCTATGCATGTGGTATGACTGCGGATACATTCCCGTTTTCTTAGAAGCTGGGTAAATCCTGTCATGGCCCCTGGCTTCTAACTGACCAATCTACTGATTCCCTTTAAAAAAAATTAAAGAGACAATGGGCATTAATCTGAAAAGCAAAAATATGAGAAAAATTTCATTGTAAGGGTTCACTTGAAAGCATTCATACCCCAGGGGGAGTATTGGCTCAGACGTCTGTTTTGCCACGGTGGCTGTGTGGAGGCTCAGGGGTTATTCACACTCTGTAGGCACCATGGGTTAGAGCTTCACATTCCCCTCAAGGATGCAGTCATGCGATTAAACAACTCAGCACTCCCATGGACTCTGTAAACTCACAGTGTGGAGTGGGAAAAGGAGCTTTTCTTCTGCAAGCCCAAGAGGGTTCCTTCTGATGTCTCCCAAATGCATCAATCTATCACCCCAATACATAGGGCAGTGTGGGGAAATTTGTCTTTTCTTGCTCCCAGCAAGGCGGAAGTTTGCCTCCTGATTGGAAATGAGTATGGCACCAAGGCATTCTCAGTTTACGTCTTCTGCTACCCCCACCGTCTAGGGAAAGAGGCCACCGAGACAGGGTAACACCCAGAGGGAAGACAACAGCAAGTGTGGGGGGTGTGGCGGGGAGAGGCGCCAGCTGCCAAGTCTGTGGAGCTGGCTCGAACCTGCAGCATCATGCAGCCTGTCTACTGCTGAGCTATTTAACACTAGGCCGCTGGCTTTACACTTAAAACGAGGAATTAAAATAATAACTAACTCACGGGTTATTTTGCAGAAAATGACACAAATGACAATATTTGAGCCTGGTGCCTGGCACACAGTAAGTTATCAGTGCTGGCAATCATCGATGATGATGATGGCCGTGATGGAAAAATCCACAGCAGAGATCAATCGGGAGACACTTAAGTCCGCTGGGATTGATTTTTGCCCACACTCTGCTGCCAGCATGTAATTACCAACAGAAAATGAAAACAAGAGCTCACACTTGGAAGTGAACAAGGGTGAACACGCAGTCTCCGGGCAACCCTTCAGGAGTTCAGATGCGCCTGCCGCCAGGGAAGTAGGCTGTAAAGTACGTTCACAGATTGCCTGAAAGTGTGAGTGAGTTTACGGCTGGACATCCTAGGCAGTATTCTCCAGAGTCAGTGCTGTCTTGAAAGGTGCCCAGGAAGAGACAAGGACACAGAGGCAGAAATACCGAGATCGTGCACGTGTTATACCATGACAGCTAAACATGGTAATTTTAGATTTAAAAACACAAATGAACTGGGCAGTGGTGGCACACGCCCTTAACCCCAGCACTTGGAAGGCAGAAGCAGGTGAATCTCTGAGTTCAAAGCCAGCCTGGTCTACAGAGTGAGTTCCAGGACAGTGAGGGCTACACAGAGAAACCCTTGCTCAGAACCACCAATCAATCAGTGAGTCAATCAATCAATCAATAACATGATGGCGCATGCCTTTGATCTCAGCACTCGAGGAAAAGGCAGACAGATCTCTATGAGTTCGAGGCCAGCTTTGTCTACATAGCAAGTTCCAGACCAACCAGGGCTACATAGGACCTTGTCTCAACATTCCAAGTAAAGCAAAACAAAGCAAGAACAAGAACCCGGACGACACCAACTGGACGGGTTTTGGAAAGAGGAGGCCCCAAGCATCTGACACCAGCACTCAGCACTTCATACTGAGCTGGCTTTGGTTGCGGTGAGAGAATTCAATGGTGTGCAGGGAGCCTCTCAGAAGCTCCCAAGTATTCTTTGGCTCCGTGGTGTTCTCACAGTCAGCACAATCCTCTCCCTCGGGTGTGGGCTGAAATTGGCAAGGCAGCTTCTCACGAACAGCAAGGCAAAGTGATGGCTTATCACTCTGGGATTGAGTCACCAAGACAGGCTTCTGTAGCACCCCCGTTCTCACTGGCCTGCTCTGAAGAAGACTGGTCTAGTCTTCAAAGAGGCCCATGTGGTAAGGAACTGAGGGACGCTATGAGCTAGCTGTCTGAATCGTGATCGGAGAAGCCAGGTTGAGTGACTAGCATGTATCACCAACTAAGCTTTCAGCTGAGACTTGGGCCATGGCCATCAGCTTGAGTTCATCTCGTCAGACCCCTAGCCAGAGCATCTACACTCCTAACTCATGGAAGCTGAGATAATACAGGTTTTAAGTGGCTGTGTATAGGGTAGATGACTATTTAGGAATACATGATACCAGTGGGAAGATAGAGTGGCACAGAGTGAGATGAAGGGAGGGAGGGACAGAGGCCCATGTTTACCAGTAATCTCTAAACTCGTTCATCTCCACCTGTCAGCTAGCGCCTTCTACCCATCTCTGTTTCTTCACATGAAGCTTCATTCCCTTTCTATGATCTGCAGTCCATCTTCTCAGTCCTCCTGAGACCCCTTTCCAAGGCATCTTCTGGCGAAGACACTTTCCTGTCATTCTTTAAAGGCTCATGTGATTTCAAAACTTCATTCCGTTCTAGACTTGGAAAACTCTACACAACCTCCTTGTCCTGGCTGGTTTTGTGTGTCAACTTGACACAAGCTAGAGTCGCCAGAGAGGAAAGAACCTCATCTGAGAAGATGCCTTTTTGAGATCCAGCTGTAAGGCATTTTCTCAATTAGGGATCAATAGGGAAGGGCCCAGTCCATGGTGGGTGGTGCCATCCCTGGGCTGTTGGTCCTGGATTCTACAAGGAGGTGGGCTGAGCAAGTCATGAAGAGCAAGCCAGTAAGCAGCACTTCCTCCATGGTTTCTGCATCAGCTTCCGACTCTAGGGTCCTGCCCAGCTTGAGTTCCTGTCCTTGACTTCCTTCAGTGATGAACAGCACTTCCTCCCCAGTTGCCTTTTGACCATAGTGTTTTGGTCACAGTGATAGAAACCCTAACTAAGACACTCCTTGTTGCCTGTGACCAACCGTGTGTTGTCTCTTTAAATGTCACTGAATTAGGAAGTAAAGTATGGACTTTAGGTGCAAAAGCGCTGGGAGAGAGAGCTGGCTTTCATCTAGGGGAGGAAGAGCAACAGGTGGCCAACTTGTTAAGTGGAGGACAGGCTCAAAGGGAATTGGATGACTGCATATTCTGATAATTGTCATTACAATATTCAAATTTCTGGCTCGAAGGCCCTTGTGTCTCTCCTCCTACAAGCGGAGGCTGAATTGTTCTTCATCGGCAAAGCATGAATCATCTATTGCTTCTAACAAACTATCCCCAAATAGCTTTAAAATTCTTCCCATTTCCTAATTTCACTGAGTTAAGAGTTTCACTGACACTTAGCCCAGGGGTTGTGCTCAGATCTCCCGTGAAGTGTTCATCAGCCTGTGAGTGAATCTGCTGAGGGCTTGACTGGGAGACTTCAGCTCACTTAGGTCACTGGTGAGTAGCTGTTTCCAAGATCAGACGGCTGAGATCTCTGAGTTCTGGGGAGAGACTTCAGTTCTTCACATCTCTTGTTGCTTCTTAGGGTGGTCTACAACACGGCAGCATCTTCCGCAGCCTGAGAGAAGAGTGGGAGCGTGTGTGAGACAGACAGGGCTTTGAGGGCTGAAATGGGAGAAAATCTCTGAATCCAGTTCCTGAACCAAAAACATTATGAGTGATTACCCAGAAGGATAGATAGGGGAGGCAGCCATCATTGGGGTCATCCTGAGTTGGCTACTCTACACAGTTCATGGACCCATGTAATGTATAGTGACCATCAATGAAGACTTAGAGTAATGAGTAGAGGAAAGAAAGTCCGATCTTTATATATTGTAAAATCAGTACAGGAGGAGGCTCTTAGAATCCAGGGACTGTTTCTTTCTGGTTAGGTTCAGAAGCCATCCTTTTGTCTTGTTTTATTTTTTTTGTCAAACTGATTGTTTACAGTTGATTCATAGCCGCCATCTGTCAAGCTATGATTACCCATAATGCATTAGTAGCTTGCAATCTTTTTTTTTTTTTAAGTATTTTCAACGGAAGAAGAACAGGTTTTCTTGTCTCTTTAGTTCCCCATTTCCAATGATGCAAAGTTGATCACATTGCTTACACATGACACTGAGTCATCCGCCAGGCCACCTATGATTGTTGGCATCCGAAAATTCCCTTAAAGGTTTCGGCATGAGCAATCTGGGATGCTGGAGAAGATGGATGCTAATAGATTTCCTTTAATTACAGATTTTTTAGCATAAATATAGGACAGTATATCTCTCAGTAATGCCTTCTCTTGAACTCTTTTTTTAAAAAAGACATTTTTATTTAGTTGTGTGTGTGTCTGTGTGTGCATATGTGCATGTGAATACAAGGGCCTGAATAAGCCAGAGGTGTTGTATGCTCTGGAGGAGTTGCAGGCGGTTGTGAATTCTGAACCACCAAGACATCTTCCACCCCTGTCTCCAGCTCTTTGGGGTGTCATCAGTTCAGTCCTAGAGTGTGGCCTTCTGTAGCGCTGATGGCACCCCATCACCTGCATGTGGCCATCAGAAAGGGAGAGAGGTGAGGTGCCTTTGAAGGTGAATCTTGTATACACAAGGAAGGTCTGTCCCTGCGCAGCATGGGGCGCATACATGGGACAGCATACAATGAAGCCATGGGTGGAAATCAATCAGAAGATCCCTGAAGTTTCAGAGAAAAGTCACAAATACCCGAGAAACACAGGTGTAGCCACACAGGATGACTGACGTAACATCAGTTTGTACAGGGGGCATAACATCACTTTGTTTTGGGGGGTGAGTGGTAGCATGCAAAATACGTCACTGTTACCCCTTCCACCTTTCCATGTGCACGACTCCGGCCTCAGAGTGGGTGGTGAGTGAGTGACAGTCCAGAGCTTAGAAGCCCTTCCTGTGCTGATATGCAAGTCGGTCCAACTCAGGGTGTCGGTACCCTCTGTCGGCCCAGTCTTCTGTGATCCTGAGAGAGAAATGTTCTGGCTAAGAGGAGCCATCTGCTTGCCCCATACCCATTTAGAACTGGTGCTAGCCATGGAGAAACAGCACACACAAAGGGAGAGTTCTGTGATCTCTCAGGGCATCTTGGTGGTCCTCCGTACAGAGGAACGTCAGAGAGAGCCCAGAAGGGGAGGAATGTGGCACGGGGCCAGGTAGGCTTTGATCTAGGTTTGGATGTCCTACTTGGATGACTTTGCTGTCTTTCATTGGTCCAGAGAGCAACTTAGAAAATGTTGAAACAAGCTCTCTAAAGGTTTAGTATGCTGATTTCAAGATGGTATCAACTACAGCAACCTCTCTGTCCTTGTAGGGATAACGTAATAGAGACAATTGATGGTGGCACTGGCTGAGATCTTTGAGGAACTCCGTATCCAAGAGCACAGCCAATGTAGAAGAGGGTGCTAGAGGTGGGGTCCTGCAAAAGGAACTCTGAAGTGATGTTTGCTTGCAGGAGGTAAAACTGGGGCAGGGGATGCTCTTACAATCATCAGATACAGGGGTGGTGCTGGGTAAAGCAGGCATGGGCAGAGAGAGAAGTTGGACCTAGAAGCAGTGGTAAGGAAGGTTGCTGGCGACTCCAGGGGAAGCTCTAGAGTGACAGTGTCCCTTCATGTGTACCCCAAACTGAAGCAAGGTGAATAGTCTCTTAACCCCTGACCCCGCCATGTCGGTACTGGATGGAAGCTACCTCCAGGGGGGGAAACTGAGTTTGTGTGCACCAGGCACTATATAGCTTAGCCCGATGCTTGCTCATTTCCTTGGGCCTCTTCTTGTTACACTGCAGGCTTTTCATTCCATCCTGGGGTAGACTTGACTGAGAGATTTCAGCATCTTAGATACTATCTTCTACCATCTAAAGCGTGATTAATAAAACTCAGAGGGAAAAATTGGGGTTCAACCTGAAGATTTGCTTTGAAAAGCAAAGCAAAGCAGTAGCCACTGACCCTTACCTCGACCTCAGTCTGAAATGGTGATCCTGCCTTCAGGAATCTTAGAATGAGACTGTGTCTGAGAGCTGTTTCTTCCTGTTTTATAATCATCTCTAGGACCGGGATCAAAGGCGTGCACCACTGTGGTTAAAGTCATACATCATCCGGTTTCTATGGCAAACTAGTGTGGCTACTGGGGTTAAAGGTGTATGCTACCAGCACTTGGTCTGTAAGGCTGACCAGTGGGTCTGTTTTACTTTCAGATCTTCAGGCAAGCTTTATTTATTAAAATACAATTGAAACGCCACTACCACACCCCCTCTTCATTCCTACTTGAACAAAGGAATGGTACAAACCTTTTAGGAAAGTCACCCACCTGGCAGCTAGACATTTTCCATTTCCATCCATGAATTCTTCGAATCTCCTGATTGTGCACTTGTTTGAGACAAAATCAAGATCCTGCAGTTAGTTCTTTTTTCCTTGTTGTTTGTTTGTTTCTTTGCACGGTTAGCTTGCCCTTCCAGGCTAATTTCACTCTCGGCGTGTCTTTTGAGTAGTGATGCATTGAAGCCTTTCAGACAACCTGAGCATTTCTTATTCCATGATGCTCACGGGGCAATGCTTGCAGACCTTCTCAGGGACAGTGGTTATGCATACAGTTTCAGTATCATTTTAGAGCCATTTCATTGTCTGAAGCACCCACTACCTGCCAAGCTCAGGACTGAACTGGATAAGGGAAAAGGTAACTTTATTGTCCATTAAAAAAAGCACCGACATTTTCTCGTGTGGGGAACAGGAACTGCTTGGTGGGAGGGGATCTTTTCTGTACACCCTTTTGTACAATTGTTTCTTATTAATGCATTAGAAAGTTCTTTGAACCTATAGAAATATCCTATAGCTCCAAAGTGATAGGATCCAATAATCATGGCCTGGAACTTTTAAAATTCTAAGCCAAAAATAAAGCTTTGATTTTTCCGAAGGTGAATCCTGGGAATTTTGTTGTAGTGGCAGAAAACTGGATAACTGATGTGGGATTCCCCTCTGTATGTGGTGAGTGTCATTGGTTAATAAAGAAACTGTCTTGGCCTGTGATAGGGCAAAAGAATAGAGGTAGGCAGGGAAAACTAAACTGAATGCTGGGAGAAGGAAGGTGGAGTTTAGAGAAGCCATGGAGCTGCCGCCAGAGACAGACATGCTGAAACTTTGCAGGTAAGCCAGTGCCACATGGTGATACACAGATTATTAGAAATGAGTTAAATTAAGATGCAAGAGCTAGCCAATAAGAGGCTAAAGCTAATAGGCCAAGCAGTGATTTAATTAATACAGTTTCTGTGTGATTATTTGGGGAATCTGGGCAGCCAGAAACAAATAAGCAGCCCTCCTACTACAGAAAACAGCCTTGGCTAGTTTTGGAAAACCCATCTGCTGTCATGTGCTAAATATATCTCTGATATATTTATTTTTAAAAGTAATTTCATAGTGTAAGTGCATGTGTATCTGTGTGTGGGTATGCTCATGTGAGTGTAGGTTTCCATGGAGACCAGAGGTGTCAGGTCCCTTGGAGCTGGGATTGCAGACAGTTGAGAGCTGCCTGACGTGGGTGCTGGGAACCAAACGCAGGTCCTCCTTAAGCACAGTACGTGACATGGTCTTATACACGGATTCATTTCTCCAGCCCCCATCTCTGTTATAATATTGATAGCATCATTGTAATGGGCTGGTTTTATGTTAATCCTTGACCAAGCACGTGAATGACTGCAGACAGGCTTTACACCACACTCTTCTCACTTTAGTGTAAATATGCTCTTCAGGGCTTTGCACAAACGTCACACTCACTCGTGTGTGGACACTTCTCACTTGGAGAAGTACTGAGTCACCTGCACAAGGCTCAGGGAAGCAGTGGAGGAAGAGCTAGAAGAACGAAGGAGTTGGCGGAAGGTGGGGTAGGTAGGCTGGTAGTGGAACGGGACTCAGCTTTCAGGAATGACATGGCTTTACCACTGGAGCTTCCAGCCCTGTGATCAGAGGCACAAGATCTCCACAGGGTTGCGCTTAGCGGCATCTTGTCACAGAGTGACATGGAGCTTATGAGTTTTCACCCCTCCCTCAGGATTTTTATAGTTAATGGATTTGGGGGGAATGAGGGACCTTTTTTTTTCCCCCCCAGTGGATATCACTAATGACATACCTATGTTCCTGTAAGCAACTCCAACATAACTCACTGGGTCAAGAAACAAACAAACAAATGAACAACAACAACAGCAGTAACAACAACAGAAACACAAGCAGCAAAACCAGGCATGCTAGCATTTGGGGGAGCAGTTAGGAGGAGGAAGGGGCTCAGCTGGAGTGAGGAGAAAGAGAGGGTGAAGGGGAGCGAATTTGCTCAAAATGCATCATACACAGATACAAAAATGCCATAGTGAAACCCATCGCTTATAACTGATATTTAGCTAAGAAAGAACAGCAGCGAGGATGCCGACCTAGTTGCCATGGCTACGGTGGACTCCAGTGCTGGCATCTCTCCTGCGTCTCTTTGGGATGAGAGAACCTGAGGTCGACTGGTACAGATAGAAGCCAGGGTTTGCTTTCCCATCTAGCTCAGAGCAGTGGTATCTACAGGATTCTCTGCCACGGTGAGAATGCCCTATGCCCGTGCTGACCTGGGTCACTGAGGACTTAGCTAATGTGAGCGGAGGAATGAACTTCTTCACTTCTGGTGTAATTGTATTTAGGTTTGAAACCATCTGTGTGTCCAGCAGTGGCTTTATTGGCCAGTTCTCCTCCTGAGTTTCGGGTTTGGCAATCTTGTCTCATGTTGCAAGACCAATTACTGCTTTCTTCCTTCAGTGCAAGAATCCAAACCGCAAAGGTTTGTTTCTGTGTGTGTGTATGTGTCCTTCCCACCAAAATACTCCTTTACTTCCCAAGAGAGCTCTTAATTGCTGGTTTCAGTAACTCCCCCCTCTTTTCCTTGTCTTCATTTTGTTTCTGACTGTTGCAGGACTGCTCTTGCTATATAATGCTTTTTTTTTTTGTTCCCACTTTGTTTCCTACCTAGGAACAGTGTTCCTTCTGTCTAACCTTCGTCATGCAGACAGGCCTAATGACCTCTGCTGAGAGCTTGCAGATGCTACATAAGTCGGTAGTCATTTTCCCGCACTTTAATTAAACGCCTTTTTAAACATTCTGGTTCACTGTGTGCATGGACACTCTCTATGCTTCCTGTGACGCCGTCCTGCTTTTTATTAAACTTTCAGTGGAATGTACTTGCTTTTATGTGGCCTTTGGAGAGTATAATGAGGCTTGTCTTTTTCATAGTTTGGAAAGGGGGCACTGTCATCTTAACTTTATTGACAGGAGTAGGTAGTATCTTATGACCTGGTTTAACCCGACTTGAGACAAAAACAAACATGTTTTCTTCTCTAAGCCTCAGAGGAATTGACTGGCAGAGTAAAGAGAGCATGGCTGTGGTTCAGGAGCATTTACATTTGAAAGAAAAACTGTATTTTCACATACACAAAAAGGAGCGTGAAACTGGAACCCTGGGCGTCTTGAGAATCTACACTTAGTTTCTGGTTTGTGTGTGTGTGTGTGTGGGGGGATTGAGACAGGGTTTCTTTGTATAGCCCTGGCTGTCCTAGAACTCACTCTGTAGACCAGATCGACCTCAAACTCACTAAGATCCTCCTGCCTCTGCCTCCACAGTTGTGGGATTAAAAGCCTCTACCACCACTGCCCAATAAAAATCTAAACTTTGTAGCAAGGTCACTTTGAGTGTTCTGAGAGAAGCCATAATCTGGCTGGGGCATTTATTTTATATTCTTATTTCTTCTGAAAATTTTACTTAGTTAATTTTATATGTATGTGTGTGCTTGGGTACATGTGTGTGCAGGAACCTCTGGAGGCCAGAGGCAGCATTGGGGTCCCTGGAACTGGAATTACAGACCACTGTGAGCTGTTATGTGGGTGCTGGAAACTGAGTCCGTGTCCTCTGCAAGAGCAGTAAGTGCTCTTATCCACTGAGTCGTCTCTACACCCCTTTTATTCGTTTGTTTGTTTATATTTATTTTATTTGTTTGTTTGAGTCAGGGTTTCTCTGTGTAACAATCCTGGCTGTCCTGGAACTCATTTTGGAGACTAGGCTGGCCTCAAACTCACAGAGATCTGCCTGTCTGTGCCTCCCTAGACCTGGGATTAAAGGTGTGTGCAACCACCATCTGATCCCTTTTTTTTTTTTATTTTTAAGGCAGATCATTCTGTAGCCCAGGATGGCCTAGAACTAATATGTAGACCAGATTTGTCTCAAACTCATGGCACTCCTCCTGCCTCAGTCTCCCAAGTGCTGGGCTTACAGGTGTGACCAGTCACACTCTACTGATTGATTTGTAGGGAACAACCTAAAGATAAGGACTCGGTAACCACACCAAGGCCGGCGTTAACCCGGTGAGCAGAGTGCCACCTGTGTGAGTATGTGAACGGGGGAAGTTTGCACAGAATGGGTAACTGTCTTACCCACTCTTGTACATCCATTACTCACGAGCCAGGCATCGTATAGATGAAAAAAATAGACTCCTGGGTTTGTGGAGCTCAAGATTTTAGCATAGAGTTGGGGTTGAAGAGAAAGACAGCACATCAAAGGCAATAGAGAAAGAAACTGTAATGTATTGGTTAATAACACGCGTATACGTCAGAGTTCTCTAGAGAAACAGAACTGATAAAATGAATATATTAATATATATTCTATTACACATATAATATAATGATAATGCACACATATAAACTATACACATACACACACACACATGAAGGGGATTTATTAGAGTGGCTTACAGTCTACAGTCTGGATAGTCCAATAATGATTTGTCTAACAGTAGAAAATCCAAGAATTGAATAGTTGCTTAGTCCATGAGGCTGGTTGTCTCAGCTGGCCTTCAGTCTCCTTTCGGATCCCAAAGAAGCAGGCTCTAACATCTGTGCAGGGATCCCTTGGCAGCACAGTACATGGACTTGCCAGGGAGTGCAGGGCAAGCAGGCATAGAGCGAAAGCTTCCGTCTGTGTCGTTTTGTATAGGCTGCAAGAAGAGGTGTGGTCCAGGCTTAGGGAGGGTTTTCTGTCCTCGGATAATCCAGATGTGGAGCAGGTCTTCTCACCTCACATACTCTGGTTTAAAACAAAATGTCTCACAGGTGTGCCCGGCTGCTTGGGTCTTCGTTTATTCCAGTTATAAGGAAGTGGACAAGCAAGCGTGGCTATCACAGCGTGCCCTAACGAAAACCAGAAAAAAGTGAGGGGGACCTGGCAAGATTTCATCGCAAGTTTTCATATGATGGTCAGCGTAACCTTCATTGAAATGAAGATATTTGAGCAAACTCCCTGAAGTATAAAGATAGGTTCACGTTCCTCACAAAGTCTGGCACAAAGGAAACTCAGGAAACACATGTGTGAGCAAGTGAACTCTGACTTTCCTTCCAATCAGCACATATATGCTTCAGGTGGGCTAATGTTGAGGCATGGCAATCTACTGCCTCTCGGGGAGCTCTAGATCCCTGACAATCTTTCCACAAAAATATTGAAACCTTAAGGATTTTCACAGAACTCAACTGCTAATTAAAAGGCAACAATTTCACCAGATGTTCAACTGAAGTTTTAGTGATGTATTTTTAAAGTTAGAGGGGAAAAAAAATTGGTTTGATTGGGTATGAGTGAGACATTCCTTTATACATGATCATTTTCTCCAACTGGCACTTCCCAGGGACGCCAAAGGACATCTGCACATATGCATTCTCCCTATTGAGCTGAATCATGCACACTGATAAAATGTGTGCAGGGGAGGGCTGCCGAGGTGAGTGAGAGACACCAAACTTCCTTAGCTTCATGATTTTGCTGGGGATGACCCTGTGGGAGAATTTCAGTATTGACTGTTCTCCATGGCTCTAAAATGACTTAATTTGATGGTCATTTTATAATACCCGTATTATAAGAGTTGAGGTAAAATGAAAGTAGAATGTTTTCGTATAAGGTTTCCCCAGAGGGAAATACTAAGGCATCCGGAAAGTTTCCTATGGCTGGGAACTGGACTTCTCATGTGAGATCCAATTGGATTGAGTTCAGAGTGCTTACAGCTGATCAGAACAATTGATTATCATCCAAAACATTTTGTGAAACGAATCTGAGTGATGTTGGTTCGTAACTCCCAAGGTGGCCCCCAGAGAGTCTTACTTCTGCTAGTGACATTTCTGTATAATTCTTGTCTGTGAAAACCTTGGTCAGGACATCAGAAGGACAGTCAGAGACTGCCACTTACAAAACAGCATATAAAACACATGGCACAGATCCTTGCTTTCTTAGGGCATTTGCTTTGAGGGAACTGCTATCATGTCTGAAAAGTCCATGGAGAGGTCCAAGAAAGCCATTCTGTGGACTTGCTGGTGACTAGTCCCTATCCTAAATCTATCAGGGGTCCCCATCCAACAATCTTCTCGTTATCATTAGACTATTTTTTTGAGAGAGAAAAGGTCATATTGTGTAGCCCTAGCTATCCTAGAACTCACCCAGTAATTGATAACTAATCCAGATGTTGGTACCCCCGAAGGGCTAAGAAAACCCCAAACATGTCATTTTGGAATGGAGTCATGGGCAGAATCACTTGGATGCTGGAGAGAAGAGAAAGTTACAGAATACCAGAGGAATCTCCAACAAACACCAGTGACCTTTAAGTAGAAACGTTTCCAGATGCCCCTTTGTCAACAGTTTTTAGGACAATTGTTCAAATGGCCTTAGAAAGACCCAGTGCTCTCCACTGTTGGCTTGTACTTCTCAAACATAACTGTAGGAAACACCAAGGCTTAGTCCTTGAGAGGGTGGTGGCTGAGTGATGTCTCAAAGAGATTGGCTATGGCCCATTCATCTCCAGAAACAAGGTGTCCTTCAAGGGTTGGGCCTAGCATTTCACACTGCCCAGGGTATGAGGTCCAGGGTGGGCCACTTTGTAGCAGGAAATGTATAATTAAAGACTACGCACCCCAAGAAGAATTCCTGGGCCTTGGGGACACATGTGTCAGGGATCTGAAGTTCCTTCTGTCCTTTTGTGCCACCTGTAGTTTCTTGGTGTCTGGTCTCACCAGACTCAGATGAACTAGTAACATGGACACAGAAAAACCCACATCACAATCTCTTTGTTCATTCAGGAAAAGGTTTCCTTGGTAACGTCTGAAAGCATCCTCTTTAAACGTGTAAGGTGCTTTGCTTACATGTCTTCTGTGAATGAACCATGCATGTCCCTGATGTCTGTGGAGACCAGAAAACTCTCTGGAACTGGAGTTATATGAAGTTGTGAGCCGACAGGTGAGTGCTGGGAATTGAACCAGAATCATTTGGAAGGGCAGCTGGTACTCTTAACCACTGAGGTGTTATCTGCCCCACCCCCAGCAGCCTCCTTAGACCTGAGAACAGCGTGAAGGCAAGGGTGGCCTCGATTTTCTTCCTTTCTTCTTTCCTTTCACTTACTCAGCACATCTATGTTAAAGGTATGTGATGTGCAAGGGACTGGATGTGCAGTCGTGAGCAACAGAAAGAGTCTGCTCTCAGAGAATGTGCTTTTCTGTGGGAGGAGATGGAAGACAAAGGGGGCAAGATCACTTCCTGGATTGAGGAGATTAAAATGGATAAAAGCCAACTCCATAAAAAAATCCCCTTTGCTCCCCGCTGGCTGCTGACACATCTTCAAACATTACAATTTCGAGACTCCTAGAAGGTGGCCTATGATCCTCTTTTCATGCCACACTGTTTATGTCAACAAATCATAAATGAGAACTTGGATACTTTAAATTTGCCATCAAAGTCTTGAATTGCTGGTTCAGAAGTGACAGACACCCAAATTCAGATAGCTGATGTTGTTCCCAGGTAAGGAAGTAGCTCAATGATCAGGCACCGGGCTGTGTCACCGAGGCACTGTTACAAATAGCCTGTTGTATCAACCCCCATGGTTATTGCAAAGGCTGCCATGTGTAAAGAAGTTGTCTTAGTTCAAGTTTCTGTGGCTGTGATGAAACACCATGGCCCAAAGCAACCTGGGGAGAAAGGGTTTATTTGGTTTACATGTCCCAAGCCACAGTTCACTTGGGAAGTCAGGACAGGAACTCAAACAGAGCAGGAACCTAGAGTCAGGAGCTGATGCAGAGCTGCGGAGGAGTGCTTTTTACTGACTTGCTCCTCATGGCTTGCTCTGCTTGCTTTCTTATGGAACCCAGAACTACTGTCTCAGAGGTGTCCCTGCCCACAGTGGCTGGGCCCGCCCCTATCAATTACTACTTTAAAAAATTCCCTGCAGGCTTGCCTGCCTACCAGCCCGATTGTATGAGTTTGAGGCCAGCCTCGCCTATAGAGTGAGTTCTAGAACAGCTAAGACTACACAGAAAAACCTTTTCTCAGAAAGAAGGAAAGAAAGAAAGGAAGAAAGAGAGAAAGATCCAAATAAACAACACACACACACACATATAAGAGAGAGACAGGGATAGCACTCCAGGGCATTTTCTAAATTGGGGTTCTCTTCTCTCAGATGACTCAGATAAAACTAACCAGCACAGAAACAAAAATGTATTATTTTCCCCCATTTACACCTTAATTAGAAAAATAGCATAACTTTTGACATCTTTTGATGACATATAATAAATATTCATACATGCACAACACAGTAATAAGTTGATCCCATTTATACAATGTGTAATGAACCAAGTAGGGTAATTAACACTCACATAGTCTTAATCATCTGTTAATTCTTGGTGTTGGAGACTTTCAAACTCCCCTTTCCTAGGTAGTCACAAAATACGTAAAGTAATTAATAGTGATGAATTGAAGCATCCTGCTGTGATGGAGAATATCAGAAATTCCTTCTCTGTCTTTACAGAATGTCTACTTTAATGTGCATGAATGTTTTATCTGTATGTATGTACATGCACTATGTGCATGCCTGGTGCCTAGAGAGGTCAGAAAAGGGCATCACATCCCCTGGACCTGGAGTTAGAGATGGTCGTTAGCTGCTGTGTGGATGCTGGAAATTGAACCTGGTTCCTCTGCAGCAAGTGCTCTCAAACACTCAGCCATCTCTCCAGCCCCTAGCTTACATCTCTTATATAACTGTATTAGGACACTGTAACTTTTATTCCAATACCTTTCCCACATAGAAGGCCCACCATGTATAAAACACCATGTTAGAATCTATGGAGCAAAAATAGGTATTTAAAGATTAACTGGACAGCGAGAGCTGTATCCTAAGAAACAGTGGCCATGCTGTGAGTCGCAAATTAAAACTAGAGAGGGGTGAAGGCTGTTTTGGAGGCCAGGCATGCCCCACACTGCAGGCAGGTTTCATTCCTGCTGGGTAATGGCTGCTTCCTGGTAATCGTCCATGTACACATGGGTAGAGAATTGCTTTTATTCTGCTTGGAATCCTTTATGTCAATATAAGAGTCTTGTCTCCTGCCTCAGGATACACTAAATGCTGACAGCCTTCGTGCTATAGGGATAAGAAGAAGCGAACATTCAGAACATTTGTCTAGCAAGTTAAGATGGGCAATCATTACATAATATGATCAGTGTGTGTGGGGACTCAGGATATGGAAGTGAACAAGACGATGAAGTCACTACCTCTTTTGAGCTTTTATGTGATGAATGTGAGTAAAATTAATTTAGTTTAGAACAGAGCTCTTTGGAGTACTGGACAAGCAGCAGGGTCTTTTAGAATCTATTACACAAAGGGCGGAGTGATATTATATCTATGGCACAGGACCTCAGGGAAATGTGTGAGGGGAGCAGCTGAAGTGTTTTCAAACAACAACCAACAATGGCATTGGCAAGACCGGGGAACTGGGGGTCTAGGACTCAGGGGCTTTCCCCTAGAATTCAGGAGAATGGAAAGAAAGGAGAAGGGTGCGTCTGTGTCGGGCCTTGAACCGCCTTCCTTCTCAGAGGGCTTTTCACGTCACTCCAGCAGCCGCCAGCAGCCCTCACGTTTGTCTGTCCTTCAGCTCGGTCTGTTCCAGGGCCTGGTGGCTGAGTGCATGCTCAGGGTGGGGCGCAAACACTTGCCATCCGACCAGGAAACATTTTAAAATGTATTTATTTATGATTTGTGTGTGTGGTGGTTTAATGAAAATGGCCTCCATTGGCTCATAGGAAGAGGCACCGTTAGGAGGTGTGGCCTTGTTGGAGGAAGTGTGTCACAGGGGGTGGGCTTTGACCTTTCAGAAGCTCAAGTCAGGCCTAGTGTTGCTTTCTCTTCCTGCCACCTGAGGATCTAGATGTAGAACTCTCAGCTCCTTCTCAGGTACCTTAGGTGCCTGCACACCACCATGCTTCCTGCCGTGATGACAATGGAGTTTGGAATCACTGTTCCCTCCAGAGCATTAAATGAATTATTTGGCGGGATAGGCAGGGCCTACCCTAAGTTGCTAGTGAATGCCAGCCCTTGTTATTAGAACAAAAGGTCAGAACAGTAAATAGGATCACCATAGATTCTTGCACAGAAAGGGAGTCTTGACTGTGAAAACATGTAAGAGCAAGCTAGGACATGTCTGTGGAGTTGTTCTCTGTTTGTGAGAAACCCTTTCTCTCAGGGGTCATCACCAAGACAGAAACAGCCCTTAGGGTAGGTTAGGGGGCATCAATAAACCCTCACTGGCAATGGTGCCCATTACAGATCCCAAAGACCACCCAGAGCAGTATAAAACACCACCCAAGAGGAACACTGACGTGAGTTGGGGACAGGCTTGGGGACACAAATGGGTCTTGAGGGCACCCTGCCTCTTGAGGGCACCCTGCTTGACCTTAGCTTTGTGCTGGAAACTGTTGTGGGTTTTTTGTTTGTTTCTTTTCTTTCTGGGACATCCAAAGGCTACTTGGAATCTGCAAGCTATGTTTGTGTTTCGGCCAGTTGCTGTCAAGAGAGAGCAATCTGCCTGATGTATGTACTCTGCTTCATCCTCAGTTCACACACTGTGATTATAGCCTGCTTCTTCCATCAAGCCTTGCTTGTTAGTACTGGGGCAAAAGCACTTTTTGTTTCCAGTAAGCCTACAATACCATTCCTAGCACTCCCGGTATCAAACCTTGGGTCTCCCTGTGATCCGACAGGGTGGCCTCTTTCACCACACTCCACAGACATGACTTTTGCCAGTGTCCCTGTAGGTCATTGCTGAAGAGCTATGATGGGGCCATTATTATTATTGAGAGTTGATCTGAAAAGAGGATATGACGTTTAAAGCACATGATTTCGAAATAGCAGCCTTTAAATAAAAACACATCAGCTCACTATGTTTTATCTGTGTGCAGCATTTCTCCAGAGTGCCCGCTGGAGCTGAGATGTATGTGGCATATGTTCTGGAGATTCCGAGGGTTCTGGGCAGACCTATTGTTTGAGTCTGCACTGCCCTATTTTGTAGGTCCAGTTGCATATAGCCACAGAGCACACGAAATGTGGCCAGTGCAAGTTCAAATGTGCAGCCAATGCAGAGAGTTGCCAAACACCTGCAGTGGAAAAAATATTGTTGGTTAGTGAAACAATAATACACATTTTGTTTTATTAAATACATCATTTAATCTGTTCTCCTCTCACTTTTCCCATTTCTTTTCTTTGTTCTTTCTTTTCATGTTAATTATTGTATGTGTGTGGGGACACTCGGGTACACCATGATTTGCTTGCGGAGGTCAGAGAACAATTTTCAGGCCTTAGTTCTCTCCTTCCACCAGGACCCAGAGACTGAGCTCAGGTCGTCAGTCCCGGTGGTAAGCACCTTTACCCACTGAGCCATCTTTGATGACCCCACGTCTCCTGTTTATTTTCACATGAAACATTTTCCTAATTATCCACCTTAAAGTCCATCTCTGACTTGCAGCAGTGCTCCTGGTGTGTTTCTATTGGGCAGTGTTGGGTCACCTAAGTTTGCAAATGTTTCCCCTTGAAGAGGAGTTGATTCTTGTTTCTCTTCTAAGGGTGGAGAAAGATTTATTACATGCAGCAGGTAAGGAGGGCAGAGGAAATACAAGCAACACACTCATACTCTTTGAACAAAGGGCCTGTAAGGGTTTGGTTTGGGAAGCTTACACAAGACCATGTAGGAAAGGAAGCGTGTTAGGGGCCCCGTGTGCTCCTGACCATGCATGGGAAAGAGTAAATTCCTGAGCATATTAGTTCAAGGTCATGTCAAGAAGGAAAGAGAGATGGCGCAGTTTAGGGATGCGTGGCTCGAGGTGCTGAACAGGTTCAAAGGTTGAAATGGCAGAACGGCTTGGGAGAGTACCCAGCTTGCATCACAAATCTGGTGAACAGGAATTGCCTCCGGGTATCCCCAGCTTTCTTGTAAAGATGGCAGAAGCAATGTTTTTTGGGCATGCTCAGCTTTCTCGAATAAGTTTTTGTGCCAGCCAACAGGCAAACATGTTGTTAGCCTTTCTTCCTCTTCCCCTGCCACCAAGTTCTTTGACGTCATCTAGGGTGAGCCAACAGAACCTCGTATGGTTCCAACCACAAGACTTGGGATGTAGATTGATTGATTGATGCTTGATTGATGAGTGCATGAGTGATTGAGATAGGGTCTCACTGTGTAGCCCTGGCTGGCCTGTAATTCGATATGTAGACCAGGCTGGCTTTGAACTCACAGATATCTGCCTACCTCTGTCTCCTAAGTGCTGGGATTAAAACACATGACACGATGCCCTTTGAAAATGCATTGTTTGCCAACTCAAAGTCTAGTTCTATCTTTCACATTGACAGCCAATAGCTCATTTCTGTATCTTCTTTCTCTTTGGTTACTTTTAGAGCTTTGATCAGATAACTTCACAATTTTCTACCAAATACTGAACTTGTGTAATTGAGACTCTGCCCCTGTGAGCCCATTTGTCTTTAAACCAGAGCTGGCTATGTATGTGTACAGAACTTCCTTCTGGCTCTAGGGTTTTAGAATTCTTTTTTTTTTTTTCTTTTTCAATTTGAGTCCTGGAAAGAGGGAAAAGAGCTAGATTAATCTGGGAGATTTTTGTCAGCTGAAATGTGATAGAGTTTTCTGAAAACAAAAATCTTTTTAACCAACCCTGTTCCTGTTGAAATAGAAGCCTGGAGTCAGGACTTCAGACACTGAGAAGGCAGGGTGGGTCAGTGCTGTCTCCTACTGGTCAAATACGGAACAACAGTGTCTGGAGGAGGTGTCCCATGGGGGTCCTTTTGTTCTGGTCAGAACTAGGACAGCGAGGGTCATAGCAGTTTGGACAGCAGCTACAAAGTGTGATTATGTGGGGACCATAATACCTGGCTAAGGGTCTAGTGGGGACAGTTTCTCAGCTGAGGTTCCTTCCTTTCAAGTTGGCACACCCGTAGGGTGTGCTGGCCGGCAAGTGTAGTTGGATCATTGAGCTCCAGGTTCATCGAGAGACTTTGTCTTAGGAAATAAGGTGGACAGTGAATGAGGATGACAACGACTGTCAGTCTCTGGCCCTGACATGCACACAGATAATCACGTATACAACACACACACACACACACACACACACACACACACACACACACCACAGAAAGAGAGAGAGGGACAGCAATTGAAAACAACATCAGGCGTCTGCCGCCTGTCATTTTCTCGTTACTACTGCTGGTTCTCCTACTGCGAACCCTCTTGTCCCAGGACAAGACCATCTCTGGGGTCAGTTCACTCCTCCAGCTTTTAATTTGGTCCAATTGTGCAAACTAATATCCTCTGCAATCTCCATGGTCCATTCCCTTTAAATCGCTGCCTGTGATTCGGGCTCTTCAGAGTCTTCTCACAATGAAATTACTTACTGTGTACCCTAGCACTCTGTTTCCCATAGTCCCGGAAGGAAATAGCATCAGGTAATTCTGGGTCTGGTTGGTCTGATTGATGAAGTCTGAAAGCAATGAACTTGGGAGAGCATGGCTTACATTTCCTTCTAGCCCCGTGCTCTGGTTTCACATATGCAGAAAGCTGAACTCTTCTGCCAAGTTCTGGGTCTGCTTCCTGCATGGAGATGGCGACCTCTACTTTGTTTCAGGCCCTGGTACTGTTTCCTCGTAAAACCCTGGGTTTTCATTAAGTCCTTCTGTGCTAAGAACACTGTTCTAGGAAGGACAGGTTTGTGATGATGGGGACAGATACGATCATTAAGATAATGTGTTCGTTTGGCTCAGAATCCTAGACCATAGTCCATCATTGCAAGGAAGTCAAGGCAAGATGTGGTTATTAACAAACGTGGGGACAATGTGTTTGTCTCAGGGAGAATGTGTTTGCTTGGCTCACAATTCTAGACCATAGGTCATCGTGGCAGGGAAGTCAAGGCAGGGATTGGAAGCAGCTGGCCACATCAACAGTCACAGCATAAAGACAGAGTGCACACCTCTTGCCCAGCTTGCTTTCCATAGCAGACTTCCATGCAACTTGGGACCTGAACTCAGGGAACCATGTCACGGAAGGCTGGGTCTTCCCACATCAATTATGCAATGAAGACAACCTTCCCCTGACATACTCATAGGCCGACCTGATCTAGACAGTCTCTCAGTGAGATTCTCTTCCCAGATGAGTCTAGAGTATGCCAAGTTGACACAACCATCCCCCACATTAACCATCTTCCCTGGCTTTGGATCCTGTTCACTAAGCTGTTTGCCGAGCAAGTGAGTGAGTCACTTGGTTGCTTAGAGAAATAACACTCCAACTTAGACTACTAGGAATCCAGTCCAGGATTTGGAAACACACCAGGACCGGGTGCCCCATGTCCCTAACTTTAATCATCTGGGTCTGATGATAACTGTCGTTCATATTTCTAGCCTGGTGCTAACCTAAGAGATCACACATTTAAAGAGAATTTAAGATAGAAGCTCTACAAGTGAGAAGAAATTGCAGGCTTGTGCTAATGGATAAATAACAAGCCTGAGTTTTCTGGCCCAGGTGATGTCTCAGCGAATGGTCCCTTCCCAGGAAGTCTGAGCGGGGAGCTGCAGTTTCTGTCTTCTGCCCCATCCTGCTTGTGCTTCCTGCGTCAGCCATTGTGAATCTAGTTAGGCTGTGCCCGGGTTCCCAGACTCCATGGCTCTTTATGAAATGGTGACCCTGCATCCTGGGATGTGCAAAGTAGAGAATCTGATTCTGTCTCAGCACTGGTAGGGTCTCCCCTGCTCAAGTGACAAGGCTTCCCTCAAATATCCCCAGGATGATCTGCTGCAAAGACTATCCTCCAACTCTTGGTTCTTTCCAGACTGCTTCCAGGAGCAGGGCACATGGGTCATTTGGCAAAGTGACTGCTGCCCAAGCATTAGGATTCACTTCAATTGTCCAATATCCATCAAAAAAGTCATGTATGGGTTCTACAGACCTGTAAATCAGCACTGGTAAGGTAGAGACAGGAAAATCCCTGGCTGCCTGGCTAGTCTACATCAGTGAGCTCCAGGTGCAGGGAGAGTCCCCGTGTTGAAGATTAAAATGCTAATTAAACTTATAACAGTGACAGGAGAAGATGCTCCATGTCTGGCCTCCTCATATGCACACTTGTATAAACACACACACACACACACATGAATACACATAGACATGAGCACATACACAAGCATACATATGAACATACACAGGCACACATATGAACTCACATAGGCATGCCCACCAACAAATACACAGGCACACACACGAACATACACACATAGGAACACACACAGGCATACACATGAACATACATAGGCACACACATGAACACACACAGGCATGTACATGAACAGATATACAGGCATGAACATACACACATGAACATTCACACATGTAAAAGAAAAAGACTGTCTACTTACTTAAATTAAAAAAAACAAACAAACTCCGGAACATGAAACTATACAGTGCCTACTTTTTTTATAAGTAGAATCAAGCTCACTCCTTGAGTCTAGCTTTAAGGGAGAAGGAAATGAAGGGGAATTGAAATCTCAGCTCTGAAGGGGAAGATTACTTGGCTGTTTCAAAAAACCTGTTAGTCTATGACTTCAAACAAAATATCAATTGTCTTTATTTCTAGAGGGAAATATGGAAAGCCAACAGCAAGACTGTTTTCTATTTGTTAGCAAGATGTGAGTCCATGTTAGAAGTGGTATAAAAATCTTGAAATACAAGCATGCATATGATGTCTGCTAAACAGAGAGAGGGGGCAGAATTTTCATACATACTAAATGAATGCATGAATAAAAAAGCATGAGGCAAATGAGGTAGATGCCCAAGGGGCAAGCAATAATTTTCTAGCTGGGATTGGGGTTTAACTATGCTGAAGTATAAAAACCAGATATTAAATATTATCTTTGGGCACCCTTGGTTTGTTTCTTGACCTTAATGTTTACACTCTCAATATTTCAAAATTAAATATTTATTCTGATATTCCCTTTATTATGCATTCAGATAATACCTTTGTATTCCTTGGTTCATTTCATTTTCTGTTTTGAAGGTGGAGATTGAACCCGAGGCCTCACACAAGCCGGAAGCCCTCTGTGTGAGGCCGCACCTCCAGCCTCTTTTAGCTTAATTTTTGAAGAAGCTGAGTTACGTGAAACACCAGAGGCTGAACGGTTATGAGGGGGAGTCAGGGTGTGAGGGGAGACACAACAAACAAGAGCTTGGTTTCTTGTTATAGTAGGATGGGCAGATGATGAAAACCAAGGTGGTGGGGAACTTGGACCAGGGCTGGAGCTAGGCCTGGTGCAGGAGAGAGTGGTCCTCACCAGACTGAGCAACTTAACTGTTCTGGAGACGATCTTGGGCAGGATGGGCTACAAAGGCCAGCAGCGGGTGCTGCCGGGAGAGTGTATAACACAGAAGGCGGTGGGGAGAATAGGTAAGAGTTGGATTTAGAGCCAGAGTTGGCAAGGAGGCTTTGGGTGCTATCAGAGTGTGGGCTATGCATGGTAGGTGCCAGAGTAGGTCACTGGACTGGGTACAGAGATCACCCTGGATGGAAGGATGAGGCAGGGGAGTGGGATAAAAGAATCCAAGCATTAAGGGTGCAGACAGAGAAGGGAAAGCCAGACAAGGAAGCTAATAGGTAGTTGCAGAGTGTGAATAGACAGCAGGAGAGGGCGTGAACAATTAGCATGCCACTGAACGCTCCTGACTTGCTTGTACTCTAGGGGTTGAATGTCATAACAACAAGGCTGTTACGAGGCTGCTGCAATGCTCATTTTACAGGTGAGGAAAACAGAGGCCTGGAAGAACAGCTTACCTCCATGGAGCAGGGGTGACATTTTCTTCAGTGGAACTGCCACTGATAAGTCTGGACTATGTTAAATAGCCTCCCACTCTTACTCACACAAGCCATTGGAATTAAATTTGGTGGGTCACACTTGTTGGGAAGAGAAAGGGTTTTAGCAGGAGAGAGAGGAGATGAGAAAAAGTAGTGAGAATGAACATGACTAGACTTTATTGTATACACTCATGACGTTGTCAAAATACAATATTATTTATTTCTAATTTTTTGTTATGTGTATGGGTGTTGTACCTGCAGAGGTCAGAAGAGGGCATCACATCTTCTGAAACTGGAGTTACAGATGGTTGTGAGCTGCCATGTGGGTGCTGGGAATCAAACCTGTGTCCTCTGGAAGAACAAACAGTGCTCTTAACTGCTAGCCCATCCCTTGAGCCCCAGAATAATGCATATATTAAATACCTGATCAGTAGTCACTCTCTTAGCTTGCCTGTCTACTGGGCACTTGTTCTCACCTGGTACTTGTTTGCTATCCTGGCCTCTTGGAAACCAAATGAGGGTGAAATTTACGGAAGAAGGGAAGATGTGGTGACGGCAGGGGTGAGGGAACAGTTGGCCCACCCAGTTCTGTGGCTGAGGTCAACACGAGTGCAGGACCCGGCTAAAGGCGTAGAGAAGTAAGGACCACCACCAGGAAAAGACCCCAAGAAAAACCTCAGTTGGGGCAGAAACTTGAAGAAAGTTGAATTCCAGAATATTTAAGTACAAAAGAGACAGCAGGCAAGCGGAGGGTTCAATGCATCCAAGTCTTTGGCAGGTGGCAACTCAAGACACGATGCTTTCCAGATTCTATTATCCGAATATGACTTTTCCAGCAGCTGTGAATTAGCCTCCTACTCCCCGAGACCACACCCCACACCACATACCCACTGTCAACATCAAAGTGTTGGGACGGACGCGAGCAGCCGCTGCTCTTCTCAACACCTTGTCGCGCTTGCTTTCCTGTTCTGTGCCCACACACCACGGCCAAAGCAATTTATAGAAGGAAGAGGGTATTTTTTTCCTTTGGCTTTTGGTTCCGGAGGGAGATTTGCTGGGGAGGCCGAGCAGCAGGAGGCTGGTGCAGGGAGCTGAGTGATCACATCTCCAACCCCAATGGGAAGCAGAGAGAGTGAACTGGAAGTAAGTAGAGCAAGGCTATAGTCTCTCAAAGCCCACCCCAGGGATGCACTTCCTCCTCCAGCAAGGCTGAATCACCTCTCCAACCAGCACCGTCATCCGGCGATGAAGCCTTTAAATACGTGAGCCTCTGGGGACATTCCTCATTCAAACTGTCATTATACATTGAAAGTTAAAATTTCTGAACTGATCCTTCACCTCTCAACCAATAAGTATTACCAGTTATTGAGTACATATATATATATACTTATATATATATATGCTATTTACATAATTGACCATTATATATAAATAGTATATTATATAACCATTTTTATTGCTCTTTTAAAATGGTATTTATTGCTTGTGTGTGTGCTCTTGTGCCAAGGTATGGAGGTCAGAGGACACCTACTGGACTTGGTCCTCTTCTCCCACCATGGGAGTCCTGAGGATTGAACTCAGGTTGTTGGGTTTGGAGAGAAACACTTCTACCCGCTGTACCACCTCATCGGTACTGTAACCATCTGAAAGACACACCAACCCTAAAATACGCAGCTGACAAATGCAATGAAATCCACGTGACTGCAGGGTGCAGCTCTCAGTACTGCAAATTCAGTGTGGAACACGTGTGTGCCAGGCTTTCCTGCAAACCCAGGGCTGCACTCGGGTTTCCCATGCATTTCTCTAGCGTTAGGAAGCTTAGAGCATTCATGGGAGAATTTGCCACCAATCACTGCAATCTACATGGGTCTGAAGAGTGCATTTTGTCCTCAGTTCTTTCATGAGTCTTGGACCTGACCTACTTCAAAGATTGCTTCACCTTAAAGTCCTCAGAGATTCCTACTTTTAAAATGTGATTGTGAACTATACTTTGCCTGCAAGCGTGCACAAAGCATATCTGTAAAATGTTAAAAACTAATTAATATATGGCATCTAGTTATCCACAACCTAGGCCAGAAAACAGACTTTCTTGGTTTGTTTGTTTTTGAGAGACAGGGTTAATCTGTGTTAAAGAGGGAATTCTCGGGATTGTGTTGCCTTTTATTAATATCAAAATCCGTGCACAATGTTTACAAGACAGAACGAGGAATTCGGATTGCATCTCAAGCTGCTCCGCTGTTCCTGCTGGGGTCCCATCTCTCCGCCACTGCTGTTGCAACCTTGTTCCCAAAAGGCAGTGGGGAAGCTCCAAGCCGTGGCTTGCTGCCAGCTCATCCACCGTTCAAGAGAGCGACTCCCCGCCCCTGGTTCTTATCTGGTCATGTGTCCCCAAAGAAGACCATGCCCATTGGGCCAAGCTGCCCCAATACAATTGGCTACCTGACCGCATTCCCACAGTGTCTAACCGCCCTGGCTGTCCTGGAATTTGCCCTGTAGACCAGGCTGGCCTTGAACTCACAGAGACCTGTCTGCCTCTTCCTCCTGAGTGCTGGGATTAAAAGTGTGTGCTTCCTGCTCCTTTAGGCCAGGAAATAATCCCTACCCAAAGCCTAGACATCTTCAGTGTGGTCCCTGATAGCGTTACATTCCCTTCACTCTGAGTGGACCATGTCCCAACTTCTGTGTTATGAGACCTTTGATTTTTTTTTTTAAATAGCCTTATCACCTTTGAATGAATCTCTAGACAATCCACATTCTTTGCTGCGTTCTTTGACTGGGGCTGCATGGCCTCCTGCTCTTCTTCCTTGCTTCATTAAGCCCATCATTACTCACAGAGGTTCATGCATAGCCTTGTACATGCCCTCCTGATCCACCAGTCAGCTGAAGATCTGACTTTCCAGTCCTGCAATCATGGAAGGCAGTGTTTGGCTGGCTAAGGGTCACAGAGAGGCCAGGCTCGTGTGTGTGTGTGTGTGTGTGTGTGTGTGTGTGTGTGTGTGTGTGTGTCTTGCAGGAGCGGGGTTAATCATGGGTGCTGGATATTTTAAGTATTTGTTGCTATTAGAAAAGCATTATTTATTATTTTTCTGGATTTTTCATAACTCCCTAAACTTGAGAGGTGGGGGAAACAGAATAAGAAAGACAAAAACCATGAGGAAGCAGGGTAGTGAGTGTACAAGCTGCTGGTGGCACCTGGCCATCCTGTTTCTTGTTCTCTCCATGACTCAGTCGAACGAGTTATTTTCAGAGACCGATGCCTCCAGCCTGCTCCTTTAAAAACCACAAACACTGATGCAGACCCGAGTCCTTAAATGCTATCTAAGCTAAGATGATTTCTGCTCCCTCCGTCTCCTCCCCAATCCATCTAGCACTCCTTCCAGGATTCCGTGGGAGGCCCACCTCTATGCCAACTACAGCACAGCTGCTGGCTGCTCAGGCCGAGTGGGTAGATGGTGGTTGATTCTGGCCTCTTCCTGCTCCCAGCTCAATGCCCGTTGGTCTTGTTTGTGGTTTGCAATCACTACCGTTTCCAAGAGCAACAAGGTGTAGAAGTGCAGGACCACACCTGGTCAAGAGCTGTGTTTTCCTCTCTGCTGTCAGCTGGCTGATAATTGGGTTCTTTCAGTAACCAGGACCCACGGCTCCTCCAGGTCAGGGTTCCCTCCTGTTAAGCTGAATTGTTTGGCTAACAGCAGCTTTTGTGTGTATTTAAGTTTTGGCTTAGGCTGTCTCCATCAGTAGTGAGCTGCAACCTTGATGTGGAAACAGACTGGGACCAATAGTCCTAGAATATGTGGCTGCCTCTCGGCATTCACAGCTGTGACCCGCTTCCTTACCTGGGATCCTAAGGGAGGCCATTTTAACTCAGAACCCATATTCAGTTAAAATCCATACCGGACCTGTCCTCAGAGACCCGCGTCAGTCTCCTCAAAGAGCCTGCCCTAGACACCAGAACACCTCCGTGTTCCTTCACTGTGGCTGCCGGAACAAACCATCACCAACTGAAGCACGTTCACCAATGTCTTTGTCTTCTTGCTGTTCTGGAATTCCGAAGTCCCCAATCCAGATGTTTAAGGGCTGCATTTCTTTCTGGAGGCTTCCAGGGAAGCTCTGTTTCCTTGCCATTCTCAGCTTCTAGAAGCAGTAGGCATCCTTGGCTTGTGGTCCTTTCTTCACCTCATTCCCGCCTCTTCCTTCTGTGACTACACTCACCTTGCTCTGACCTTCACGCCTCCTCTAACACGGACTTTGTGATTGCAGTGGGTTAGACTGGATTACCCAGGCCAATCCCCATACGCCCCCCACCCCGCCATGCAGTGGCCTTTATGAAATCACATCTACCGGGGACCTTTCGCCATATTTACAGGTCGTAGGCATTAGAACATGGACATCTTTGGTGTTGGCTGTGGGGATATTATTCTGCCTATCACACTATAAAGCTTGCCACTCCCCCCCGGACCTTCCAGTAAGCAGGGTGATGATGGTGTGGCTGCTCTCAGCCTCATATACTGCCCTGCCTGGGGGTCTGATCAGAACTCATACAGCTGGCTGACAGGGAGCTCCTCTCTCCCCCATTAGGTTGCTCATATGGACAAATGCAAACAACAGGACCACACATCGAGCAGTTTTTAAAATATGCATAGATGTTCCCCTGCATGTACGCAAGTGTGTCACAGATGGACACTGTCTGCCGAGGTCAGGGAGGGTGTGGGTTCTCTTGGAACTGGAGTTACAGACCATTGTGAACAATCATCCATTTTTAGATTGTGTTTTGCGGTTTAGAATGCTTTACCTTCCATGATGTCTCCCCGGTCTCCAAGCATGCCAAGGGGGCACAGCAGCAAACAAGTTGTTAGCAACATAACTATTTTTGAGTGCAGAAAATGAGGCACAGGTGATTACGCAGTTCTGCCCAGGACTATATATGGGAAAAACGGGGTCAGGGAGAGGAATTGAAACCTCTGTCAGCTGGTTCTAGAATATTCCCAGCACCAGCAAGGTCAGTTCTTGGGTCCATTATCAAAATATTTCAGATGTGGCGACTGATGGACAGAATTTCAGAGACCAGAGCCATTGGTTACGGGGCAAATGTGGGCCCTAGAATGGGTCCAAAGGCTCTGTGCCCAGAAAGAGTGGTCTATGGATCTGTCATGCCAGCAATCCCAAGAGCTTGTCAGAACTTCAGAATCTATGCTAGATACACTAAATCCCCACCTGCATTTTCCCCATATCCCCAGACAAGTCTTATGCTCAGAAAACACACTTTAAAACAGTTACGTCCTCAGTTATGGGACCACAGCTGCAGTTGTTTGGACGTCTTTTTGGGTTTAGCAGATGTTGAAGTTGAACAGTGAGCCCTCTACCTTCAGGCCAGTGAAACCACCTAGTAATGTTTGCTGAATGCATACATCACCACGCCCATTTCCAGAGGTCCCGATTTGGTACCTTGGAGTTGAATAGACCCAGGTCTCAGTATTTTAATATGGATCTCAAGCTCTCCTCTCTTCCCCTGTCTCCTGGAGATGTTTATGATGGTTGTTCTCAGATCACGTTTGGGGAATTACATTCTAAATAACATTGTGTGGCTATAGTTGGGAAATTAAAAAAAAAAAAGCTTCAGAAATATCAAAAGGTTGAAAAAGTAAGAGAAGGGCCCCTAACAGAGAAATTCTAAAGGAAGAATATGGCATCAGGCATTTGATTCTTCCTACTTGTTGAACTCTGTGGAACATGATATTTATTGGTCCCACTTGAGGTCAACTGAGCTGCCATCTTTGCGTTCAATTGTATTCAAATCCTTACTGGTCCCCAATAGAAAGAAACAGTATTTTCCAAACAAGAGAACTTTTAATTCCTCAGCTGAGAGGCCAGTGTCTTCCTGTTCAATGATGAACTTCAAGCAGGATGTTTTGGAGAAAAGGTAATTTCATCCTAAAACAATGCACTTGCGTCTCAGTCTTGTTAGATTACTACATAGCTAAGGGCATTCGGCAATGCATTCATCAACTCTGAATTTTTCCACGTTATTTTACAGATCTGATCTAAACATAAGGGCAGCAAGGAGTCAACATTCAAACACTGCCAAGGAGAAGACAGCTGAAGGGGAGTGGCGGTTAACCTTCTTCCCTCAGCTCCTGCAGGCTCTGCTCTTGGAGCTCAGTGGAGTTCTGCGAGGGGACCTGGGCTGTGATTATGGCCTTTCTCCTTTTCCGTGTCTGTGAATAGACAAAATGACGGTTCTTAAGTGGCATTCTATGTGGCGCTCCTGAGAGAGTACCGGAGGAGGAAATAACACGGGGGCGGCTGGTATTCTGAATTCAAACCTGCTGCCGTTCCAGGAACTGGCAAAGGAAAAGGCTCCAAGATGTCAGTGCCAGGAGAGGTGCCAAGGCATGAAATGCGAAATGCCGTGCTGCTAGGAGGTCACCCCCAGCCGCAACCTTTCTCTTTTTAAAAGCACAGCTGATGAGAATCTTCCTAAAACTTTATTACATACTTACCAAGTTTCTTTTAAGACCTTTAAAATTTTTAAATTTTATCTTATTTTAATTTTTTAAAAATTTCCCGTGTGTGTGTGTGTGTGTGTGTGTGTGTGTGTGTGTGTGTGAGTATAGGTATGTATAAGTGTGTGGGCACATGTGTGCCATTGTGTATGTGTGGAGGTCAGTGGACAACTTGTTGGAGTCAGTTTGCCGTGAGTTCTGGGGACTGAACTCAGGTCATCGCGGCTTGGTGGTCGGTCAGTACCCACAAAGTCATCTTGCCAGAACTCGAATGTTTACAGTAGAGAATGTGGACCACAGAGTAATGTTATGGTTGGGAGTGCTGGCAGGAGTCACCCAGTTTAACCCATTTTATAACTGTGCAAAGTTGGGAGATCCACAGAGGTAGCATAATCCACTCGGGATAGAAGCAGGGCTCTGGAGAAATAGTTAGACACTTCTTTCTGCTTCATCATGTCTTTTTAATCTTATTTTCTTATCTATTATTATTTCGTTAGTAAATTATGACTAGGGAAAGACATCTTTTTCCCTTGGAGGCAAATCTATTTTGCAGGTCAACCAGAGGCCACCAAGGACTCAAATGCTACCGCCTGTCTATGGAAATCATTACCGCTTTTCTAAATGCTGCTTCCGGAAGAATCCAGATTTTACCTGTATGTGAGCATCTTTCGCTCCTCTTCAGGCTGTGTGGGTGGTTGCTATGTAGCCTCTGTGCCCTGGAGCCCTCTGCACAGGATTTCCCTTCCCAACAAACAAGAGGCCCAGGGTGGGAGGGATTTGCCAAGGTGGTTTTGCCCCCAGGACCCCTGCCCAGCAGCACTAGCAATTCCTTCCCATTTGTTCTTGGCAGAAGTACATTTAGCCTTTCTCTTCCCAATCAGAGTCTATAACACTGCTTCCCTCATTTACTGGCTCTCACCTAACAATGATTTCAAGAAGAGCGTAAGGTTGGTGTTGCAATGGCTGCTTAGTTGTTAATATCAAACAACAGATTGTGAGAGAAACCAAGACTCCCAACAGAGAAAATGGAATGATATTTTCTACTTCTGTGTGAGGGACTTCATGGCTCTTATTTGGAAGATAACTTTAGAAGTCTGAGTAACGTGGGCTTAAAGTTATTTTGAAGATTCTTCATGACTCACTAGTGGGTCATTGCTAATAAGTTCTTCTGATAACGTCAACTTTTTATTTATTCTTTGAAAACGTCACACATGCGTACAGTGCGTCCTGATCACGTCCACCCCCATTCCTTTCTGTTCCTCCAGGATGCCCCATCTCACTTCTCTTCCAACTCCATGGCCAGAACTTATAATTTATTTATTTTTATTAACTTCAATCCACTGAGCCCAGTTAGTGCTGGTCATATGCTCACAGGCATGGGGTCATTCACTGTGTCCTAGAGAGCCTGTCACTGTCTTCCTCCTCAGCAGTCATCAGCCACTAATAGCTCCTCAGTTAGAGGTGGGACCTTGGGATCTCCTCTCCCACTCTGTGCTGGAAACTTTTAACTGGCTTGATTCTGTTAAGGTCTTCTTTGGCCACCATCATTCCTGTGTGTTCATCAACAGCCTTGTTACAGCCACAGGACAGAGTTTCACAGCACTCCCCCCATCTTCTGGTTCTTCTCTTTTTTCTATATCATCTTTGGAGAAGTTCCCTGAGTCGGGCAGGGAGAGAGAGAGGTCCCATCTATGGCTGAACACTCTGTCGCTTGCTCTCAGCACTTGGAGCAGTAATGCATCTCTGCAAGGACCACTACCCACTGCAAAAAGAAGTTTCTCTACCACGGTTGGGTCTACGACTTATCTATGGGTATAAAGATTTAGAGGGGACTTTGACAACCTGATCATTTAGAAAAACAGCAGTCAGTGGGTTCTTTCTTAGGGCCCTAGACTTTCCTATCCATGGTTTTGATCCTATTAACAGTATTGGGCATGAAATCACTCCTTGAAACAGGCCTCAAACCCAATCAAGACAGCAGTTGGGCAGCAATCTTGCCATGATTGTACCAGTGGGCATCTTACCTGGTGGGTTGATACCCAGCATAGAGAGTCCAAGGCTAGATAAGACAACGTGATACTGCAATGTTTCTAATGAAAAATGTCTTTTCCTTTAGCAGGCTTCAGGACACCTTCTGGCATTGTGAAAGCCAGTCAGAAGGTAAGTCAGTTCAAGACTGATTTCTCTTTGCTCTGTAACTACGCTGAGTGATGTCTTCAACCAACAGGGGTCTTATCTTCTATTAATATTGGTCAACCAAGAGCAGTGACATTAACCTGTGTTGTCTTGGGTGCCTCTGGAAACTCTGTGGCCAATATCTTGTCAATGCTATTCATTTCTGAATCTCATTGTGGCTTCAAACATAGTATAGAAAAGATAGATAGAGAGAGACAGAAAAGAGAGCACAAGAGAGCATTACTACCACCCATTCTATTAGAATTTATCTGTTCAATTTTTATTGAGATACAAAATTAAAATGCATATTGGTATAAAATGATACTGGTATAGTAGAACTCAATACATTTCACACACACACACACACACACACACGGCAGGGTGTATGTAATTACCATCTGCTTTAGGATATAAAATCTACAGCATCTCAGAGATGTCCCTCATGTCCTGTCCTGTCCATCCCCAGCCCTCTTCTCAATCAGCCTCTGTTAGGATCTCTGTCTCATTTGTTTTGTCTCTTACAGACTTCCTACGAGTGGAATTATACAATGTTTTTTCTTTGCTCCAATGTGCCTCTAAAGTTTATGCATCTTGATGCTTGCATCTGTAGACTTGCCTTTAAAAAAATTGTTCAGCATTGGCATAGGAGACCACTTCCTAAATAGAACCCCAGCAGCGCAGACACTGAGAGAAACAATTAATCAATAGGACCTCCTGAAACTGAAAAGTGTCTGTAAAGCAAAGGAAATGGTCAACAAGACAAAGCAGCAGCCTACAGAATGGGAAAAGATCTTCACCAACCCCACATCAGACAGAGGTCTGATCTCCAAAATGTACAAAGAACTCAAGAAATTGGTCATCAAAAGGACAAATAATTAAATAAAAAATGGAGTACAGACCTAAACAGAGAACTCTTAATAGAGGAATCTAAAATAGCTGAAAGACACTTAAGAAAATGCTTAACATCCTTAGTCATCAGAGAAATGCAAATCAAAACAACTCTGAGATTCCATCTTACACCTGTAAGAATGGCCAAGATCAAAAACACTGATGACAACTTATGCTAGAGAGGTTGTGGGGTAGAGAATACTCCTGTATTGCTGGTGGGAGTGCAAGCTGGTACAGCCCCTTTGGATATCAGTATGGCAATTTCTCAGAAAATTAGGAAACAACTCTTCTCAAGACCCAGCAATACCACTTTTGGGAATATACCCAAAGGATCTCAATCATACCACAAGAACATGTGCTCAACTATGTTCATAGCAGCATTGTTTGTCATAGCAATAATCTGGAAACAACCTAAATGCTCCTCGGTTGAAGAATGGATTAGGAAGATGTGGTTCATTTACACAATGGAGTACTACACAGCAGGAAAAAATAATGACATCTTGAAATTTGCAGGCAAATGACTGGAGCTAGAAAACATCATATTGAGTGAGGTAACCCAGACCCAGAGAGACAATTATCACATGTACTCACTAATAGGTAGTTTTTAAACATAAAGCAAGGAAAACCAGCCCAAAAATCACAATCCCAGAGAATCTAGACAACAATGAGGACCCTAAGAGAGACTTACATAGATCTAATCTACATGGGAAGTAGAAAAAGACAAGATCTCCTGAGTAAATTGGGAGCATGGGGACCATGAGAAAGGGTTGAAGGGGAGGAGAGAGGCAGGGAGGGGAGCAGAGAAAAATGTAGAGCTTAATAAAATCAGTTTAAAATTTGTTCATATCAATCAACCATAAAGATATATCAGAGAGTGTTTTTCCTACAGCTGATGGGCATGTGGTTATTTTTGGTACCGAGCTATAAGTAACTAAGAAAGCATTAGCTATGTCTTACAGTTGCCACAAGTGCTTACCTTTTAGTCTACACTCGGGAAGTTCAGTTGTTGGGTCACTGGACAGATGTATGTTTACCTCTAATGTCTGTTGATAAATAATGTTTTATGGTAAGGGCTGGACTCCTGGAAGCAATGAAGGAGAGCTGCCCATGTTCTTAGCAGAGTTTGGGGTCTCTGTCTTTTTCATTTTATCCCTTCTGGTGAGAATATTGCTGTAACTTGTGGTTCTCATTTGCGTTTCCTTGGGAAGTAGGGATATTAACTACTGTTTTATCTGACCATTGGCAGTTCCATACCTTTTATGTGAAGTGCACTTCTCTTGTCCCTTTTAGTGTGAGGTTCGCTGTCTATTTCATTTGGGGTTGTCAAGCAAGAAAGATGAATATAAATGTTCTATAGAATTAAAGCTGCTTTCCCACCAAGAGGCATTTCAGAGGGCTTCCTATAACTGAAAAGTCATATGATGATATATTTAAGCAATTTTCTTTTTTTCTTAAGCCTCCAAGTAACTCTGAATTCTTTCTGCATTCTTCTTATGTCTTCTCTTGCATTCTGTATTATAAGTATTGTTCCTCATTCTGTGGCTTTTGTTTATCATGATCTTAAATTGTAATTTAAATTTAAACCTTAAAGAATAGAAGATCTTAAATTTTCTTGAGTCTCAATTTAATTAATTTTTTTTTACAATGTTATAGTTGATGGCTTTGTAGATGCTGTTGCAGAAACCATTTGCCTACTCACACATCAAGAAAACACAAGATTTATTTGTTTATTCATTTGGGATCAACTTCAGAGCCTGCACACGCTGTGTGGGCACACGGGCCACTGAGCTGCTCACACCACCAGCCCCTCTGTGTAATAGAAAGTTTGTAATTTTACTTTTTAAAATCTAACTAAACTCCATCTCCAATGAACTTCCGAGTGTGATACGAAGTAATGTGGCTATGTGGTGGCTCCAGCACTATTCAGGAAGAGGTTGTCCTTTCTCACTAGAGGGCTACCTCAGTCACAAATCTCGCGACTGCACATGTGTGGGTCACTCCTCAACACAGAAACGTCACTGTCGATATAAATGTTAAAGACATCCCAGGGACTGCGGCATGGGCTTGACCATCAGGACCCCTGGCCTCCAACTCAGGTCTTCGCAGGGGAGAGCTGGGAGAGGAGGGAGAGCGGGCATTGGAGCTGCACTGCTCTGGGTACCAGAGACCAGCACTGCTCCTTGACATCCGCATCCTGACCTGAGAAGCTAGTATGTGACCCGTATTCTTCTTTTATTCAGTCTGATCAGATCTACTCGTGACTGTTAGGCTGCCTGAAATCAGCACTCAGAGCTTGGGAATGTGATGAGAGGGGAGTGAGGGGAAGGAAGGAGAGACTACAGGAAAGGACTAGATGAACAGCTCTGTGAGGGCTGGAGTGAGGGCTCAGTGGGTAAGAACACTTGCAGAGGACCCAGGTTCAGTCCCCTGCACCCTTCACAACTGCTGGAGTTTAAGGGATCCTTCCTTCTCTTCTGGTCTTTGTGGGCCAGGAGCACCAATGATATTCAGACCTTCATGACCCCCAACAGTTCTCTACCTTATGCCTCCATCTCTGGTGACTTCTACTTGCTTGTAGTCAACACAACTTTCTGAATAGTTTGCTAGAATGAAGACACTGCTTTGGAAAGGAATGAAAATTATAGGGCCCATGGGTCTACCCCTGCTCCCGGGGTTCATTCTGAGGACAGTTTCTGACCAGCCAGCGTTTCCTGTTTGTTCCTGTGCTCCCTCTGCCCCACCTGGTGATTAGCTGTAGGGCTATTGTCGACTCCATCTTGGATATGGCAATCTCCCACCTGCCTGGGGGGAATTTCTTGTGTAGGAGCTAGGTATATAAGGAATTTCCTAAGCTTGAATAAACGACATTGGGCTGACCTCCCTCCGAATGACCCAGGTCTCTTGTGTGCTCTTTCAATCTTTAGCCCTTGCCCAGCTCGCGTGCAGTACAGTGGCACACGAACTGTACTGAGGGTAACAGACGCAGGTGTTACAGAAAATATCTCATGTACTAAGAAGAGATATCTTTTGCTGTAAAGAAATACACTTGGCATCTAGTTTACATATTTCAGCAAGGTTGACTGGCAACCAATTGCCAGTATTGTTGTGGAATAATCTTTTTGTGCACTGTGAAGGTCTGTCACTCAGATTGGTTTAATAAAAAGCTGAATGGTCAATAGCTAAGCAGGGGAAGAGAGGATGCTGGAAAGAAGAAAGGCAGAGTTGTGGGCAGATGCCATCTAGAGATGGAGAAAGCAAGAAAGTAGCATAGGCAATACAGAATAAAGGTAATAAAGCTACCAGGCAAAAGTAAATTAATAGAAATGGGTTAATTTAAGTTATAAGAAGTGGTGAGAAACAAGCAGAAGTTATCGGTCAAGCTTTCATAACTAATAAGTCTCCATGTTGTGATTTGGGAGATGGCAGAAAGGACAGGAAAATCTGCCTACACCTTCTTCTTCTTCTTCTTCTTCTTCTTCTTCTTCTTCTTCTTCTTCTTCTTCTTCTTCTTCTTCTTCTTCTTTTAAAAAAGAAAATGTTTATTTTTAGTTATGTGTATGTGTTTATATGTGGGTATAAGCATGTACGTGCAGAGGCCATTTGAAACCAGAAAAGGGTGTCAGATCTCTTAGAGCTAGAGAGTCGTGAGCTACCTGCTGTGGGAGCTGAGGAGTGAACTTTGGTCCTCCACAGGAGCAGCAAGTGCTTTAGCTGCTGAGCTACTTCTCAAGGCCCCAAAGCCAGTATTCTCATATTAACCCACTCTGGTAAAGTGAAGCATCAGGTTGGCATCCTCCTATAAGCCAGCTTTGTGGTTGCCCCAAGTCAACTCCTATTATCCAGAAGGAAGAAGAACCATCTCAGCACTGTCAGAACATTGTGTTGTGGTTGTGCTTGTTGAGACTTTTACAAGACCTTTGCAGCGGGTTCTTTCTGCTTGCATTGGAAGACATCTGTGTCTTTAGAATTTTTGTGATTTGTGATAGAGCACATGGGTACGTACATAGACTATATGAAATGAAGTGGTGCATTAGGTTTGTTAGGCAGCCATGATAAACACCACATGTTGATTGGCTCATGGAACAGAAATGTGTTCTCTGGTAGTTTTGAGATTTTGAATGCAAGGAGGTCTAAATCAAGACAGATACCTCCTTACTACCCTTTTATATGGCTAACCCTCTCACATTCTTCTCTTCTTCTACCTCTTCCTTTTTTCTCCTCTTCTTTCTTCTCCTCTTCCTTCTTCTTTTCTTTTCCAGCTGTGAGGACTAAGCTCAGGATCTTAGTCTTGCTAACCAAGCATTCTCCCACTGAGCTCAGTTCTCACCCCTGTAGCAGATTTTCTTTTTTGGGTCACCAATCAGCTCCCAAATCATGACATGGGGACTTAATAGTTTTGAATGCTTGATCTTAACTTCTTAATTTAATCTGTTTCTCCTTGCCTATGTTTTTGCCTCAGAGATCTTTTCCTTCCTTCCTTCCTTCCTTCCTTCCTTCCTTCCTTCCTTCCTTCTTTCCTTCCTTCCTTTCTCTCCGTCCTACTTTTCTGGTTCTTGTGTCTGTCTGGCAGGTGGCCTCCTGACTTCTGGCCCCATGTTCCCCTCTTCCTCCCTTGTTCTCTTCTTTCTCAAGCATAGATTTCTTCTCCTACTTATTCTTTCTTCCCGCAAGCCCCACCTATCCCTCTACTGCCTAGCTATTGGATGTTCAGCTTTTTATTAGAACAAGCAGGTGCCTTAGGCAGGCAAGGTGAAACAAATGTGACATACCTTTACATAATTAAACAAACAAATCTAATACATCTGTATTTCGTTAACAAAGACAGCAGAAAGAAATGTAGCAAACCTTTACACAGTTAAAGTAATATTCCACAGCACAAACAAATGTAACTAACGCATCTTTGCATAGTTAAAAGAATATTCCACCACAAGCCCCCTTCTTCTATTTCGTATGAAGACATATGTTGGGTGGGAGTTTTACACTAGCATTTTCATTTTTGAAAAATGTATCTTGAAACCCACATGTCTAAATAAGTCCACATTCTGATATACTGTGGCTCAGGACTTCAAGATATTAGCATTAAGAGAACACAGCTGTCCTGGCAAGACACCAAGATGTTGAACCTTTCCATCATTCAGGTAAGTACTAACAAAGAAGACATGAGATAATAGGTTGGCATGTCTAAGGTTAGCGCCCTGACTAGGCAGGCAAGGTTAGTTTTTTCAGTGTAGAATGTTCTCAACCCCCACAGAAAGCGTTTGAAAGTCTGCAATTGGCCTGTTGAATGGTCAGAGGCATGGCACCACCCAACATCGTTGTTTTACTCTCAAGACCATTAGATAGGTGATGTATATAAATTATTCCAGGCAGCACAGGGACACTGTCCTGGCATTGGCACAATGGTCACTGTTGTTGCTGCAGAGGGATTGCTCTGGAGAGTGGCCATTTGGCAGGGCTAGCAGAGAGTAGCTAGTGTTTCCCGTGAAGAAGCATCTATGAATTCTGGGGATTTTGCCAGAGTCCAGCTGGATCCCGGACAGGGTCGTGGGAGCTCTATCAAAAGCCCTCTCCTTCTGACTGCTGTGCTGCCTGAGTCAACCTTTGCCTTTTCATTATCCGCTCCAAATTCATGAATGATGACAGGAACCAGTTGGGGAAAGAGCAGCTAGCGAGTAGCCTCCATCGCCTTGGCATGCACCTTGGACTTCTGATGATGGACCGTGCTTTCCCAGCCTCAGTTTATTCCACGTGCCATGCTAGCTGCTGAGATGAGAGCAGTGTGGAGCGAGTTATGGAGAGCACGGTTGTAGCGATAAACAGAGGTGGTTATGGGTCAGAGTTAGAGTGGCCAATGTATTTCTTCTTCTTCTTCTTCTTCTTCTTCTTCTTCTTCTTCTTCTTCTTCTTCTTCTTCTTCTTCTTCTTCTTCTTCTTCTTCTTCTTCTTCATCTTCTTCTTCTTCTTCTTCTTCTTCTTCTTCCTCTTCCTCTTCCTCTTCCTCTGCTTCTTCTTCTTCTTCTTTTTCTTCTTCTTCTTCTTCTTCTTCTTCTTCTTCTTCTTCTTCTTCTTCTTCTTCTTCTTCTTCTTCTTCTTCTTCTTCTGCACTTACTGTAAGGCTAACTATTGTTAATGGATTTAGGGATACATTTTTTTTCTAAAATAGACAAAATCTTCAGTCTGCACAGAGCCTTCACCCTATTTGCAGGAGATAGACAACAAATAAAGCTACCACCAGAGCGGACTGTAACCTATGTCAGACAACTGTGTAAATGATGAAGAAAAACAGGGCAGAGAAAGAAAAAGGGTCTCAAGTGGTGGGCAGCTTGGGGGTGCATAGGATGGCATGGGAGCACTTCATTGAGAAAGTCCCTTGGACCAGTATCTTGAAGAAAGTGACAAAGAAAACTATGGAGCAGCTGGGGAGAAGATTTTTCAGGTAGCTGGTTACCTGGTACAAATGTCTTGAGGCACATGCAGGAAAGGCAGGGAGTCAGCATGGCAGGAGAGGGCAAGAAGCAGCAATGAGGGTAGTGGGCGGAGCAGGGTAGGGTTTGAGGGCTGTTGAGTGGAGCGGCAGCTGTTGAAGGTCCTAGTCAAAGAGATCATGAGTCATGAACTTTGAAAATGGCTGAGAACGATTCCGAGGGAGGCTGTGTGGGAAGCAGAGAGCTCCATGATGGGAGCACTACCTTCAGCCAGTCAGAGCATCGGGGTCTGTCGAGAAGCAGCTGGGTTCTTGAGATGTTTGGGGTCAGATTATTAGGATGTCGAATAGCTCAAATATGCGTGAGAGACAGACAGGAGGCAAAGTGGACCTCAAGCTTTAGGGCCCGGATAACTAGACATGTGTGCTACAATGACTTGAGGTATCATCATAAACTGTGTTCTAGTGGGGAGCATTTGATGCTTAAACACCATTCCCATAAACAACTCCAAAAGTATGAAAGAGCAGATGGTGCTTAAACCTGCTCGTCTACCCTCAGAGGCCTGATACCCCAGCCCTGATATCCAACCACCCATCTATCCCCTTGTTCATTCTATGCATCGACTGCATCTCACAGCGCAAGAATTGCCTGCTCTTGAGGTCCACACAGAATTTATTCTAACACCCTGTTCTGTGATGAGTGAAAGTTACACACACACACACACACACACACACACACACACACACACACACGCACTCCATGTCCAGGGATGTTTACCAAGCCTCAGAGCCCTGGGACCCTCTGGCCTCCTCTGGCCTCTCCACCCCAGCTGCCTCCCAGTGCTGCTCCTTTCAGTCCGCTACTCTGAACCCCATGGGTTTCTAGGGACTCTTAGTGATTTGGAAAAGCCACGCCCTTTTTCCCCTTTTCCCCTTCACCTTTTCCAATGGAAATTTCCGCCTCTGTTTTCTGTGTTTCAGGATGTTTGTGGTTCATGCTGAATCCCAGCTCACAGGACAGCACCATGAAGATGCCACCTGCTCCATATAAAACTCAGAGAGGTTCTAGGTCAGGCTTTTAGGGCTGCATGACTAGGCATCACCTGGAGGTAGGGGAACGCTGTGGAGATTCAGCCATCCCCTGCGATCCCCTGTGCTTCTGCCATGCCTCTGTTAGAGACACTCTAGTTTGAGGACATCCTTCTTTTAAAATTGAGTTTTTTTTATCAACCCTAAATAACAATGTGCGATAATGGGTAGAATGACCTTTACACAAACAGGATGTATTTGGGTCCTGCTCACCCTGCCCTTTTCTGTATCCCTCCCCCTCCTGGTGATCTCCTTCCTCCTTCCCACCAACCCCCTCTTCATTCCACATCTGTCTGTCTCTGTCTCTGTCTCTGTCCCTGCCTGTCTGTCTTTCTCTCGGAAACCCAGTGAATCTAGCCAGGGCTGGCCAAAGGAGCACGGGGCGGTTGTAGGTGCAGCAAAAGCTGACGGTGGGAGTGAACGATCACACCTGCTGTTGTCTGCTTCCAACATGTCACTCAGAAGAACCCTTAGAAAACATGAAGGAGGGTATTCGTCACCGGTGACAGCCATTTGGTGGCTTCTGATCCTACACAGAGTAGAACATCTCACTCTACAAAGCTCTGTCTGACGCCCTCTCCTCCTTCCATATGCCATCCCATGGCTCTCCTCCTTCCTCTTCACCAGCCCTGCCTTTTCCTTGCCACCCTAGAACATGCCAAGCGTGTTACAATCATATGCATGCTGGGTCGTCGCTTCCCTGTGGAAAACTCTTTCCCAGACATCTGTACAGCGAACCCTTTCTCTTCCTTTCCGTTTTCATTCAAATAAGATTCACTTCAGAACACGCTTAGTGTCAAAATTAGCCACACTAAGTTTCAACACTTATGGTGTTTTGATGTTTGCCATGATGTACAGACACGGATGTATCTAAAGGCCTTTGCCGCAAACCAGAGTACATGGCTCTCCTAAAGGAGCAGTCGGTGTGATTATTTGAGCTTGAAGTTGAGACAATCTATTTCTGGAAGGAAAGCCACAGAAGAAATAACTGTTTGTCCATTTGAACCACAAACACAATACCATAACTGGGCAGTTTACTACCGACAACAGTCAATAGTATCTGTTTCTCAGTTTTGGAGGATGAAAGCCCAAGGTCAAAGCTGCTGTGTGGATTCTGTGTTTGCCAACACCCACTTACTCCATTCTCCGTGGTGGAAAGAGAGCAGGTGGTGCTCTTGGGATTCTCTGATGAGGACACTGTGCCGTTCCGGAGGGCTCTGCCTTCATGGTCTCACTATGTCCTGAGGGTCTCATTTCTAATATCACATGTGCTTGAGTTCCAACATGAGGACTTTTGGGGGACACAAGCATCCAGACCACTGATTAAGAAGTGATGGTTATTCAGATTGAACGTGGTGGGCAGTATCTCAGAAAATGAACGAAATGACATTGTCATTTCAAGAAAAACAGCAAAAAGCATTTGCCAAATAATAAAATTTGAGTTTTCAAGTAAAAATTAGAATTTCTGAAAGTTTATACTTATCTCAATCAGTTTGACAACTTTTTAATACTTGAAGGCATTTTGATGCAACCAGGGGTATCCTGCTATGGGTGTGTGTGTGTGTGTGTGTGTGTGTGTGTGTGTGTATGTGTGTATTTACATAATTTGTTGATATGTATGTCTGCCATCTAAGGAAACCATTTCATAGATCTTTATAGTAGTTACCTCATCTTCAATTTCACAGACATATATTATTATATATTCATGTACCTCTACAAATCTACCATATAGACCTTTATAGTAGTTACACCACCAGACATACATTATATATTCATGTACTTCTATGTTCTACACGTGTACAATGAAATGCTATGACATTTAGAAGATCTATACAACTCAGTGAGTCAATATTTTCCAAATCACCACACCATTCAAAGGTCATCCCTGCAAAGTGATCCTCTACTCAACGAAGTGATGGAGTTGAACACATCGGCATTGAAAGCATGTTATCTCGGTCTCAGATTCACGCTGTAACTTCAATAAACTGCCACTTGTCAAGTTTTGATGCGGTATCAGACACATCTCCAAAGAGCTGAAGACTATTGAGCTTTTCTTCCGTTTTCTAACTGTGTACTGATCGGGGAGCAGGCTTTCTTCATATTCTTAAGCTAAAATAACACAATGCAGCCCTCTGAATGCAGGAGACAGAAATGAGAATCCAACTGTCTTTCATTAAGTGTGACACAAAACAGATGTTCAATAATGTCAAGTAATGACACTTGTCTCACTAATTTGCTTCAGAAAATATAGTTATTTCTCTAAATGCCCTTATTACAGTGTAATTGAAATACAATAAACCACATGCTTAAGGTGTATGATTTGATAAAATTTGACATGTGAATACATCCCTGAAAGCTTGGCTTTAGTGAAGTTCATGAATATGGCCACCCTCCCAGCACACAAAGCATCCTTGTTCCTTTTTTTTATCCAGCCCCTCCCCTCTGCACACTCTTATTTCTGGGTGTCATGGTGAGGTGTAAAATGTCCCCACAGGCTCATGGGTGTGCACACTTGGTCCCTAACTGATGGCGCTATTTGGAGAGGCAGTGAAACCTTTAGGGAGTGGAGCGTAACTAGAGGAAGTGAACCATGAATGGGGAAGACCTTGGGAATCGAAGCCTGCTATACTACCCACGCGCTCTACTTCCTGGTGGGCCGTGCTTTCTGAAACCAAGCCTGTCCCTTGTCTTCTCTATGCGATGGGTTGAGATCTTCTGAAGCCCCAGCCAAAATAAATGTCTCCTCCAAGTTTCTTATGTCAAATACCATGAGACAAGGACAGGTGTATGTCATAACCGATGGTCTTTTTGTCATTTCATTTTAGTTTGCATTTCTAGAATTTTATGAAAATGTGATCATACACTATATGTGCTTGCTTAGTTTCTTTTTCATAACGTAGTTATTTCAAGATTCGTTGGTTCTTTCCCATGGACACAAAGTTCATTTTTATTGCTGAATACTCTTCTCCTGTTTGGGCATGGTTCATTTCTCCAGTCACTTCACAGTGGGCATGTTGATTATTTTCATTCAAATTACTATTTTGTTGTTTGCTTTCAATTTATTCTCTTTGTCTTTCTTTCCCTTTTCTCTTTCACCCCCTTTGGGTGCGTTTTTATAATGCAGTTTTTTAAACTCCCATCTGCATGCTTATTATGATTTAAAAATATTTATTTTATGTATGCATGTGTGCTGTGTGTGTGTGTGTGTGTGTGCAGGTGTTCTCCAAAGTCAGAGGAAGGCATTAGATCCATGGAGTTGGAGCTACAGGTGATTGTGAGACTCTATGTGGGTGCTGGGAACTGAACTCGGGTCCTCTAGAAGAGCAGTAAGAGCTCCTAATCGCTGAGCTGTATCATTTCCTCCTAACTAGAATGAGTGTGTGTGTGTGTGTGTATGTGTGTGTGTGTGTGTGTGTGTATGTGTGTGTGTGTGCTAGTTTAGTGGTTGCTTCAGGGTTCGCCCTTTGCCTTGGTGTTCCACCTTCGGTTCTACTGCAAGCTTTCTTCCATTCCTTCCAGGCTCACGTACTCTTACCATGCCATTTGATTATACAATGTATATTCTTTGTATACTATATTCGTTGCACTTTTATTTTAAACTTCAATTATCTTCTTAAATGTAAAGACTCATGCAAAGAAAAAGTTATCTGTTGTATTCATTCCTTTCCTTATTTCTGTAACAAAGATGCCTGGCAAAAGCCTACAAGGAAGGGTTTCTTTTGCAAAGGGAGCCCATCGTGATAGGGAAGGCATAGCGGTGGAGCACGAGGCAGCTGCCCACCCTGTGTTGGCCATCAGAAAGCAGAGAGTTGAGCTGCTTCTCAGTGAGCTTCTTCATGTTTCCTTTCCATTCAGTCCAGAAACCCCAGACCATGGATGTAGATGCTGTATTTAACGTGGGGTTTTCATCTTCAGTTAAACCTCTTTGCAGAGTTTCTCACAGACATACCTAGAGGTGATCTCCTAGGTGGCTCTAAATATTGTCAAGACAGCAGTGAAGATTAACTGTCACACCTGCATGGGAAAGGTTCTGGTAGTCCCTTATATTCTATGGAGGTCTGGGATCATGTTCTTTTTCCTGAAGCAGTTACTGAAGACTTCGTGTGGTGGGCGTCTGCTAGAAATGATTATTTCCACTTTTGTACTTCTGAAAACAGTTTTAATTTCTTTTTCCCTAAAATTGGATAGGGAGTTGACTCCTCTTTTCCTCTTTCTTTTGGTCTCTGAAAGCTGTTGCTCACTGTCCTTTAGATTGCATTGCTTCTGATAAGAAGACTATTTTTATTGATTTTTATTGAGCTATACGTTTTTCTCTGCTCCCCTCCCTGCTTCTCCCCTCCTCTTCTACCCTCTCCCATGATCCCCACACTCCCAATTTACTCAGGAGAGCTTGTCTTTTTCTTCTTCCCATGTAGATTAAATCCATATATGTCTCTCTTAGAGTCCTCATTGTTGTCTAGGTTCTCTGGGATTGTGAATTGTAGGCTTGTTTTTCTTTGCTTTGTGCCTTAAGGCCACTTATAAGTGAGTACATATGATATTTGTCTTTCTGAGTCTGGGTTACCTCACTCAATATGATGTTTTCTAGACCCATCATTTGCCTGCAAATTTCAAGATGTCATTATTTTTTTTCCATCGTGTAGTACTCAACTGTGTAAATGCACCACATTTTCCTTATCCATTCTTCAGTCGAGGGACATTTTGGTTGTTTCCAGGTTCTGGCTATGACAAACAATGCTGCTATGAACATAGTTGAGCACGTGTCCTTGATTATGATTTCTCATATGGCTTTATGTTTCCTGTACTTGATATTTATAAGCTAGCTTTATACAAGTGTGAAAATCTTCAGTTTTAGATAACATTTTAGTGATTTTACCTGTTAATTCTTTTGCCTGGGTGCTCCCCTCCCCTTTTTTCTGTGTGCTTTCTGAGTCAATGGAAATTCATTGATTTTTATCCATTGTAGATTACACTTTCCTACTTGTTTGTGTGCATGGTAAATTCTTAGTTAAATGCCAGAGGTTGTGACTCTTACCTTGTAGGGTCCTCTATAATTTTTATTCTTTGAAGTACTCATGACTTTGATTCTAAAACATGGTGACATCATTTGGAAATAGTTTGGTATCTTGTGGGTGGGGTGAAGGATATCTTGCTTTTAATGTCTGTGGGGCTGGACCAAGAAGCAGCCTGTGTATGTGATTAACTTTTCCTCACTCTTGAGACAAGGTCCTATGAATGGTGTTCCCCATGCCCCAGAAATTTGATGGTGTCCTTAATGATTGACATCCCTGTTCTCTGTTGACCTGTGAATCTTGGTTTAGGAAAGCTTCCAGGTCTACCTCCTCAGTTTACTGGCGTGTTCTTGTTTTTGGTCGTTGCTTTGCCTTTATCCTGTGCCATCACTTGGTGACTTCGTGTGACCCACAAAGTCTAAAACATATACTACTAAGAACTTTACAGAAATAGTTGCCTGGCCCTGGTAGCTGAACTAATTAGTACCTGAGGACTTATTTCATTCTCATGGGGTCTTTGAGGGATTAGTGTCATGTTGTCTTGTGTCTCTTAAAAGTTATTTTATAGATTTCAGTTCTCTTAAAAATGCTAAGGTGGGCCAGATGGTGGTGGGGCATGCCTTTAATCCCAGTACTTAGAAGGCAGAGGCTGGCAGATCTCTATGAGTCTGAGGTCAGCCTGGTCTACATAGTAAGTTTCAGGACAGTCAGAGATGTTACACAAAAAAAATCCATCTCAAAACAAAATGCTAAGGTAGAAAGAAGAAACTGGTATTTGTTATTACACCTTGGCCAGAATTGAATATTTCTAACACAGTTACTTACATTCTTTAAAATATGTTCTTATGCTCACATGTACAGGTTTTTTAACGGTATTCAGCTTAGTCTCTTTCTGTGTTGCTGTGATAAGATACCCGGAAGGAAGTGACTTAGGGAGAAATGGTTTGTTTTTGTTCACGCTTCTTAGGTAAAATCACCCATAGAGGGGATGTCAAGGATTTAAAGCAGCAGGTCACACTGCATCTCCCATCCCATTGTAGAGAGCCATGGAGACACACTGCTCCTCAGTTCCCTGATTTGGTCTATACAGCACCTGTCATGGAACATTTGCAGCTAAGGAGAAGAGAGCAATGGACACTTGTACTCAGTCCGCTTGCTCATGTAGTCCAGGAACCCAGCCCAGGGAATGTTGACACCCACAGAGGGAAGTTCATATCATTTAATTAAGACACTCTCTCACAAGCATTTCTCAAGGCTCATCTTCTCGATGGTTCTAGATCCTGTCAAGCTGACAACTAACACCAACCATCACAATATTTTCAACTAAAATTAAATATTTAAAAAATCCTCGTTTTGGCTTGTATTGGTAAACATGGAAACATTCTATCTATTTTTTTATTATTTATTTATTTATTTATTTATTTGGTTGTTTGAGACAGGGTTTCTCTGTGTTGCTTTGGAGCCTGTCCTGGAACTAGCTCTTGTAGACCAGGCTGGCCTCGAACTCACAGAGATCTGCCCGCCCCTGCCTCCCGAGTGCTGGGATTAAAGGCATGTGCCATCACCACCTGGCTCATGGAAACATTCTAATCCAGCTAAACAAAAGTTCATCGTGGGTCCTCCAGAGTTTTTATTTTTGTTGTTGTAATTTGTTTTCTTTAAGTCATTATGTTTTTTAGTCATTTTGGTTTGCAGTAAAATTGAGGAGAGCACAGTCTTGATGTATATCCCTTCCTATCTCCAGTCCCCTGTCCTACAGTCGATGGCCCGTGCAATGCATTTATTACAGCTGATGAAATGGTCTGACGGTCACAGTCTTCCTTAGACTTGGCACTCTTGGTTGTAACTCTGTATGTTATGTTATGGCAAACATCTAATGGTGAATTCCACCATTAGAACATGATATAGACTTAAAAATCTGTCTTCTGTCGATTCAGCCTTCCTTCCCAGTAAATCTCTGGCAACCACTGATCTTTTCACTGTTTCCATGGTTTTCCTTTTTCCAGAATGTTGCAGATATGATGTAACTTTTTGTGAAGGGTTTCATTTACTTAGAAATAAGCATTTAGGAACCTAAACCAGGCATCTTCTATAACCAGGCAAGACTTCCAATGGTGGGACAGGGACACCAACCCAGCCACAAAACCTTCAACCTACAACCTGTCCTGCCTGCAAGGTGTGCTTGGGGAATGGTGGCTTGGATCTTGTAGGCGTAGTCAACCAATGACTAGTAGAACTTGAGAGAACCCATCACAAGAGAGAACCCATGCCTGACACTGCCTGGACGGTCAGGAACCAAAGGTTGGAACACTACTGGCCAAAAAAAAAAAAAAAAAAAAAAAAAGATTTCTAATGTTCCTAATGACATTCTGCAGAGAGGCTTTCTTCAGTAGCTGATGGAAGCAGATGTAGAGATCCACAGACAAATATTAAGCAGAATTTGAGAAACCAGGGAGAGGAAAGACTGTAAGAGGGCTTAAGGACACCAGGAGAACATGTCCACAGAAACAACCAAGCAGGGCTTATAGTGGCTCACAGAGACTGAAGCAGCAGCTGCAGAGCAGGCATGGGTTTGTGCTGGGTTCTCTGCATATATGTTGTTATATATGTGTTATATATATGTTATATATATATATATATATATATATATATATATATATATATATATATATGTTAGCTCGGCTTTTTGTGGAACTCCTTCACAGTGGGAGTAGGGGTGTCTCTGACTCTTGCTCTTAGGAACCTTTTCCTCCTACTGGGTGGTCTCATTCAGCCTTGATTTGAGGGTTGTGCCTGGTCTTATTGCATCTTGTTATGCCGTGTTTGGTTGATATCATTGAGAGGCCTACTCTTTTATGAAGAGAAACGGAGAACCAGCGACTCTAGGAAGAAGGGAGGTGGTGGGGTGTGGTGTTTAGAATAGGACTGGTCTCTATAGACCCATGTGTTTGAAGGCTTGGCCCATAGGAAGTGTGGCCCTGTTATAGTCGGTATACCCTTGTTGGAGGAAGTGTGTCACTGTTGGGGGTGGGCCTTGAGCTCTTATCTATGCTCAAGCTATTCCCAGTACACAGTCACTTCTGCTGCCTGTGGATCAAGAGGTAGAGCTCTCAGCTTCTTCTCCAGCACCGTGTCTGCCTGCATGCCACCATGAAGATAATGGACTAAACCTCTCAGACTGTATACCAGCTCCAAGTAAATGCTTTCATTTAATTAGAACTGTTGAGGTCACGGTGTCTCTTCACAGCCATAGAAACCCAAATTAAGACAGGGGGAGACAGGAAGGAGTGAAGGGAAAGGAGGCTGCGGTTGGGTTGTATTAAATGAGAACAAAATACATTTAGAAAGAAAGAAAAAAAGCATTTATATTGCTTTGTTCTTTAATGGCCTGTTAACTCATATCTTTTAATCACTGAATAATATCCTATTGTTTGGGTGTATTATAGCCTGTCTAACAATCCAGCTACTGAAGAAGACCTGGTTTCCTTGTAAGTTTTGTCTTTATTAGTGAAACTGCCACAAAAATCCATGTGCTCTTCAATATTTCAAGAGTGTAATGGGTTATTGCGCTCAAAATGCATTAGAATTGCTAGGCTAGGGGCAGTGATTATAATGAAAGGAACAAAGATGTTACTCTGTGCCCCAGTTCCTTGATCAGCTCTCACTGATTAGTCAATATATTGAGCCAGTAAATGTTAATTGAGCTCTTCTTCTATGCTTATGCTGGGCTGGCTCTCGGGATACTGTTATAAAAAATAAACAGAGAATGACAGGTTTGGGAAGGGAGCTGACATTAAATTATCCTTCAAAAATGAGCTTTGTTTGGAAAGAGAGACTCTCTAATGTGGGGGCCATCATCAGGGCTTGAGTTAGGAAGGTAACTAGGGGGATAGAGCACTAAGTCAGAGACGTGGCAGGGCCTTAGAGGGAAGCTATAGGTACTTCACTAAGAGAGCTTACAGTGAAGGAACAAGAGAGGTGGGCTCTTCAAGAGACGCACTAGTACGTTAGTGGCACGTATGTTGTAGGAGTAATCAACCACTTTTTAAAGCTTGGATTTAAGGCCCACTTCATGTGGTGGAACCCAAGACTGACAGTGTGAAAATGGCCAAGAACATGCGCTAGAGAGGTCACAGGCCTATGGGAAAACCTACTATTATTCTACTAAAGGATCATAGCAAAAACATGACTTCTAAGGAAATATTGTTCTATCCTTAGATCAGCGCATCTCTTAGCCCTCATCAGAGAAGCTTCTTCGTGTAGTAGACAGTATTTAACACAGAGGCCCACAACCTGACAAAGTGCAGAGTCAGAATCTTTAAACCACTCACTCCTAGATGGGACGTCTTTATCAAATCCCTTCCCTAAAGGCCGCTGCATCTATGTGGAAGAGAAGGTGGATAGATTGTAAGGGCCAGAGGTGGTGAATGAATCCAAGGAAACAGCCTCTTCTAGACACAACAGGATGGAGAGATCTATGAACTCACAGGGAGAGTGGCAGCATGCACAGGGCCTGCACTGCCCAAGCCAAATGGGCACCCAACACAGAGAAGTGGAAGTGGACGCAGGGTCCCACCGCTAAGGAGCAATTTGCAATTGTTGCCTGATGGTAAAGGGAAAATCAAATTTCTCCAATAGAGTGTCACCAGGCATATCAGCCACACTCTAGGGCAGGTCCCATGGGTGGGTTTCTTTCTTTCTTTCTTTCTTTCTTTCTTTCTTTCTTTCTTTCTTTCTTTCTCTCTCTCTCTCTCTCTCTCTCTCTCTCTCTCTCTCTCTCTCTTTCTCTTTCTTTCTTTCATGAACTTTTTATTTTGGAACTTTTTAAAAATCTTACTCATTTTTGTTTATTTATTTTGACCTTTGTTGTATATTTTTGGTTGAGAAAGAGAACATGAAGTTGGGTGGGTAGGGAGGCAAGGAGGATCTGGAGGAGTTAGGGGATGGAAAAGAATATGGTCAAAATATATTGTATGTAAAAAAGTAAGCAAAATTTTTATATAAAAAACAAAAATTGAAAGAAAATAAAATCAGAGAGAGAGAGAGAGAGAGAGTGTTCTGGGGAGGGACGGGGTTGTAACCTGATTTCTCTGGATTGTCAGAGCTGTCTTTTAGAGGGATTGGCAGGCTTAAGCTTGATCTGACAGATGCAATGATGGGAAACTCAGAAACGGTCTGTGTCTTGAAAGAACTAATACTGAACGAAGAGGAAGAGCATTAATAAAAATGTTACTAAAAATACTAACTTGCCACCTGGTCAAGAGAGGTGCATCCGGTTCAAGAAAACCTTTAATGGAGACTTGACGTGGGCAGTGAGTAGTCACACCAAACGCTGACTGATGGAAGCATGTGGTAGAACAACGGAGCAGGTGTTGCCACGTTGATTAGCCCGTTATTCTCCCACACTGAAATTCCTAAGAACACATTTCCTATTAGGCTGCAGCTCCATGTAACAGATACAAAGTCAATAGTCTTGTAGATGAGAAATTAGATTTTTCTTTTACATAAAAGTTTGTGATCATGCAAAAATCATATTCTGCAAGATTACTGGGAGTCCAGGGTTCCCCTCTCTGTACTGATCTGCCAACTGTACAGTGATGTCATCGTCCACCAGGCCTGAGGGGATGCGCCCTCAGGTCTGTATTCTAGTTAGGGTGCTTGGGAAAGAAGATGTTGGTGTGTCCTTTTCCTGTAAGGGCAGGCTTAGAATGGCATATGTCTCTTTATTCTAAACCCTTTGATCAGAACTTGGCCCCACACGGTTACAAGCTGTGTATTCAGAATGGCTTTATGCTAAAAACAAAACAAAACAAAATTGCCAGGAAACAGGAATTTGGGTGTCAAGGCAGAGCCAGCGGTGAGCCTCCATCACACCCGTTTGTGGCATGGTTTAAGCTTCCATGCTCCCTTTGGGCCTGAAGCTGGCATTACTTTGCATCTGTCTCTGGGGTAATCACGGGGCTGGGGAGAAGGAGTTATGGTAATGACAGCCAGTATGGCATTTCTCTCATTTGCCTTGCTTATGTGGCTTGTCTCTAAGATACTGTTGGAACTAAGCTTCTCTAGTTGTAATGATTAATCTTGTGTGTCACCTTTTCTGGGCCCCTGGGCATGCAATTACTCAGTCAAGCATTATTGTGGATTTGTCTGTAGGATAATTTGGATGAAATGACCAGCTGCACAGATAAAATGAGTAAAGCAGACTGCCGTCCACCATGTGGGTGGTCTTCCTCTAAATCAGTAAAGGCCCATGTAGAGGCCACTCCTGCCTGGCCACCTGGAGCTAGGGTGCTAGCCTCTTTCTGCCTTCAGACTTGAATGGAAACCTCATGCTCCTTTTGAGACTTCGTTCTTTGAATTGGAAATGCCCAGGTCTGCAGCTTGCAGATCACAGATGTTGGGATGTTGGGATTCAACCTCTAGAACTGCTTTAGTGAGTTTATTAAAATAAACACACAGGACAGAGAGAGAGAGAGAGAGAGAGAGAGAGAGAGAGAGAGAGAGAGAGAGAGAGAGCAAGCGCAGGAAAGAGTTTCTGTCACTGTCTAACTTACCTGAGTTACATTTTAGTTAAAAAAAAAAATAAAGCAGATTTGGAGCTGCTGAGTTAGTCCCCGTATGTCACAGATGGGGACAGTTGGTTCTGGCAGCCAGGAGGTGACTCCCACAGATTGGAGAGTGACTAATCTAGGAATGGCTCTAGATCTTCAGGGCCGTGTTCTCCACATGGAGTGTTTCCTTGTCCTCCAGGTCATATAGCAGACGATGAGAACATCGCATTTGACTCAAAGATGCAATCAACTGCTTGTCATGAACACTTGATCTCGCGTTTCCTGCGGTTCCTCCAATCTCCATAGAAACCGTAACATATAAGTTCACTTTTCACACGAAGCCTTTTCTCTAGGCTAAAATGAGGGGATGTGGAAAATAAGCACAGACCGCCTTTGGAATGTTGATGGAGAGCACAGAACATCCTTTAAAGCCTTGTTCCTGGATTGACTTTTGCATCCCATGAGCAAAAGCCACTAGAGAGCAGTCAAGGCGTAGCCCCCAAAGCAAGGAGGGCTGTCAGCACCCTGCATCTCTCACTAGGTTCCTGGCGTGAGTTGTCAGGCCTGGCCACAGGTAAGCTCTTCCCGCAGTAGAGTTAAGTATGCCCTGTCCTGTGCTTGTGTGTGGGTAGGAGAGACCTGCTCATTCTCATTGAGACAATGAGAAGAATCAGGTTCAGCCAGCAGTGGGTTTTAGGAAGAAATTAATATAAATTCTGATTTAATAATTGCTGAAAAGCAACCACTATGTGTGTGTGTGTGTGCACATTTTCACATGTGAGTATGCTTGCTCAGGGTTGTGTGTGTGTATGTGTGTGTATAGACTAGAAGTCAGTGTCAGGTATCTTTCTTATGCATTTTAAAAAGATTTTATTTGCTTGTAATGGTGTTTGCCCACATGTATGTCTATGCACCACGTGTGTACAGTGACTGTGGAAGTCAGAAGAATGAACTGGATCCCCTGGAACTGAAGTTACAGACAACTGTGAGTCCCCATGTAGGTGCTGGGAACCAAACCAGGATCTTCTGCAAAAGTCTTAACCAGTGAGCCATCTTTCCAGGTCTGACCACCGTATTTTTTTGAGACAGGGTCTCTCTCTGAACCTGGGGCTCTCTGTTTCAGCTAGACAGGCTGGCCAGCAGGACCCCTGGATGCATCCCAACACTGCAGTTACAGCTCTCTGCTACTGTGCCGAGATTTTTCACAGATACTGAGGTTCTGAACTAAGTTCCTCACGCTCGCACAGCAAACTCTTTACCTACTGACCCAGCCCTCTACCCATTTACTGTCTTATACTACCAAAGGTTCACTGTTTAAACAGTGTATAAACTTCCATTCAGATATTTCATTTGAAGTTTTCCATACATCTTAACATTTAACCTTTATCCCTAATCCCAGGACCATTTTATCACCCACAAATAAACCTTAATTATTAACAGCTCTTTTTTTTTTTCTCTTCTCAATCCCTGGGACCCACTAATCTACTTTTTGTATGCATAAATTTGCCTATTATTGACAGTAAAAAAAAAATGAAATCTTGGAGACTAAGATGACTCAGCAGTTAAGAGCTCTGACTGCTCTTCTAGAGGACCTGGGTTCAAATATCATTGCTTCTTGGAGAATCACAGCTGTTTCTAATTTCAGTCTTGGGGAATCTGCCCTCTTCTGGCCTCCATGGGCACTGCATGCATGTGGAACACAGATGTTCATGCCTGCAAAATACGGACACAATATAAAAACAAATAAAATAAATGATTTTTAAAATTAAAAAGTCTAAGTTAGGCATAGTGGTACACACTTTTAGTACCAGCATTTGGAAGGCAGAGGCAAAGCCAGCTTGGTAAACACAGTGAGTTCTAGGACAGCCAGAGCTTCATACAGAGGCCCTTTCTCAAAACAACCAAACTAAAACAAACAAAAAAACAAAGAACTTAGGATGTTATGATATTTTGTACTGCGTTCTTCTGCTTTGCATGTATCTGTATCATAAGTCCTTTCTTTCTCATGACCAAACAATATTCAGTTATAGGGAAACCATATTTTATCCATCAACTCATTAGTTAATAAATCAATGGTTTGTTTGGTTTCCATTTTGGGAATATATGTTTTCAGTTTTCATGGAAATGTAACCATTGCAAAATTTCTGGACCACATCGCAACTCCTTGTTTAGCATTTTAAATTAGATGCTGTTTTAATTATACATATTTGTGAGGAAATGTGAAGAAAGCATTGTCTTTCAACATATGGATACAATGTGTGATGATTCAATCAGTGTAGTCAGCATTTCTATCTTCTTAGACATTTTTTCTTTTGAAGAACTACTTAATTGTTCTCCCCTCTCAATCCCCAGTGTCTACAATGTTTTGCCTTTCCATCATGGGTGAATGAGAGTCCCGGTTTTTCTATATCCATGGGATCCCAACAGATGTCTCACCAGCCATCCTGATGCTGGCTGGGTCTTCCCTAATAGTGACATCAGCATCTCCCCGTTTGTTTTCTCTTTCTTCTCCTTGTGAAGTGTTTGCTTGTTTGCACTTTTAAAAATCTACCGTGGGTTAAAACTGGGTTTTGGGGGTTCTTTAAGTAAGTTCTCTGTCAGAGAGGACAGGTGTCTTTCACCTGTTTTCTCCCTACGTGTGGCCCACTTTTCTGTTTTCTCATTTGCGTTTTGCAAAGGAGGGGAAAATTTTCATTTCGGTGCCAGCCCAATTTATTTTGTTTCTTCTTGGTTGTGGTTTTGGTGTTCCAGCTATGATCTTTTTTCTTATTCCAAGACTGTGAAAATTCTGTGGCATGTTTTCTTTTATGAGCCTTAGACTTTTAGGTCTTGTGCAGTTCTGTGCTGCAGTTTGAGTTCATTTCTTGGTGTGGAGGGATTTGAAAGTTGTGGGTCTTTTATTTTTTGTTTTATTTACTTTGTTTTGTTGTTGCTGTTGTTGTTTTCTGTATATTACATCCATCCCTCCTGAACTTCCTGGACATTGAAGGAGAGCATGTACACTAATTTATTTTCAGATGGTACCCTGATATAAGCTCATTTGTTGTACATACATTTGTTTTGTTTTAATTGTTGGATTTGCTTTACTATTTACTTGGTTAGGATATTTTGTTCCACGCCAATGGTTTTCACCTTCATTCCGCTGCAACCCTTTAATACAGTTCCATGTTGTAGTGACCCCCAAACATGCAATTATTTTAGTTGCTATGCCATAGTTGCAATTTTGCTAATGTTATGAGTCAGAATGTAAATACCTGCGTTTTCCGATGGTCTTAGGTGATCCCAGTGAAAGGGCCACTTGACCCAAGCTGGTCACGACCCGCAGGTTGAGAACCAGTGTTATACACTGCTAAGGGACCTCCACTTTTCTTGTAATATTATTAGAATTGGGATCAAAATTACGCTGGTCACATAACCGAGTCCTCTCTCTGCCTCTATTTCTGAGTGTCTTCAAGAAGAATATTAGATAGGGCGCACCCCTGTGGCAGGCTGGCTTCTCTACAGACAATGCTGATCTGGAATTTAGGGTGATGACAGGCATTATGGGTCAGTACCTGTGAAGGGAGAAGGAGAAAGGAGGACTTAACAGAAGCTAGTATGCTGTGCCAACACCTAGGAACTCCATGTCGCATGCAGTTTCCGGTAGGGCCTTGCCTGGCTCTCTGGTTATGTGCGGGCTACCTGGGAAAGGCTAAGAAAGGATGAGGTCACAGCGTGCGGCTGGGGTAGCCCCGCCCACACTAGCCAGCTCACTAGGGAGTTCTACTCTTTCCCCCTCAGCTCCTAGAGGGCTGTCTCAAGCAGATCACCTCTTCCTCCTGCCACCTCAGCTCAGCAAATTCTGGGCTGCTTGTTTCTGTTACTTGGTTCTGAAGTCTCATTCATCTCAGACTGGCCTCAGACTTGCTACGGTTTGAGGATGACCTTGGTGGAGTCCTAACCGTTCTGCCCCCACCTCCCAAACTCTGGGGTTGTGGTGCTCCACCACCTGCAGCTTGGTTTTGCCCCATCTCTCTTGGTTTTGCCCCATCTCTCTTGGTTTTGCCCCATCTCTCTTGGTTTTGCCCCATCTCTCTTGGTTTTGCCCCATCTCTCTTGGTTTTGCCCCATCTCTCTTGGTTTTGCCCCATCTCTCTTGATGTCATAGCTGCTCTGTGCTTCCTGTTGTCAAGAGAATGGTTGGTGCAGGTATCTTTCCTTGCGTCGTTCCAGGAATCTTTTCAGTTTTGTAGCTGCTTTCATTACAACCTCTGGTCCAAGACCAGCCACTCCCTTAGTGGGAAGGGAGCAAGAGGGAAACCTTTCAGTTTGGCGTCTTTTATTCGGCGGGTTGTGCAGACAGCCCCTTATTCTCGTCATCTTTCTTAGGAATTCACTTTTGACCCAGCTTTATAATTCTGAGATGTGTTTGTCTTTAGCAAGCCAGAATTTTAAAATCTCGTATGTACAAAAGGCAGCAGTAGCCCCCTGGCTTGGAATGTTTGCTGATGTAACCTCTTATCAGATAAATGTCTGCGCTCTGCCCCCTTTTCAGTGATATCCTCTTCCACAAAACAAAATGCGTTACATAAATGGGTGTAACATGAGGGGGCCTGCTTGTTTGTTGGGGTTTCTGTCCTGCCCAATTCCCCCAGCTGTTTAGCACCAAAGAAAATCACACATAGATCTCCATAAGTTATAAAGCTGATTGGCCCATTAGGTCAGGCTACTTATTAGCTAACTCTCACATCTTGATTAACCCATTTTTTCTGATCTATTTTAGCCATATGACTCTGTATCTTTTTCAGCTGGCAGATCACATCCTGCTGCTTCAGTGATCTGGACAGGAGTAGGAGGAATCAACTTCCTCCTCCCCAGAATTCTCGGGCTCTCCCTGCATCATTTCTACTTCCTGTCTGGTTTTCCCACCTACACCTCCTGCCTGGCCAATCAACGTTTATTTAAAACATGATTGACAGAATACAGACAATTCTCCCGCAAACCCGAAGAGCCCTGTTGTGGCTTTTACTCCAGCTCTGTTCCCAGGCCTGACAGTAACAAGTTTATGCACCGTATCTGGCTGGATGTGCCCCATGCTCTGCCCCTGGTGTCGTGTTTTGCTCTCTTTGGGTTGCTGTAGCAGAAACACCATTTATCTCCTACAGTTCTGGTGACTGTAACTCACGGAGGCAGGTGCCGACAGATTTGGGGTGAGGGCTCCCTTCCTAGTTCACAGGTGTTTGTCTTCTTGCTACATTCTCGCATGGCAGAGGAGAGATGGGGGTCTCTAAAGTTCCCTTTATGTCAGCCATAATCCTGTTCATGGGGTCCTCTGCTTGTGACCCACTCCTCTTTCTCCAAATTCTACCTCCTAATACTGTCACCAGAAGGGTTAAGAATTCAGTGTATGGCTATGCTGGTAACATGTTCCGGGGTGCTGGTAAGTCAAATCAGTGGTTTACATTCCAAGAAAAAAAATATTTGGAGGAAAAAAATTGGATGATTTGAGTGAGGGACTCAGAGGCTGGGGACTAGCCCAGTTGGTAACATCCTTGCTGTATAAGTAAGGGTTTGATCTCTGGTAGCCATGGGTGAGGGAGGAGGATGAGAGGTCCGGAAGGAAGCTGTCCTCCGTATCTTTCATTCTCATCTATCTCTAGACAGGCGTACGATAGGCACTGAACGGACGCTGGGTTGTTGGGTGATGTGGAATTTCATACTCAGTAGAGCCGGCCCTGCTCCTTCCTTAACAGCCAGCTCGTTCTCAGCCTGCAGAAGACGCCATCGCTTTATCTGGGCGCCTGAGAAAGGGGGCAGGCACTGCACAGGGGCAGAAGCAGGAAAGGAAAAGAATGCTCTCACACGTGCGCTCTGCGGGGTGCTGAAGCTAATGAAACACTCTTATTATTCCGGGGTTCTGCTCCAGAGAACCTTCCATAACCGTCTTCTGTAGTTAAATTTGACTCTCATGCCTCTGATTGTCGCAGGAATGTGAAGGCTGAAAAGTTCACAAGCCATTTGTGTTCAAATAGGCTGCAATTAAAAAATCCTAGGCGAGCATGCATCGCAAGCACAGACACAAGAAAATTAGAGAGGAAAAAAAAAACTATCAAGAAGGGAACGCAGACACGAGTTATAGCCTGCCCAGTGAGAGAGAGGCAATCACAGCAAAACGGCAAGGGATGGGAAACCACAGTCATGCCGTAAACTAGCTAGCAGGAAAGAGGGGAAAGTCAGACCTCAAAGATGGCTGAATTAAAAAACGCTACTTCAGTTTTAGCAAAGAAATTTCAGGCAAGAACATGTTTTTAATGTAAAAGAAGATCGGCTATCAGAAAATAGCAAGCATCAGGGTATATTGCAGAACAAAGAAATAAACAGGCCTCAGCTACATTTTTTTTAAAGCTCCCAAACTAAAATTCAAAACAAAAAACCCACTACCACTATCACTACCAACTTAAAAAAAAACAAAGCAGAGAAATACAGAACCTTCTACTAAAGATACTCAAATACCTTTCTTTGTGCTTCCTCAAGCATTTTGATTCTTCCCTTCCGGGTGGTCAGACCTCTGATCACTGTGTCTCCACAACATGCTATTTTTATTGCCGGTCACAGAGGTTTCTACCCTGTTCCATAACCACATCCTGAAAATACAGAGGACCACACGGACTGCTGAGGGACCTTCATTTTCATACCTTGTGATTCCTCTGGATGTTTGTAGCTGTCTTGATGGAGGTCTAATAGTCACTGCAGCCAGCTCCCCATGGTCTAAGAGAATATCGGCAAAAACAAAGGATTCCAGTAACAAAAGCAGTTCTCCTTTCTGGAGAGCCCACCGTAGGCGGAATCTGCCTACATGATATTTGATTTAACATGTTCTATATACACCCTATGAGCTTTATGTACTTTTGTATTAAAAAAAAAAACCAAAGAAACAAAAAAACGTTCGAGATACTAAGACACCTCAAAAAAAAAGCTATAGGAAACATAGATTTGGGATTCTGTTCTAAATCAGTGTGTTAAACAAAAGTAGCTGACACACAAACTCAGCCTTGAGGTTTGTGATGGAGTAAGTGTGGCCCACTGTATCTCCTTCCTGAAAACTAAATCTGAACAGAATACAGAAAGCTACCGTCTGAGAACCGAGGCAGTAGACAGGTTAGGAAGGGAAACAGACGGTGAAGAACGGCTGATCCAAGAGTGGCTTGCTCCTTCCTTTTGTTGGACACCCTATCTTTTGGTTTACACTTGAAAGCAGCCCGGTGGTGAATCTCTGTAGTTAGATTGACAGCTCAATCTTGACAGCTCGAAGATAAAAACTCACCTTTTAGATGGAGAAAAAAAGTAGCGAGTGGACTTCTTGAAGGGCAAGTTTTAGTAGAAATGCCTCCTCCCTGTTTCCACTCGCCCGTTCCCCATTCTTGCTCTGGAGCAGCAAGGGACCATGGGTTGGTGGGTACCAATGAGAAGACATCTGTCTCTCTGACTCATGGACCCTGTGGCTTCCTGCTGCTTTGCCCTGAGGATGGATGCACCCTCTGAGGGCTGGGACAGTATGAGGAGGATTAGCATCTTCTTCCCTAGCCATGGAAATAGGAGAAGTGACCTTTGAGAATCAGAAAGGATGAAGAGGGGGTGGAGTGGAAATCACAGAGAGGAGGAGTTAGACACAGATATCCTAAATCTATGCACCCAACCCTGGTCTCTCCAGAGCTGAGCTGAAGCAGGGGAGTAACGGGCTTGGAGAACTGAGCTCCAGTGTGGTTCATGGCACATCCCAGGCCTAGGCAGGCTAATGTGGGCCAAACCCTAAGAAGATAGAAAAAGTTCTGAAAACTAACCAGACATAGAAACGGTAGTGTCCGAGTGAGGGTCAGTACTCCCAACTGTACTTCACTGATCTCATGCATGCAATGTGGGTCAGGATTCTCACTCTGAACCTCATCAACCTAATGCATGCAGTGTGGGTCAGGATTCTCACTCCGAACCTCATCAACCTAATGCATGCAGTGTGGGTCAGGATTCTCACTCCGAACCTCATCAACCTAATGCATGCTGTGTGGGTCAGGATTCTCACTCCGAACCTCATCAACCTAATGCATGCAGTGTGGGTCAGGATTCTCACTCCGAACCTCATCAACCTAATGCATGCAGTGTGGGTCAGGATTCATACTCTGAACCTCATTAATCTAATACATGCAGTGTGGGTCAGGATTCTCACTCCGAACCTCATCAACCTAATGCATGCAGTGTGGGTCAGGATTCGTACTCTGAACCTCATCAACCTAATGCATGCAGTGTGGGTCAGGATTCATACTCTGAACCTCATCAACCTAATGCATGCAGTGTGGGTCAGGATTCGTACTCTGAACCTCATTAATCTAATGCATGCAGTGTGGGTCAGGATTCATACTCTGAACCTCATTAATCTAATGCATGCAGTGTGGGTCAGGATTCATACTCTGAACCTCATTAATCTAATGCATGCAGTGTGGGTCAGGATTCATACTCTGAACCTCATTAATCTAATGCATGCAGTGTGGGTCAGGATTCATACTCTGAACCTCATTAATCTAATGCATGCAGTGTGGGTCAGGATTCATACTCTGAACCTCATTAATCTAATCCATGCTGAAAGAAAAGAAAACAAAACAAACCCAGTTTCTAGAGGGTTTAAAGAGGTCCTGAAACTAAAAATATTCTCAATGCTCGTCGCAATTATTCCCCACATGGAGAATCAGGGAACATCTTATTAATTCCACTGGGGAAATCACAACCAATGGAGTCTGTATTAGGTTCTCTAGGGGAACAGAACTGTTAGAACACATATTAGACTTCATTAGGTTGGCTTACACAATATAGTCAGAATAGCTCAACAATGGCCTCATATCAGAGAGGCTGGCTACCTGCTAGTGGCTCAGCCTGCCAGGTTGGATGCCTCAGCAGTCCTAATCTGGTACGGACGGTCTGGAAGATTCCTGGAGAGATGCTGGTCCTCAGATCACAGCTGGAAGAAGGTGGGTTCATACATCACTAAAGACATCAGCAGTGGTAGCAACGAAGTAGTTGACCTTGCTGGTGAGGGTGAAGGCCATGTGCAAAACTCCAGTGTCAGGAACACAGGGTCTATATCCCAACAGACCACAGACAATTAAAAGATAACAAGGGAAAGCCATAACAATACAATGCCAACACCATGGAGGAAGTGGACGAGTTCTTCCTAGAAATCATAGTTAAAACCATCCTGCAAAGGGGTCTTCATGCCCAGATAGCTTCAGTGAGGAGTATATCAAATATTTAAGGAAGATGTTTTCTCAACTTTACATATTCTCTACCCAGTCTCTGTGGTCAGTACAACTGGAGTGCAAACCTGGAGAAGTTGAGAAGAAAGGAGGGGGAGGAAGGGAGGGCAAGGGAGAGAGAAAAATTTTCCAATCTAGAAAATTCGTTGTCAGTTTTTATAAGCTTACACAAACACCTACCATATGGCTCAGCAATGGGAAATGAATTTTTATGTTCACATAAAAAAATCTATAAAATGCTCACAGGAGCCTTATTTATAATCACTTAGAAGAACCCCAGCAGCCTGCACTTGGCAAATGGGTGAACACAGCGTGTTAATGTAGAGTATGCGGCCTAGTAATACAGGGGAATGAACTTGTGGTACTTTAGGTGTGTGGATAAATCTCAAACAGACTATTCTAAATGAGAGAAACGAAGCCCCAAACATACAAAACACTGCGATAGTCTTCTAGTTTCCCTTCAGTTGCTGGGATAAAATATGCTGGATAAAAACAACGTGAAGAAGAGAGGATGTCTTTGACTTTCACTTCCAAGTTGCAGACCACCACTGAGAGTCGGGACAAGACCTAAAGCTCAGACCATAGAGGAAAAGTGTTTTTACTGGCCCATCATCGGCTCTAACTCAGCCAGCTTTCTTTTTCAGCCTAGGCCTTTCGCTGCCTAGGGACAGTGTTACCCACAGTGGGCTGGGCCCTCGCTGGGCCAATTCCACATCGATCATCAGTGTCTTACAAACACAGCCACAGGCCAGTCTGATTTGGAAACCTCCTCAGCTGAGACTCCCTCAGATGCCTCTAGGCTGTGACAAGGTCACAGCTGAAGCTGAGACTTCTACTTACATGGTGTTCAAGAAGGGCCAAAACCAGAGGATGCATGCTGGTTGTTAGAAGTTAGAGATAAGGGAATGGGAGCACAGGGAACAGTATGGTAAAAGGACCAAGTGGTAATTTGATTAATCCATGTATTAGAACAAACAAATAAAAACTCATGGAGCTGTAAAATAAGTTAATTTTATTATGTTCAGATTTAAATGACACCTTATAAATTTTATTCTTGACAGTTCCTTAAGGTTTAATACCCCTTGGCTGTGATGCTAGAGTAGACAGCAGAAGCTCTGAAATTGTGGAGACTCCCTCCTGTCAAAGAGTCTCTGAGCCTGCTTTGTGGCAGTGACTCACCTAAGCCTTCCCTCAGCCAAGCCCATCTTGTTCCGTTAGGGGACATCCAAGCATCCTTCCTGATTTCTTGAGCCTTTATCTCCTAGTTCCACACCTGGAAACCCCTGAAAATCATCAAGAAAGGTAAAACATTCAAAGACCAGAGGGAAAAGAAACGAACATAACATATTCTGGTGAGTCCCATGTGTCAACCTCCAGGCCTCCGCTGGGCGTTAGCAGAGACCAGTACAGTGTACTCAGGCTGTTTGCCGCTTCCAAAAACAGCAAATTTGTATTGGATTGAAGAGGTCACTGTTGAAAACCCACTTACTTAAGGAAAGAATCCGATCAGAAGCTGGGATTTTGATTTTTCCCTGTTAAAGAAGATCCATTTGCTGCTTCTGACTCTTCTCAGTTCATCTATTTTTGCACGCTTAGTCTATTAGGGAGCAGTCTCTGTGTCCTTGACTGAAACAATGTTGCTTTTTACACAGAGAGCAGGACTGCCCTGTGGTGCGGGAGAATTGTCTGTATTCTGTCAATCATATTTTAATAAAATGCTGATTGGCCAGGCAGGCAGTATAGGCAGGAAAGCCAGACAGGAAGTAGAGGTGGAGCAAAGAGACTGGGAGTATTCTAGGAAGCTCCCTCTGTCACTCCTGCACAGACCACTGAAGAGGCAGCATGTAACTTGCCCAGCTGAGAAAGGTATGGAGCCATTATGGCTAACATAGATGAGAATAATGGGTTAATATAAGTTATAAGAGTTAACAAGAAGCCTGACCTAATGGGCCAATCAGTTTATAACCTTATGGAGTCCTGTGTGTGATTTTCTTTGGGCTTGCCAGCTGTGGGGTACTGGGCGGGACAGAAACCCCAACAAGCCAGCCCTCATGTTACAGCCTTGCATCTATGCTAAAGATACTGTTTTGGTTTATGGCCCCTTGTTTGAGAAAATGAAGTCGATAGATGACTGATTATGAAGAAAATGGTAAACGGAGAGAATCTCCCAGACTGTAGTTAGTGCAGGAGGACATTATATTTATTTTAAGGGACACCCTGGAAAGAGATGTCCTGCTGTCCTGTAGACCACAGTCTAACAGTCCACTCTGCACCTCAGGGTAGTTTCTGCAAGCCTTTACGTTGGCTCCCAGTATCAGGTGAAGGCATGCAAAGTCAGAGGATCTGAGAATGTTTTCCCTCTCCAAGGCGGCTCTCTGGTAACGGAAGAGTTTGCCATGGTGACAAGCACACTGTTGACACAGCGAGCTGAACTCCTTGACATTTCTCGTGGATTGAATCACTACCACCAGAAGGAACACGGCTTTGGCAAGCATCGAGGAAACACGGCTGCTGCTGCGGACCAGCCCTTCTGTGCAGAAGCCAATCTAGCGGAGAAATGAGGCTCAGTGCTGGTGTGAGTGCCCATGTGTGCAAGTACAGCTGGGGCGTACTCTCCTGAGGCTTCGTCGCAGTTACTGGGGCAGCATTGGCCTTACTTGGTTCTAAGTGGCCGCATAAGCAGTACCTGTAATTACTTCACAGGGGGCAGAACTGGGAGACTCTGGTGTTGTGCTTGGAGAAACAGAGAGAACCCCAGTCTTACCTTGGCTAGCATAGTGCTTACTGGTCATTTTCTTCCCTCTGGAAGAGAGGGCTTTGCTTATGTACTGAAAAGCAACTGTTCCCGTCAGTCCTCATAACCACAAAGCTAACATTGGGCAAAGTTTCCTTGCAAAGCAAAAGGAAGAGTGAAAAGCAGCAGGTACCATCAGCCTTTGGTAGAGAACCTCAAAGCCAAGAACCTGAGTTCCAAGCAGACACCTGTGAGGATTCATTACATGTTAAGTACAAATGTGGACCATTTCTATGACCTGGGTAGACAGTCTAAGGCAAAAGAAATGACTGACCAGTTCACACTATAAATATGTAGCAAACAGAACATTGCACCCCTATTTTTTTTTCTTTCTGAGACAGGGTTTCCCTGTGTAACTCTGGCTGCCCTGGACATGTGTTGGGTGCGTTGCTACTGTCATCTGAAGTCGCCACAAACTCCTTGGTACGATAAAGCTGCTCACTTCATGAGCTAGTTACTTTTCTGTTGAATAAGAGAGGCTGGGGCAGAAAGCAGAGGATTCACATCCATGGCAAGCATGAAGTAGAGAGAGCAAACTGGAAGTAGGGGGAGGCTGTATAAGCTCCTCCGGCAAGTGTGCGACAGCCAGACCTCCACAACAGTGTACTAAATGGGAACCCAGTACTCAAGTGCCCGAGCCTTTGGGGAGCAGCTCTCATCCAAACCACCGTCCCTAATGAAATCACTGGCCCTCAAGGTAGGAGTCACCATTTCGGTTGGCTGACTCTTCTAATTACTTGAACAGACTTGAAAATTAAGTAAGACAATTTTCTCTCCACTCAATTTTTGACTCTGAATCTGCCTTTTGAAAAAGAGAAGAAAAGGTCTGTGTTATTACAAAAATACATTAATTGGATGTTGATAATTCTGAGCCAAGGAAAAGGTATTCTTTTTAAAATCACATTTTTACCTTGAATCCAACTTTTAAATAGAGAGGCTGAATTAGTTTAAGGCTATCTGAAAACGGCAAATTATTAAGCAATCAAACACTTAACAGACTAGAAGGGACCATTGTAGTCTATTGTGTCCAAGTTTTGCCTGCAAAGTTGGTAAAAAGTTTAACATGATTGTCCTTTTATATATCTCCATTCAACTGAGATTTTTATGATCTCTTAGGCTGAAAGGAGTAATAGCATAATTCTAATGAAGTAAAAATATTTGATTATCTATAAAATTTTAATCTTTCGTGAACATACAATCTTTAAATTTGTAAGAAGTTATAAAGGGCTTTAAAACTTAACTTGCAAAAAGCTTTTTTTAAATTTGTGTTTTTTTAATTGAGAGAGGATCTTGCTATATAGACATAGTTAGTGTTGCAGTCACTATGTAGTCCAGGTTGGCCTTGAACTCAAGGCAATCCTCCTGCCTCAGCCTTTCTCCTGCTGCCATTACAGGTGTGTTGTGTGTGTGTGTGAGCACGTGTGCTATGGTACACATGTGGAAGTCAGAAGACAGCTTGCAGGTGTCAGTTATTTCCTTCCACTGTGTTCTGGGGAGGAAACATGTCCATGGTTTCTGAGGTCCAAACTCTGACCCCCAAGCTCGACAGCAGATGCCATTACTCACAGAGCCATCTGTGATACATTTCAAAAGAAACTGCGAGTGTCATCACATACTTTGTGTGATACACTTCAGCATGCATTGTATAAGTTGCTTTATAAAATGCTTTAATATTAAAGAAGTTCCAAATCGTGGAACCAGACATTATGTGCACATCTACAATACCAGAACTCAGACATTTAAGACAGGAAGACCTCAAGCTCAAGGCCAGCTTAGGCTACGTATTGAGCTGCTGCCAATCTAAGCTCCATAGAGATCCTATCTCGAAAAGAAATGACCAACAACAATGTATAAACTAAAGACTCGAATCTTACACCAATCTTACAAGGCTTAGCTAGGTGAACAAAACCCTTGAATCTGGAAAAAAGCACTCATAGGTGCAGTTTATACACTTGCAGAAATCTCAGTGTTTCTTTTAAAGTTAAAGCCCGGAAAATAAAAACCATCTTAGATAAGGACCACTCTGGTGACTGCTTTAATCTTGTTCATGTTGCTGCCCTGGTAAAAAGAACTTGGGGAAGCAAGGGTTTATTGGAACATACAGTTCCAGGCTGCAGCCCACCACTGTGGAGAAGTCAAGGGGACAAGAGCTTGAGCGGCTCATCACGTCACACCCACAGTCGAGAGCAGAGAGAGAACGTGTGGATGCATGCCAATATACAGCTCACGTTTTCCCTTCTGACTCAGTCCGGGGTCAGCTCATGCAATGGTGCTGCCATATTCGATATGGATCCCCCCCCTCCTCAGTTATCTTACGGAAGAAAAGCATGCTCACGGGCCGACTTAATCTAGACAGTTCCTTACTGAGCCTCATTCCCAGGTGATTATAGATTATGTCAAGGTGACAATTAAAGTCAACCATCGCAAAGCTCCCCCTTTCCAAGATGATCCAACTTTCTATCTCTTGTCCTTAAAGTCTCATATTTGTCTCATGATCTAAAATGTCATTTGCGTGAGTCAGTATTCTCTTAAGGAACAGAACTGGTAAGATGAATATATATTTATATGTAATAGCAACATGTGATTATTCATGCATTTATAAATGTATGACTATATAAATATGTATAAGTATATGTAAATTACATACATATATATATATATAAATTTATTAAATATGTTTACATCAAAAGAGTAGCAACATCTGAATCATATCCAAGAGACTGAGAACCCAGTAGTTGGCTCGGGTCATGAGGCTCGGTGCCTCAGTAGTTCCAATAGATTGTCAAAAACCCAGAGAGTACTAGAGAACCACTGGTCTTTAGAGAATGTGGAAGCCTGGAAACACTGGTTCTGATATCAGAGAAAAAGTCAGCTGAATCAGCAGCAAGGCAAACCAACTCCATGAAGACCAAGCAAGTAAAAGGTGAATAATCTTCTTTCAACTGAGCCCTTTTTATCTGGTCTGCCACATTTGGGGTGGGTCTTCTGATAAACCAGCTTGCCTCCATCTTGGTCTTGAAAGCTATCGTATAGTAAAGATAAGCTAGATTCATTCCTGTTTATGATTAAACCTCTGTTTCCCAAGGATTGGGCTATGCCCCACGTGTAATCCTATCTACAAATGGTTCTGTACTGCTTGTTCCAGGAAATGGCAACCAAGACTCTGTTTTAAGAAGTTATTATGACTGCCTTGTTACTACCTTGTATGATCACCTTGTCATGACCACCTTACTATGCCCACCACCTTTTTATGACCACTTTGCTGTGATCACCCAGCCACCATGTCTTTGACCAATGCTTATGTTCTGCTTCTGTTCGCCTACTAAATCCCCACTTGGAAACCTCTTACCTCTGAGCTATAAAACCCTTATCTTTCCTATGACCAAGGCTAATCTCTTTAACACTACCTTAGGGGACTGCCCCTGTGTACACAAATAAAAAAGCTTGCCCTAAGTTGGCCATTTGGGTCAGTGGTCTTCCTCCTTGTGTTTTGGGGTTAACATGTTTCAGAAAAATTAAGGCAATCAGCACAATTTTTCAATTGATGCTTCTACTCGGGAGATTATTTAAAGAAAAATCAGCTCTTCCTTGCAACGTTAAAAGTCTCATATCTTATGTTCATAGTGATAAGAAAAGGGCAGCTCCACAGGCTCAAGAAATCCAATTAGGTCGAATCAAACCAAACCAAAATGCCCATCGTTTTATTAAGAATGATGCTCTCTGGTGGCCAAGAGCATGGCAGGGAGACAGGACTGCAGGGAGCCTATGCAGACCCGAAAACCACATGTTTCTCCTCTGGGAACTCACTTAAATATCCTGTGGGAGTGGAGTCCATGCTGGGATTTGGAGTCCAGAGCAAAGCAACTCACAGGCCAGAGGCTGGGGCTATGCTCCCAACTTAACACATAGCAGCTTTGTTTGTCATAGCCAGAGCCTGGAAACAACCTAAATGCCCCACAACCAAAGAACGGATAAGAAAAATGTGGTACATTTACACAATGGAGTACTACACAGCAGAAAAAAATGACATCTTGAAATTTGTGGGCAAACGGATGAATCTAGAAAATATTATATTGAGTGAGGCAACCCAGAACCAGAAAGACAAATATCATATGTACTCACTCATAAGTGGCTTTTAAACATAAAGCAAAAAAAAAAAGCAGCCTACAATTCACAATCCCAGAGAGCCTAGACAACAAAGAAGACCCTAAGAGAGACATACATGGATCTAATGTACGTAGGAAATAGAAACAGACAAGATTTCCTGAGTAAATTGGGAGCATGGGGATTATGGGAGAGGGTAGGAGGGGAGGGAAGAGGAAGGGAGGGGACTGGGAAAAAATATATAGCTCAATAAAAACAATTTTTAAAAGGTCTCATAGTCTTTAGAACTTCTAATACTTTAAAAGTTCAAAAACTCTAACTGTGAGCTCTTATAAAGAATTATAAACCTCTAACATGGACTCATGGCTAGAGCTTCAGAAGTTTTGATCTGTGTTCACCTGGACCCATCCATTCCTTTGAGTCTGTGATGAGATAGTATAACTGTAATGATTTCAGCCACAATAAGGCTGATAGTTCCAGGTTCTAGGGGCCATGCATGTGCAGAAAAGCCCTCAGGCAGGAGTGCCTAATGGACCCTGGAGATGTTAAAGGGCCCCTACATGACCCACATGCCACGTGGATTACATCATCCATGTATAACTCAGCTAAACCCTTGTGTGCATGCGCGAGCCTTGTCAGCTGTATATGACGTAGTCACACTAACTCCTTGTGTGCATGAGCTAGGCAGCTTTTAAAAGATGGATGGGCTCGCTCCCTCCCCCTCCCCCCTCCCCCCTCCCCCCTCCCCGTCTCCCTCTCCTCTCCTGAAGATCAGCCTGTCTCAATGGATGGGGGAGGGAGTGGGTGTGGCTTGTCTCTTAAAGAGACAGAACAATCATTACAGTCATGACTAAAAAATCAAGATGGCTGGCTTCTTTACCCTCCTGACCTGAGATGAAAGCCTGACAGTTTAAAATATATTGCCATTTAGGGGTCATGGTTGTGTTTGTTTTCTCTGCCAGTTAAAAGGATTAAAAGTCAGGGAAAAAATCTGAAGCTTGCCGAGTTAGCAGTGAAGTCTCTACCACAACAGGAGCAGACAGAAGCAGCAGTTGGAGAAAGGTGTTTATTGGGGCAAAGAAACACAAACGTGCAGCAGACACACAGAGGAAAAAGACGCTCAGCAAAGCCGAGGGGGACTCGGGATGCCAAAAAGATCCAGCCTCCTTTCAAGGGCTTGGCTATGTCAAGTCTCTGAATGGTCTTCCTCCCCTAACTTAGGTCAGTTTGAAGAAAGACTGGATGTCTGAGTGGTCCACAACTATTGTTCTTTAAAAAGATAATTGGTTGGGATGCCCCTAGCGGCCTGCGAGCCAGACAGAGGCTGCCGCCGGAGCAATGCAGGTTCCCCGGGCAAGCGGCAGAGTAAATGGACATAAGGCTATATATAAAGCTAAACATTTATTACTTAAAGAAGAGGGAGACATTTATTACTTAAAGAAGAGGAAAACAGAGAGACATGAAGAGAAACATAGGGAGAGACAAAGACACGTGTGGAGACGGGGACAGAAAGAGAGAGAGAGGTTAAGATGGTCAGAAGTGGCTGGGAGTGGGCGTGGCTAGTCCTTAAAGGCACCGCAAAGGAATAACAACAACCATTGTGTAAACTCATCCTGGTCCTGACCTTGAACTTATTGAACCAGTTCATCAGCAGGAACCTTACCGACAGGAGAAAAAAATCTACAGGCCTTTGGTGTAAACTGCTAGGGTTAACCTGTCTCAGGCCAGGAGAGTGAGGAAGGAGTCAGCCATCCTGGAAGTTCACCACCTTGATTCCCTAGTCATGGCCCCTCTAGCTGTCTGCCTATTGGAAACTCTAACTCTTAGTCCCTCTTCAGCTTTGCCATTTTTATCTCTATAAAACAAAAAGGCAACAGGGCATTTTTCAGCCACAGTTTGAACTTCTCTGTCTTTAGGGTTAAAAGTTGATAGTTCAGATGCTGAGGACAATCGTGCACACATAAAAGAAGGGAAACCACTGAAGGCATCACGTTTCCAGGCTCCCCTTGCTTTGGAGAATCTCCGTCCACCCTCTTCCCCCCCCCCCCCCCCCAGGAGCAGCCCTCTGTCTGCTCAATACCTCCTTTGTACTCCTGCGTTGTTTATACTCAGGAGGAGGTCTCCCTTATTCAAATTTCGCTTATCTACAGTGCCTCCACAGGATGGGGTTGGCTTTCTAAGAAGGACCATATGAATAATAAAAGCTTACCTTGGGAATAGGGGCCTTTCATCCCCAGGCCTTTGCCGATCTCTGGTCTCCGGTAGGATTTTGTACTTTTTTCTTCCACAATGGCATAATTCTAAGACCGAGTCTTCAGTCAAACTCCCTGTGCAACGTTAGTAGATTGTAACCTTAGGAAAACAGACCACATCACAGGTTGATGCCACCCCATTAAGGTTCAATTGATACTCTGTTTTGTGGGAAACACGCATCTTATCATGGGGGTGGCCTTCATCCATCATTTCCTGGAGGTCATTTTTACAGAATTTCTTTCCAAAATGGTAGATTATTGTACAATCTAGGGTAGAAGGTAAGGCAGAAAACTTCATTCTTGATTTAAACAAAAACAAAAACAAAAAAACAGCAAAAGGAATGGCCAACTTGGTCTCTCCAGAGCACAACAAGAGGCCAAGACAGATCATGGAATTCTTTGATTTACTGAGTGAACTCGTAATTCTTTATTAAGTGACCTCCCGGGCTCAAGATTTCTGAGCCATGAGAAATGATGGGTCACCCTTCCAAAACAAGAACACTAGCCTGGGCCAGAAAGAATTATATAGCCATTGGGGCCAGAAGGTCAGAACCAGAAGCTTAACTTTTATGTTCCATAAAATGAGGAGTCCCTGCTAGAACTCTGAGTTTAGCTCTCACAGAGATTTAGAGATTTCACCCACACCAGGATTGCATTGGTTTCTTCTCAGCAACCCTGCGTGGCAGGCAGGTCAACTATTACTCTTCTCGCTGGGCCAAGGAAGAATGGGGAGCCATTGAGGCTAAGTGGCTTATGTAAAATAAACAAAGCAAAGAGGGGCCTTGGCTCCTGAAGAGAGCCAAGGTTTCTGAATGCAACCAAATGTTTCTGACTTCATTAAGACAATTAGACTTTCAGCGATTTGTTCTCTAAGTCTCAATATGTTTCTTTACTAGCCAAGTACTCAATTGTTCTTCAGAACACGGAGTTGTTGGACCATTGAGTTATGGTGGGCAAGCAGGAATGTCTTCGCTTATACATTTAGCAACTATTGATTAATTTGTGTGTGGTGTGTGAAGCTGTTCTAACTAGAAGTTGAAGAGGAGGGATAGGCATCTCACATATGATAGAAAATGTGGTCATGGGCCAAGTCAGACAGAGTTATGACTTGCTGGCCCAGCATTGGGAATAGTTAGTTTATGAGTTACATGGAGAACCGAGTACCTCAAGCTTGTTTTTTCCATTGGATTTAAAGAGAGTTCCAGTGAAAATGTTTTATTTTTTAGAAGAAAAAAAAAAAAGATTGAAAATGAAGTGAGAGATAGAGGACGGACCTAGCAGACACCCAGTGTCAAGGCAGTTCTCAGTTCTAGCTACGTGCAGTCATTTAACAGCTTGCCACGGGCTCAGCAGTGGTCACCGGTCCCAGAAGAAGTCTTTTTATAGGCAAGAAACCTGTCTCTTTTTCATTTAAAATTCAGCCTAAGGCTAATGTAAGACTTTGACCGGCTTAATTTTGCTTAAATGTCCTTAACTTGATTCAATCTTAAAAAAAACCTTATACTCACTCTTTTTTCTTCTTTTTGTGACAAAGTCTGTCAGTTCTTCCCCAGTACCTACCTTCTCCCTCCCCAGTGAAGAAATCCAGGCAGTTGGGGAACACAGGATTTTGAAAAAGAAGAAAGAAAAAAAAAAAAACATACCCTGCAGCTTTCTTTTGGCTGCGTGTGGCCATCTGATGAAATTCTGGTCAATGTGAAAGAATTTGATTTGTACAGTATTTACATCTTAGCAATCATGGCAGTTCTCACCTTAACCACAGGATTGCTTCCTGTGGTTTCAGTCACTCTCTGAATATTACATATGGAAAATTCCAGAAGTAAAGAATCCATAAGGCATCAACGTGTACAGTTCTGAGTGGCGTGGTGAAATCCACACTGTTCTGTTGCGTTCTGCCCTGGGCATGCTGTGTTCCCACTCCCATTTCTTGCTCACCTGTCAGTCACCAGACAGCTGCCCCAGCTGATTGTGTGCAGCTCTTTACTTTAATCACGGCCTCCTTCATGGTTCTATTAGCAGTTGTTCTTTGTTATTATTATTATATTATATTATTGTTACTTTCCCAATTGATCTAATACATTCTTGTTACAAGTATATGTAGATAGAAAAAAAACCCAACACAGTATATAGAGAACTCAGTACTGCTCCCCTGGGCGTACACTTGCAACACGACAGAGAGCAGGCTACTCCTCTTTCTTCTCTCCTGCCTGTTAACACACTGGCAGAAGGAATAGCCACCCCCGCCAAGAACATTCAGGTGTATATGAAGACTGCTCTCCAAATGGTAGCAGCCCCCTGAGCTCCTGATCATCATTGTTTCCTTCCTTCCTGATCCAGATGTTTCAGTCTACCCTGGACCACATTCAGGAGTTTGCTAGAAGGACTCAAAGGTGTGTGGGCACATGGCTGAGACTTCTTACAGTCCTATAGAAGGAGCTCTATTATCAGGGAAAACGTCAGGCAGAGTCCCTGGGAGTTCGTTTTGTGGGACTCTTTGGCTTCTCTGCCCATCGATGGCAACAGAGCACAGTGTGTGATGTTTGCAAGCAGGGAGCCCCTTTGGAAGCTGGTCACACTGCACACCTTCTTCCTACCATCTTCCAAAGTTCTATACTCCTACATGAAAAGCGGACAGACAATCCAGCCGCAGACTTAAGTGTCTAAGACTCTTGAGTCAATTAAGCACAACTCTGCATATTCTTCTTGCCTTTGGGGGAAGAAAACGCTATTTTTTTGTATATGCATTTTGCCTGCTTGGTGCCTCTGGAGCCCAGAAGAAGGCTTTGCCTTCTGAAACTGGAGTTATAGACAGCTGTGAGCTGTCATGTGGGTGCTGGGAATTGAACTTAGGTCCTCCAGAAGAGCAACCAGGGCTTGTCACTGCAGAGCCATCTCTCTAGACACACCCCAACATTATTTAACTATCAATCCAGGACATTTCAAGAACCACAGTCCCAGATGCCAGCGAAGAGCCGACCTGATAGTGAACTTTGAAAGCAGACCAGCTATGCTAATTCTTCTCCACGGGACTGCTCAGGTTCTATCTGATAGAAAACCATTTCTAGCTTGTGTAAGGTAATATTTCCTCTAGGTTTTGTTCATTTCTCTTAACCAAAGATAATTTCGAGAGTATCCATCCTTTTGTTTGACACATAGGCAGAATTCCATCTTGGTGTCTGTCATTCCAATGTGGGTTAGAGACCGTCAGCAGACATGTTCATGCGGCAGCATTTTTAATTTTTTTTTTTAATTTTCAGATCCTACACAGACTGCAAGTAGTATCTATTTACAAAAGGGCCTGGGATCCCAAGGTTCACTGGTCCACTGACCCACTCATCATGTTGGGAGCACAGAGGTCCTTGGGCCCACAGATCACCAGGGAAACCAGAAATGTTAAGCCGGTGGGTTGTCTTTCCAAAGAAAAGGATCTATAACCTGTTTTTCTACCTAGAAGGCTGGATTTGGAGGTGATTAATGTGATCTGCATTATCTGAAGTGCTAGGCCGTATCAAGCTCCGACAACCAGGACCAGAGGTGGTTAATATTCTAGATGACACTTTTTTACTATCTAAGGGGCCAGGCCATAACAAGTTTCCACAGCCAGTACTGGAGAGACTTAACAGTCTAGATGATCCTTACATTATCTGTATAGCCAGGACTTTCCCAGGCTCCCACAACCAGAACCAGAGATGGCTAATAGCCCACATGACTTCTGTGCTACCTGTATGACAGAGATGGCACCAGACCCTTCCCTAGGTCCTTAAGATAGTACAGATGGCCTAGCTCTAGAACCCACCTTCTTGGAAGAAATGACATGTACTTTGAATTGAGTTTCACTGTAATCATGCCTCCTTGTGCACTGGGGATTGTATTATACCAGGAAACGTGTGTGTGTGTGTGTGTGTGTGTGTGTATGTATGTGTGTGTGTGTTTCAAATTGTGCTTTGTTTAAATATGCTTACAGTAAACTCCCTGGCGTCAAACTCCAGAGCTTTGATCCAGCCTGGCTGACTAAGTCTGGCTGAACTGCATTTTCCTTTGTGCCTCTTCACAGGTCATTTCCCTGCTGGCCGTGACTCCTGCAGAGATCCCCACAGCACAGTGAATAGAGAGAGAAGAGCTGATGGAAGATGGCCGGGCTGATGTGGAGCTGGAGGAACCAGACTCCTGCTTGGTTCTTCCTGCTTAAGGACCCATCACTGGAGCGGGCAGAGGCCGTGCGCAGTGAGTGGTGTGGGGATGCCGCTTCGACAGCTTCTTGTGGATCAGTAAGACAAAGATCCTATCATTTTGCCTTTGACTGTACTTTATAGTCTTTATACCAACATTCAAACTCCAGAGGGTCAAATCACAGATGTGTTTTTTTAATTTTTATTAAAAAATTAGTTAACTTTTCAAAGCTGCAGAGAAACCCTGTCTCTAAATACCACAAAAAAAAATTAGTTAAATTACTTAGCTGTTATTGAAACAGGGTCTCATCATAAAACCCAGGCTGTCATGGAACTATGTAGCCCAGGCTAGACTCAGACCAGCAATGATATTCCTATCTTTGCATCCCAAGGATTGGGGTGACAGGCGTGAGCCACTACACCTGACCTGATTGTTTATCCTTGAAATGGATGTACCCTAAGCAATTTTCTCATTCTATAGGGCAAGACTTAAAACCTGATCTAAGTTATGGCAAGTTACCAAGAGTGGAACTTTCCTCCTGACCCCTGGTTTCCATACATCCTGAGCAATCACTTCAGCTACATGCCCACCCACACTACTGTGTGCTCACGTCCCAAAACATGGGCTCCCCAACTGACTCTAAAGTCAGTGATTGAATCCTTAAGATGTGTGGTCTCTCTAGAAATAGAAAGGAAGACTTGCACTCGTAACATAAGGCACACCGTTCTGTAACATTCCTTTGGCTTCATGGGATTTTAAGTGGAATCCTTGGAGAGTAAAAATCACCCTGGCACACAGGAAGGAGCCCGGCCGATCTCGCCCTCAAATCCTCCCCTCACATCAACAACAGGGGCTTATTACTACTCGAGAAACTCACTAATTTGCAGGATGCCAAGCAGCCTTGCATTTTTCAGGCTTGTGTGGGCACCAGAGAAATGCTATTTACGGATGTTAATATCTACTCCTCAACCTAGAAGATGTAGCCTAGTTCCCGGATTGCAACCCCTTGTAAAGAAAAGTCGATGTGGAACGTGAAAACTCCCGTCTTAAGAGTTAAGTAGGCTTTCTCGGGATGACTGGGATCTAATTTAGAGGCCCATACGCTGACTGGATCCCAGGGAAGCATTACAATTACATGTGTCATAACCACCAGCATGCTGATGGCTGTGCCACCTAATGGTAGGAGGAACACAAACAGGAAAAAGTTCACAAATGATTTTTGTGTGTGCATTTTAAAATCTCCAAGGACCAGGTCCCTTGATCTGAGAGCCAGAGGACCAGTGACAAGGGTGGCTGTCATGTTCTGGCCAAGGGACCTATCACCAGCACTGTGGCTAGGTGCCTCTGCAAAGACGGGACAGCATCAACATATTTGGGGCTTCTATGGGCGCAAAGTAAATTTCGTAAGTATCTGTAGGATGCTGGAGAAGACATGAAGAGGTCAGTCTGCTCTTCCACCAACTGCTAAGGGGGAACACATTTCAAAAGTGTCAGAAATCAACCACGGAAATCGAGAGGTTCATGTCAAGGTTCTGGTTTAGATTTTGGTTTGTTTTTTCCCAGATAGAAAAGAAATGTGGTACATGTCCATGTCACAGCTGGCTTCACCCCATCAGCTTTGCTTCCCAGGTGGCCCTGCATGCACTTTTGTTTGTCCCCATAGGCATCCAATGTCTTCTCCCCTTTCAGGGCATTGACGTACATATGTGATTGTTTATGGTCTCGCGCTTGCCAATGGTTTGTTTTCTATTCTGTGCTTACTGAGTACCCAGCCTCAACCACAGTGGCTTTGCTCCTGGGCAGACCCTATCATGTGTCTCTGCTTCTCCTCCTGTCTCCATGTCTCTCTAGCCACTGGCTTCCCCCCACCCCCCTCATCACCCGGGGGAGATGCAGAAGTTCTCAGGGCTCTGGATGAAGGGAAGAGTCTTCACCCAGGACAGTGTTTACAAACTTCCGATCCCGACTTAGGTGATTGTAGGGAATACACAGATGTGTCCTTAAGTGACATATTACAACATCAGAAGAATGCCCTTCCCTGTTCAATGCTCTTCCAGTCCTTGTCAGAATGTTTCTAGCTAGCACTCTTTAGCTGTCGGCTCAATGACACTCTCAGAGCAGATTTCAAGGCCAGACATTTGACAATGCGAGTCTAATAATGAAGTTTTGTTGTTACAGGTTTTAATTTTTCAGTTTGTGCCAGATGACACACCACTTTTTATGTCTAATAACAAATGAGCCGCCTCTAAAAGATGTTTCCCTTTCATAGCCAACAAGGATCACTAGAAACAGAATCACTTGAATTGAAAAAATGAAGGCCGAAGAGATAATGGTACAGACAATACATAAATACGCTGAAACTTGGGGGTGGGGCTAACGTGGCTGACCTTTCACCATTTGTTCAAGATCACCTAGAAAAGCTAACTCTGACCTGGGAGGGGCACTGCTCCTGCTCTAAGCAAACAGAGGCTGCGTCTTACTCTTTTTCCTCTGCTGCCACCCATCCTCCCTGTGGTCACCAGGACGGTCACCTCCCGCTGGCATCCCCTTGTGTGTCACTACTGCTCCCTGTCAGCATCTTACTATGTTGTCACCGCGTCTGCTCCCCCTACACTAGGTCAGGTCTTCATCATTTCCGGCCTCTAGCGCTGCAACCACCTCCCACCAGCTTCCTTAATTTCTTCCTTCCAGTCCCCCCAGAGCGCACATATAAAACATACTCTACTTCTATCGGCTTCTCACTGGGAACCTGACCGAGCTTTCCACTGAGATACATGGTCACATCGAAACTTTTCTGCCTGCCTTCCATGATTTTCCCATTTCTTCTCCGGGTCTCCAGCTATTACCCCTTTGTTCATTATCGCTGTGAAAGATCTGAACTTGAGTACCTGTCCTAGTCAGTGTTCCCTTGCTGTGAAGAGACACCACGACCACGGCAATTCTTTTTTAAATTAATTAATTAGTTTCTTTCAAGCCCAATCAGTTTCCTCTCCCTTCCTTCGCTCCTTCCAGTCCCTCCCCCCAACATCCCACCTCCCTGCATCTCCTTCCTTTCCCGTCCCTTCAGAAAAGTACAGGCTTCCCACATATATCAGCCAGCTATGGCATAGCAAGTTGCAACAAGACTATGCACTTTCTCTCCTACTAAGGCTGGATGAGTCAACCCAACAGGAGGAAGAATGACAGAGTCAGAGATAGCCCCAGCTCCCCCTGCCAGGAGTCCCACACAAAGACCAAGTTACGCAACTGTAACACACGTGCAGAGGGCCCAGGTCAGTCCTACACAAATTTTCCAGTTGGCGGTTCGGTCTTCATGAGCTCCCCTGAGCCCAGGTAAGATGACTCTGTGTTTTCCCATGGTGTCCTTGGCCTCTCTGGCTTTCATATGCCTTCCTCCCTCTCTTCCACAGGATTTCCCAAGCCCACCTAATGTAGGACTGTGGGTCTTTGCATATGTTTCTGTCGGATGCTGAGTGAAGCCTCTCTGATGAAGACTGGGCTAGGTATTGATCTGGGAGTGTAACGGAGTATCATTAGGAGCCGTTTATTTCATTGACTTTTTTTTTTCACCAGTCATGTTTGGTTCCATCATAGGTCTCTCGTCTGTCGGCTGTCCATCCTCTGGGTTCCGGCCCTCCAGCTTAGCAACTCTTATAAAGGAAGTCATTTCGTTGGGGCTGGCTTACAGTTCCAAAGGTTTAGTCCATTGTCATCATGTCAGGAATCATGGTGGCATAGCACCCAGGCAGACATGCTGCTGGAGAGGTAGCGGAGAGTTCTACATCCAGAGCTGCAGGCAGCAGGAAGAGAGAAACACTGGGCTTGGCTTGAGCATTTGAAACCCGAAGTCCACTTCCAGAGACACACTTTCTTGAACAAGGTGACACCTACTCCAACGAGATCATTGGATTATATTGGAGATATTAGATTATCTTCTAATAATGCCACTCCCTGGTGACCAAGCACTGAAATCTATGAGCCTATGGGGCCATTCTTATCCCAACTACCGCAATAACCTTATAAAGAAAATAGGTCTACTTACCTGAGAGTTCTGGAATTTCAAGGACCCAAATCCAAATATCATCATCTTGGTAGAGTCCTAAGGAGGCACAGAGCACAGCATGACGAACACAAGGGAGCACATGTCCACTGTTCTTCGAGTCTCTCCTCACCTCACTGTAAAGCCACTGGCATTGATGAGGCTCCCACCTAAGATGCTTCAATCTGATCCTATTCTCTTCCCAAAGGCTCCTCCCCAAACAGGCCGCTGTACAAGTCATCACTTTCATAATTACTGGGCAATCTCCATAATGGAGAAATTTCAGCACATCAAACCTTGACGGGCCCATGCAAACCACATCCACATCGCAATATTCCCCCCTTCCATCTGATTTCCCTAGAATGCCACTTTTAATCCCATTTAAGTCTCCATAGTTTTATTTTGAATGTTTTATATGCTAGTCAGTGTTTCTTTATAAGTTTAGTTTTTGATAATATGCAGTTATGGATGTCCCATGATTTAGTTAACCAACCTTTAACCATTGAGATCATTTATCCATTTCTATTTTCTCATAATGAGCCACACTACATTGAAATTACTAATGAACAGCCCCACAGTCAAGCATGTATATGAAATATACAATGAATAATGCTCTGCCTGGAAACTCTATCAAAAAGGGCGATGCCATGTATCTCTTTCTTACTTCCATACCTTGCAAGAAACTAAAAAATTTAGTTGTTAAACAGTCAGGGATCAAGAAAAGAATAAGGAAGAAAGCATTTCAAAATGCCACTTTAAACAGGGACCTTTAGTTGCTGTTAACTAGAAAATACCTCACACTGGGCATGGTAGTAAACGGTTTCCTGGTTCTCAGAGACGGAGACGGCATAGCATCTGGGCTACACAGTAAGATCCTGTCAGCAAAGCAGACATTCCTCCAAGTCACCTAACCCTTCTTCCTTCTCTGAACTGAGAGAAAGAAGAATTTGAACAGTAGCAAGATGCCATGTGCTTGCCCTTTCATAATCCAAGAGAGACAATCATCACAAAAACCTCACGAATGTTGAAATTATTATTGGAAGGTGTTCAGCTTCCTACTCAACCCCAGTAGCCCCCAGACTACGGGTCAGTGGTTTGACAAAGAGACGGTCTCTGGTCCCAAGTATCTGCATGTCCAACAGAGGTTAGATACATGACCCAGGGCTACTCTGGAGAAGTAACTTATTTTTGCTTTGTGGGAAGCAAGGACACAGGGGTGAGAAGACATTGCCCTAAATATGATATGATTCAGCTGTCCAAACATGGCCTATTCACTTCATTCTCTCACCATCTCCACATCCAGATGTTTACCATCACACAATCGCAGATGATCTTGCCCTCTATAGAGTGTAACTTGTACTAATCATGTTTGCCAAAGACTTGCATTTGTTCTTAATTAGAAGACATCTATTTTGATTTAGCCAGACCCCCTGAGCTTCAGTGCTGGACACAGTCCCCATTATTAAAAAACTTTTTAAGTCACAACTACTCTTTGTCTTGTTATTATGATCACTGAGGTTTTCATCCCAACTCAGTGCAAATAAAAGAAATTTTGAGACTACACTAATTATTTGAATTACCAAATTCTGTTACAAGTATCTGTAAGAATTCAAATAACTCTATTGCATCTATATATTCTCCAACCACTGAATTCTTATGATGGTAATGGGTTCTTAATATTTATTTATCTTTGTGCTTAGAAGTCTCTAACAATTACATTTCATGGTTAGATTTGCTTTCAAATTCTGACCAGATGTGTGGTCTTGTCTGGGTCACCAATAATGTCTCTGAATTTAATTTCCTCATTTGAAAATTAGAGGATTATAAGATGTTATTGTGGTGATTGGATATCATAGACTATAATACTTACTAGAGTATTTGCTAGAAGATATGCAAATAAACAGGTTCTTTCTATTTTCTTTAAAAAGTCCAGGAGACTGAGGCAGATTTTCATCATTGGTTTCCTGTTGATTTTTAGTTTTTTTTTCTCTTTTCCTGAGAGACTAAGCAAAAACCTAGATAAGCTGAGAGGAAGCAAGGACTGTTTTATAAGAGCCCTGCCTTATGAAGTACATGGCTGACCCGTCCTTTGATCCAGATCTCCACCAACCCAAAGCAATCTGTATTTCTCACGTGTATCAGTGGGAGGCAGCAGAATTCAGTGCTTAAGGAAAACATACTCACTATTAAAAGCAAATACCCCAATTACCTGATTTATTATTTTTATTTTCACAGGCCTTATCTGGAGTTACCTTTCCAAACTGTAACCCGTTCTTGAAGAGAAGACAAATTAAGTGTCTTCATCTACACAGTTGAAGCCAAGTCAAAGAATGATAGAGAACTCCAAGAAAGATGTCCTGGCAGCCTCGGTGGGTCAGCAGGCAGAGCGTTCTTCTCTGTCTGTCCTCTGGTCTAACTCAGTGCCTACCCGTGCCCAGCCGTTTGTTTCTTTTCCTCCTTACCAATCTCAAACGCTCTGCTCCTCTCCGGGTTGCAGCCTCACAGGTACCGTAAACATCTTACACCCATTCTTTGCTTCAGCTTCTGATGTTGTGGTACAGGCAACAAGCATAGGACAACATTAGGAGGAGGCAATAGCTACCTGGGCACAGATCTGAGGGTGCGAAGGTAGGATTGTTTCCCAATTCAGATGTGCTCCAGAGCTCCGTGTGACCCCCCAGGGTTGACTACACAGCAGAACCACTTTCCCCACTTGGTTTCCTGGACCTCCTCAAGCCAGGCAGAAGCCACACCTGGCCTCTGTATGGTTCCCGATAGTTTCTGTTCGCTCTGGTGTCACGGTCTATGCTTCAGAGCCCCTTCACGGAGACCTTTCCATGAACACAGTGACTTAAAAAAGACCCCATTCACACTCACTGCTCATGCACGCAAGTCAGCTACGTGTCTGATAGGCTCTGTGGTGAACTCAGTGAACTTCTCCAGAATTCCTGGGGGGAAGTCTTGGTTCTAGGATTAGGCCTCTAAGGAAGCAATTAAAATGAAATGAGGCTGTATGGGCACAACTCTGATCCAATTATTAGAAAATCCACAGAGAGCCCAAGTTTTATAGCCATTTGCAATACACTGGGAGAACCTCCATCGGACACACCAGCCCACACCTAGATCTTGAACTTCTAGGTTTCAGAACTGTGAGAAAATTAAGTTCTGTTGCTTAAACCATTCGGTCTGCTTGGCATTTCATAACAGCCTTGGCAGACTGCTGCTTTTGAGGGTTTCATCCACTAGGAAGTCACGATAGCTTTTATTAACTCTATTGCCGTTTAAGAGATGAGGAGTGATGAAGAATAAATCTTTAATCCTGAATATTCAAAACAGATGAGGGTGGACTGGAGAGATGGCTCTGTACTTAGGAACTCGTGTTGCTTCCACACAGAACCCGGATTCAGTCCCAGCACCTGCACGGTAGTCACATCCCTCAGTCACTCCAGCTCCAGGGATCTGATGTCCTCTTCTGACCTCTGACCTCAGACACACACACAGTAAGTACGCATACACGCAAACACCCGTACGCATAAAGTAGAAACAAATACATCTTTAAAAACTCCTTTGAAAGAGATGAGGAAACTCCGCCATGGAGAGGTCACGTGATCTGCCCCCCACTGTTACACGATGAAGGTAGGACTCTGACCCTGAGTTCTCGGGAAACACGTAGCTTCAGTTGTATCTATAACTATGGAATAAATAATACACCCTGATTAAGTTATCAGGAGAATAACTTAATTTCAAAGTCTAAAAATTGTGCAAATAGTTTGGAAAACCACTTGTTTTGAGTTTTAAAAGTCCTACATTTGATTTAAGACAATAATGAAAACGTCTGAAGCAATAATGGCTTAAAACTTTGACAAATGGACTTTTTGTTGAACTGAAAACACTTTTTACTGGCATAATTGTGTCACTACTGCTTTTTCAATATAATTAGATGTCATTTATTTTGTTTTGTTTTGCTCCCCTCACCCCAGATTTCCCAGCATTCTTACTAACCTTTAAATCACTCGGCTATGGAGTCATGGCTCAAAAGGTACGAATTCATCTTTGGTGAGATCCCTTATGGCAGAAAATGACATGTCTAGCCAGGGCATGCCCTAGTACATTCATGGAGTCAATGTAGTGTTTAGATTCTACCATGGGCCAAGCAATGTGAGAACGGCTGTATCAGGACTAGGACATGGCAAAGATGGTAGAACATGTGCTAGAGAGTCTGTGCGTGGTATAGATGTAGCGACCGACAGTAGAAAGCACATGGAGAGGAAAGTGTATGTGTGAAGTGTGAGGGAGGCGAAGAGACTGTGTGCATGTGTGTGTTTGTGCATGTGTGTGTGTGCATGCACATGTGTGTTCGCGTGTGCGTTCGCGTGCATGTGTGCATGTACATGTGCGTTTGTGTGCATGCATGCATGTGTGTATGTGTGTGTGTACATGTGCGTACCCCCCAACAAGCCGGCCTTCATATTACAAGTGCGTGTGTGCACGTGTGTGCAAGTGCATGCACATGTGCGTTTGTGTACGTGTATGTATGTGTGTGCATGTGCATGTGTGTGCACATGTGTGTGCCTGTATGTTTGTGTGCATGTGTGTGTGAGCATGTGTGTGCATGTTGTGTGTGTATGTGCATGTGTCAGTGGAAGCAGCAAGCCTTGTGTGTGAGTAAAAGGCAACCATAGTGCCCATCTTCTGAGCCCCAGTCTTCAAGAGTGGGGGGAATGCTCTGGGCTCAAAGTCCAACACGGCCTGGAGAGGTCTGGAAACCCAGGTGATAGCCCTTGGGTGACACTCACCCAGGTCCAGCTCTCTACTAATGTTTGTAGTTCATTTAACAGTGCATTTTTACATTTCCTCATGGCTCTCTAAGTGTGTCACTAAGTGTGTGATAGCATCACTTGCAAACTTTAGAAACTGTTGGTTTTGTCCTTTAGCCAGTGTGGGATTAGCCCACTCTAAGTTCTTCCATCATTCACCCCTCCACACCTTCACTTCTCTTGTTATTTCCCTAGATGGTGGCCCTTAAATAGAATGTTTGCTTCTTTATTTTTTGAATATCAAACACAAAGATTGCCTTTCAACTCCCCTTTTATTTTTTAATTTTTTATACTTATTTATTTATGTTTGGTTTTTCGAGACAGGGTTTCTCTGTGTAACAGCCCTGGCTGTCCTGGAACTCACGTTGGAAATCAGGCTGGTCTCGAACTCAAGAAGATCCACCAGCCTCTACCTCTTGAGTGCTGAGAATAAGGGTTTGTGCTACCACAGCCTGGGTTAACTTTCTTTTTTTATATTTCCTTTTTATATATTCCTGTTTTATCATCATGTGTGGAATTGTCTAGATGCAAATACCCATCTTCTTACCCCTTTCTGTAGTTTTTGTTTCTCATTTTGCACCCAACTTCTGTTATTTATAATTTTCTATTAACCTTAACCATGACTAAAACATAAAGCATTGTTTCTAAGCATAATTAAGGCTTGTCTGTAGGATAATTTCAACTATGCTAACTTAGAAGACAATGTTTTTCTTGTTCTGACTACATAAAGGGCGCTTGTTGCAAGATCAAATACAACACTTTGACTATATATTTCTATGCCTCTTAGGCTTAATTTATTTCTTCTTGTCCAAATATGTTCCTTTTTGCATTTTTAAACATTGCACATGATATCACATCTCTGGAAACACCCATACCTTTTATGCTTTCCAATTACCGATGTTCCTCATCTTTCTGATTTTTTTCTTTGCACCTTTGCCTGTTCAAGATAAGTATCTTCTGACAGAGTGTGGAGAAGGTTAATCGGAAGAATTCTTGCATACCTCACAATAATTTTGTTGCACATCTGCACTTCCCTGAGGTTTTGGTGTGGTTGAGAGTTCTAGGTTGCTAATTTTTTTTCTTTTTTTTTTTTTTTTGGTCTTTAGCAGGATTTCTCGTTGGTCTTCCAGACTAGCTGTAATGGATGGGAAGCACTTCGCCTAATTCTGTTTCTTTGTAAGTGAGCTATTTTGCCTTTATGAGAGTGTTTTTCCTCTGTATACCAAATGCTCTGGAATTTCATAATGGTATGTGTGGTTATCATCATGTCTGGAATTGTCTAGATTCAAAGGTTCTTGATATATTTCCCCTGAGAGGTATAGTGTTAATGGGTTCTTTCCTCCAGGGCGATAGAACACAGAGCTTAGACCAGATGGAAATGTTCAGATCATGTGGCTTAGTAAATCATTTGAAAACATTACTCAATAATGACAAAATCTAGGGGAAAGCAGCAGGTTGGATAGCAGTCCCAAGGTATTGGTCCTGAGTATATTCTACATTCTCGTTATCTTCTACTCTCCTCCCCTGCCTCCCTCTCTCCTTCCTCCCATACCCCATCAACCCTCTCCAAAGGGACTGTACAGATGAAAGATTTCCTAGCTCAGAGTTTGAGGGTGTAGCGTATCATGGCATCATGGTGTAGATGGCAGGATCGTGAGCAGCGGGCCATACTGCGTTTGTATTTGGGAAGCAGAGAATGATGGATGCTGACCCTCGGCTCGATTTCTCCTTTGTGTGCTGCTTCCTAACTCGGTTGCCCCTTTAAGGTGGATCTTGAAACCCCAAACAGAAAAGGCCAGAGGCTTGTCTCTCTCACCACTCTGTATTCTATCAAGCTGACAATCCATGCTAACCACTGTGTCCCCCACATCGAGAAAGGGGTATCTGCAAAAATGCCTCGCAGTCTGTATCTGTGCATGGCTTGTTCTCCCTGTAGCCACGTCTTCAGCTTCCCATGTTTCACTCACACTCTCTCTTTGACCCTTTCCTGTGCTTCGGGATTCATATGTGCTTCATCTTTGTGCCTTTTCTAGAGTTTTAGCAGGAAGCATTTTGTCTGTTCTCTAAGTTCCACTGTTTCCCCAGGAGTTAGCTTATCTGAATCTTCTCTGACTTCTGTTTGCTTTTAAAGTTATGGAGATGCTTGGGGACTTCTTCATGGTCCTCCATACGTCAACCGATGGGAGGTTGAGGATGCTTTTAAAGTTATGGAGATGCTTGGGGGCTTCTTCATGGTCCTCCATACGTCAACCGATGGGAGGTTGAGGATGCTTTTAAAGTTATGGAGATGCTTGGGGGCTTCTTCATGGTCCTCCATACGTCAACCGATGGGAGGTTGAGGATGCTTTTAAAGTTATGGAGATGCTTGGGGGCTTCTTCATGGTCCTCCATACGTCAACTGATGGGAGGTTGAGGAGCTGTTGTTGGGAGTTGAGCTGCTCAACTACAGATCTTACTTTTGGTGAGCGGAATGGTACTGTTCCTGATGCTGGCAGCCCTCCAGATGCCATAACTCTGGGGGGTTCATTAGAGCCAATGAAATCCTCTGCTGCTTCATCCTGGGCAGCTTGTCTGGTCCTTGGGAGAAACATGTTCATTCTATGTCCAAGGGCAAGGGAACTGGATGCTTGCCTGTTTGCTTTGAGCACTAAGTTGGGGGTCACCAGAGAGCATTTTTCTTTTGGACCTGCAGGTAAATAATTCTTTCTACTTCACTTCTCACTCCAGTCCGCTGCAGGAGCTTCCATAGTCGCAATATCTGCAGGACTCCTCTAGGCTAAGCCAGAAGACACCCTAGCCTTTTCCATGTGAGGCCGGTCTGGTGTGGGTTTTGCATTGTCCACACTACCCCAGTCAATTGTCTTCCATTTGCTTCCTGCCTCCCAGGCACTTGCTAATATTTCCATACTCTCCTAAACTTCTGTCCAGGCTATTACTCTGAGCATCATATTGATGATATTCTAGAAGGAAGAGAGGATGAATATCATATTCCACTTGTCACCTTGAAAATAGCACAATTTATTTTCATTACATATCACAGAGCACTGATTAAGGTAAGCTAAACTGTAGCGGAGTGACCCGAAGATATGTCAGGTATCATAGTGTATTTCACATTGGTGTAATGCTTCAAGATTTCTGGAGGTGGTTCTCTTCAGTGATTCCAGGACCCAGGGCCTTCTGGGATCTGCTCATAGGCAGTGGAAGAGGAGAGAGCATGGAGAAGACATGTTGCATTTGCTCAGCAGCACACATACCTGCCATCCTAGCATGCTGGGGCTGAGAGCAAGGCCTATTCCCATGGGAGACTGAAGGAGGCTGGAACCCAGTCCTAGCCCAGGCAGCCACTTCCCAGCTAAGCCTCCATGTGACAGCCTGAAGGGTAAATCTGGCTTGACATCTGATCTCCTTCACATCACATCTGGCCCCAGAGTACAAGTAGTAGGCAATCTCAGACCTGGGCAGAAGTGTGCTTTGCTCAGTGACAATCATCAGTCTGCATGACAGCAATGCGGATGATACCTTCCTACCTGCCTGTTCCCAGTAGCTGTGCCATGCATTTTACTGAGTTGTTTTGAAGTGAAATTCAAGGAAAATGATTCTCATTTACTAAAAATTTATGTGTCAGGCATTGTGCTGAGTGATTTCCATCTAACTCAGACAACGCCTGTTCTCTCAGAGTCACAACAAACACTGTTTCTGTTCGTGAAATCTGGGCTGTCTGTGGGACAGACACCGAAATCCAGGATGTTTTTACAAAAGGAATTTGGCCTGACGTTGTCGTTCCCCTACTAAGCACTAGGCATGCTGTCAGGACTTAGGACCATAGGCATGGGAAAGACTCCATGCCCTGTTTCCAGAAGCTTGGCTTTCCTAAGATGCAAATGAGCCATCGTAGCTCAGTGTGATGAGTCTTGTGCTAGAGGCAGAGGGAGGGAGTATTTTCTCTGCTGAGAGGGGCAAGGGTGGGAAGACAGATTGAGAATCTGAGCGGGGCCTTGACTCTCATACCCTCTCCAGCACCAGGTTTGCCTGTACATGGCTATGTTTCCCACCATGAGGATAATGGACTAAACCTCTGAACTGTAAGTCAGCCCCAATTAAATGTTTTCCTTTATAAGAGCTGGCATGGCCATGGTGTCTCTTCATAGCAATAGAAACCCCAACTATGGTATCTTTGATGGTGGGGCTAGCTTTGCTCTGTACAACGGTCAGCACCACCGCTGGCTTCTCCCTAAATGTCAGAAAGGCCCCCTAAGTTCTGACAATGAGAATGGTCTATGGACCTTGTCTTATATTCCTTGAGGAGCAGAATGGCCCTTGTTAAACAACAGCATCAAGCAGATATAGCCTTGCTCACATCTGCTTCTGCAGAATTAAGCACAGAGTTTTACATATCATAGTTCTTTTGCCGATTTGATAGCACATCTCCTTCGAACGCCGATTAACTTTTTCATTAGCCAACAGTCCTGCTGGAGTGATGTTAGGGGACAGACAAGGGACATCAGCTACCTTCATATTTTTTTGTTGTTGTTCTCACTTTTAACATGCCAGTTTCTCCAATAAACATCACATGATCTAATGGACATTTGGTATACACTGACTTTCTTAAAGTAAAACCCAAGTCACCTTTAACAGACAAACTCATGGGCATCTAAGCAGATTATTCATGACTTCTGAATGCCTTTTCTCTTCAGGCCAAAATGGTTCCTTTCAACCTTCATAGTCGAACCCACTAAAATTAGTTTATCTACTGCAGACACCACTGTGGTCCATCTGGAGAAAGTATCAGCCAGGCCTCTCCGTTTCCTTTGCTAAATGTGTGCTCTTCACACATCTGGTGTCTAAAGCACATAGATCCCTCTTAAATCAACAGCCCAGAATAGCATCCGTGTGAATGCCTGTCAGAGGATTCATCCAAGAATTGATTGCAGCCCAGCATTTGCCAAAAGTGTGATCAAGACATCTGAGTTCTCAGACAAGTCGTCTAAGTGGAGTATTGACTTCCCCGTCCTCCGGGCTCTACACAAAGTCAGCTCATCAGAAGGCAATGGATCCGGTCTGGCCTCTATCATTATTCAAACATTTCCTAGAAATGCTTTGGGCAGCAGTTTCCCCTTTTTCTCTCTAAAGACTGCAATACTTGGCACATCCACCTCTGGTAAAAGAGCTGTCTTTTGTAAAATCATAGTCAAAGATGCTGTTGATCACAACCCGGTGTCAGGTTCTAAGAAAGAATTGGATTCTGGCAGGGGAAGACAGAACACTTCTTTAGACCAAGTGTGGGTCAGTTCCCAAGTCAGCACCATGAGTACCAGAGGAAGGGTTTTATGTCTCCCCAGACTTCCAGGATGGCAGGGCTAAGGTGGGGGGTACCAAGGAAAGAAGTGTGTTCTAGAAGAAGAAGGAATGCTGAGGGATGAGGTTGGAGCATCTTCCATGCTCTCGAGAGATATACCTGCACTATGACTTTCTTGATCCCTTCAACTTTGTTTTCACACACACAAAATCGAGGGTGGAAAGAAAGACATTTTGCTGTAAGTGAGGTGGGCAAATCAAGGCAATCACTTTGAACCGAGAGACAGAAAACAAATGGACACTAGCCAGACCATGTGAAGAATGAGAAACCTGACTCAATCAGAACACACATGGAAAGTCATGTGTGTGGTATGGTCCCACCCTTCATGCCAGTGCACTGAGTTCCTTCACCCAGAACGATGCTGTTCTCTTCTCCCCTCCCTGGAGAAATCCCACCCATCCTCCTAGGTGTGATAGGGATCCCTGCTTTTGAAGAGCCTTCCTCCAGCAAAACCCCAGGGAAGCCACCCTTGCCCCCGCACGCAGCTCTTGTCAGAGCACTGTCTGTAGGAAGTAAATGAGTGTCCCCTGAGCAGTTTAATTGCCCGGGTGTTTCTCACATATGCCGTCTCGCTAATTCCTCTCTTGGCTTTGAGGTAGGGCTTCCTCTGGGGCAAGATGAGGAAAACAAGAGCTTCGTGCAGAGACAAAGTTCCAAGCTGTGTCTGTCCTTCCTGGTTAGATTTTTGAGCTCTCCAAATCGATTGTCTTTTACACCTTTCAGTTCTTCAGGCAGAGCAATTGCTGGACGAATAGAAGGTTCTTCACAAAGGCCTGGTGAGTGGATAAGCTAGCAAATGGATTGCCGGAAGGCAGGGGAAATGAATTGTTTATAAGTGCATACTGGCCTAGGGACTAATTCCGAAGTGTAGATCAGATGCTTCCTACAGATATCAGGGATGGAAGTCAAACATTTTCTTCCATCCAGACTCAATTTCTCTAGACAGGAAATCAATCACGAGAAAGCCCCAGGTGGATGCTTTGGCTGTTTGGAGCTCTGGCTTCGTAGGACTGAGGTCTTGATGCTCGCGAGTCACGTAGAATGACTTCCCAGTTGGCAGCAGTGGTCTCCTGCCTCGAGAGAGAAGATGCGTGTCAATGGGTGACTATGACTCCGTGCCCAAGCGACGGGAGAAGAGGACATCTTGTAAGCAGCATGCATGAGAGTGTGCCATCTCATCCAGCCTAAGGGAGAGCTACATCTCTGGTGCTTTGGGCTTGCTCAATTATTTTACACATAAAGTTGTCATAGCAACGGCAACAACAAATATTTCAAAAGGGGAATTTCTTTTTCTGACACTTTCAAGTAATCATTTTTTTTTATTTTCACCCATTATCTACCCATGCTTTTCCCACCCATAAACATTTCATATGTAACCATGGTAGTGCATCTACTTTGTAGTCTGCCTTTTCTATTCACATCAGAAGCATTCTCTATGTAAAATCTTCCTATTTAAAATGCTTAAGAAAGTCCACACAACATTCCTATTGTGTATCGTGTTGACCTATTCCCATATTATTGGATAATTACTACAGTCCTCATGCTTTTATGAGATTTAGGTGACAATGTAGGAAATTGCTCCCCCCCCCCAGATGGAAGCAGAATCTGGAATGTTCTGGTTACTCACTGCCTCAGAGCACAGTCACAGGTGTAGAACCCAGCATCTTTCTGCAGCTTCCTCTGCATTAATGATGCGCAGCTTGGCGCAAGATTTCTGAGATTCAGAGTCGAATAGCAGCCTAGGGACTTTACCTTGTTATGGAGCCTGACTTGCTCATGGGGGTGGGGACTGGACAGTCCCTGGAGCAGACAGGAAGTGTGTTCGGAGAGGTGGCTTAACCGACTGCACATGTGGGAAACGCACCACAAGGTTGCCTTGATTGGAACTTTCGTGAGCAAAATGACTTCACTTTGATTAGATTCTCCTAACAGTGCCAGGGTCCTTCCTCTTCTCTTCTCTGCGTTCTACACTGTATACACATGAAGTGACTACAAAGCCAGAGACTGCCTTCTAACAAACATGCTGGAATTTCTCCTCATTACCAAGCGCAGTCTCTCGAAGGTCCCACACTTTGAGCTTACATAATTACTAAAACAGGACAACATTCTTAGGGAACCCCACTCATTGGCATCTTTAAGTAGTGTGTGTGTGTGTGTGTGTGTGTGTGTGTGTGTGTGTGTGCCTCCAGCCACATTGAGCCCCTGGTTTTTCCTCAAACATGCTAAATAGGCTCCAACCTCACAGTCAAAGGTACATGAACTATATATGTGCTTAAACATAGCATTTCTGCCCTGTCTGCCATGACCTCTTTGGTTGCCTCTGTTCCATGTGTAGGTTTTAATGCAGACAAAACCAAAACAAAACACCATGTTGCAACAAAAATGGGAACTTTGATGGACACTAATATGTGACTTGAAGCTTTCAGTGGACAAGTGTTTATATTTTGTCTGTTAACTAATATGCATCCACTCAATAATCTTGACTACAGGTTTTGACTGGAGGAAAAAGCCATAATCTACCTGCTTGACACTGGAGCTATTTCCAGGTGAGCAGCAGAAGGTGTATAACTACCCTCTGTCATGATTTACCACTTTACTATATATGGCCAGATATTAAATACTGAGAGTATTCCAGATCATTTTCGCATGGACACAGTTGGAGACAGCGTATAAATGAGTGTGATTGTGTCCCAATAACACTTCGCTTGCAGAAAAAAGGGAACTGGTTAGGCTTGACTCATTAGTTATAATTTTCTAGCCCCACATCTAGAGGTTTATGTAGAAGCCACAACCAGCATGTGAGATCACAGGTCTGACATGGTACTTCCTTGGAAGTTCATAGCCAGAAAAGAAGTCAGATTTTCTATTTCTGCAGGCACCAGTAAAATCTTTTGGGATTAGTAGCTAAGTGAATATAACATTTGAAGCAAGAAGGTCTTTTTCCATACCTCCAGAGAGATTGTATTCACTCAGACAAGTGTGGAAAGCAACAGAATTCCACCCTGACTAAAGATCAGAGAGTTCAGGCCTATTCTTGCTCCTTCAAGGTTATTGACAAGAGATTTGACTTCAGGATGTGGTTTCTAACAAGATATCTTGACCTAGGGTGTGACTGCTTGGTGTTTTGGGTTTTAAGATGGTCTTCAGAGGTGAATCCGAGGTCATAGTGTTCAGGCCTATTTCTGCTCCTTCAAGGAGATGACAGGAGGTTTGAATCAAGGAGTGGCTGCCTACAGGATGCTTGACCTAACACGTGGTTGCTGCATGTCCTACCTAAACAACAGAGTACTTAACTCAGGACATAGTTGTTTGATGTTTCAGGTATTGAAGAGAGAATTACTCTGCCTGTTCTTTGTATTGTATTAAAACAGTCTTTCGTCTTCGTCACCTACTTTTGGATTGGGGTCTATAAGAATATGGAAAACAAACACAGACAAATTCAGTATTCACTGAATTACCCTCCCAGCTCTATTCTGTGTCCATGTCCTTTTCTCTTGAATCTCTGTTCCTTCTGCCTAATGTTCTAATCTACACGCTCCTACCCTGGAACATGCAAACCCCATCAAGGCTGGACTCTGACAAGACAGTCTTTAGGTGGACATCTACTTAGTGTCCCTTAAGTCTCAGATCCTGGAACAAAGTAAAGATGGTGGGATTTGCATCAGCCCTCACTAGTACAGTGTAGAGGTAGGGAAGTGGAGAGCCAGAGCCAGCAGCAGTTAAGTCCAGAAGGCGATAGCACAGAAGGGCTTCAGGGTCTATGGAGGCACTGGGGGGATGGGGGCACTCTCTCGTGTGTTCCAGAGGTAGTCGTCATGACAGCAGCAGTGTAAAACTCAGCCCACATTGTCCCTGTAGCAGCTTAAGGGGTCTTTTTCTGACATTTCTACCCAAAGAAGCCAGGGTTCTTGATTTACACAGCAAAAAATGAATTCCAGATAAGTTGCTATGAAACAACAAGGTTGGGGCTTATTAAGAAAATGTTTTAATATTAATTGAGGCAGTGAGATTCAGAGAGAAAGAGAAAGAGAGAGGGGGGGGATACTAAGAGACTAGGAATTAGACAGACTCCCAGGTAGGCAGACAGACAGGACAGTGGCCTTGGCTAGGTAATAACATTGGTAAACTTCCAAGATGGTTCCTCCTTTACCTTCCTAACCTGCTACAAAAGCCTGCCAGCTTAAAATAAAGGCCTTGCAGGCTCTTGTCTCCCACCAGCAGAGCCCTGCTGATGGACTAGCTCAGCAAGTGCTGAAGTCTGAACAGGACATGGACAACTGTGGGCCAACCACCCATCCTAGCTTTCTTCACACAACCAACCCTAAATTAGGGGAGGACAACTCTCCAGAGACTCTCCCGTGTGAGCCGTTTGCTGTGCGGAGGGTCCTTTTCTCTGTGTGTCTGCTGCACGTACGTTTCGTCACGCCCAATAATAAATGCCTTTCTTCAGCTGCTGATTCTGTCAGCCCCTGTTTGCTGTTCGAGACTCACTTAAGATTTCAACGGCCTTCTTTAACTGGCAGAGAAGATGAACCTGACCAAGACCCCAGGAGCGTGTGTTTCTTGTCCTTGGTTCTCTCAGTAGAAAGCGACATTTAGCAGTTTAAATATGTGTGCAAGCGTATGGTTTTGGTGGCTTTTGAAATTACATTGTACACAGGACATAGTAGTTAAGTAAAAATGTTTGGTGGTTTTCTTTTCTTTTTCTTTTTTCTTATTTTCATAAGACACTTTGCTTTAGTAAATGGATTCCCGACTGGTATCCGAGGGGAGCAGTACAGGCTAAGATAAAAGCACAGGTCAAAAGACCAACAGAATCCTTGCAACAAGGAAGTCAAGCTGTATGTGTTGACTACAAACATGGTTTGCAGTGTTATTTGCTGAACCCAGATTCCCAGCCAGCGGGGGTGAAGAGCGTCTTTCCCTTCCCACATCCTGTAATTTCACCATCTCTTTGTCCTACTTCAGTCAGACCCCACATGCCAGGTAAGAGTCTGACCTGTCAGCTAAAGCAGGAGCCCTCTGAATGAAGGAGCCAGTGCTTACGGGAGGGGTGGGGGCAGTCGTCTCAATAAGCACCTGCATTCAATAGCGGCAGCTCCAAACACTCTCTCAGAGGGGCTCTCCTGCTGCTAACCAAGTGGCGAAGGCTGTTTTCGGGATCTTGAGCACAGTCTTGTTTCTTTTCAAGCCTCTTTGATGGAGCATTATGTTCTGAAGCAGCCTTTACCAATGCATTATACTTCATTTTTTTACCACTTTGATCCTTTTCTTTAAAAAACTGACTTTTGTCATTGCAAGTTTCATTTGGCCTTTTCTATACCTTCTTTTGTAAATTCGCCTTTGAGACGTAAAGAATCCATTAAATGCTGTGAAGTTCCCACCTGCCTTCACCAGAGGAGGAATGTTTACTAGAAGCCTCAGTCGAAGTCACCGCGCTGTGAAGACAAATGGATTCACAGTTGGCGTGGCTTGCTTTCTGTGCAGATGGCAGAAATAAATGTGTGGCTGCGCTGATGAGGAAAACGGCACATGGCATCTATGCACATAGTCAGAATGATGCTTCTTACACCATTATAGTCTGAAAAATAGATCATAGAAAAGTGCCAACTTTTTGATGTCATCAGAGTCCCAAAGAGAGATCAGGAAGAGAATGGGGGCCGATTAAGTTTGTAAAGAAACGACTGGAAATGGGGCACACAGGACAAATGATCACAGTCTGAAGGTGCAAAGGGCTTGTGAAAATTCATGCCAGGACACAGCAGCTCACACTTGTGAAAATGAAAGACAAAGCAAAAAATGCGAAAGGGAGTGAGAGCAGTAAACTCTCAACCACAGGGGGCAACAAATCCAGTAAGAGGACTTCCGTGGGGAGGCTGTGGAAGCAAAGAAAGGGGCATGTCATCCAGGCCACAAAGAGAAGCCCAGACTCCTGGTCTCAGGGACAGGACCTTTTAGGAATAATAATAATAATAATAATAATAATAATAATAATAATAATAATAATAATAAAGACATTCTCAGATGAAGGAAACTAAGAGGATTTGCCTTCAGAAGTTCATCTTCTCTACAGGAAGGGCAAACTAACATCCTCAAAAGGAAGAAACATTGGGTCTTTCTCTTGCTCTCCAACACAGTAGCCTAAGCCTGTGATAGAACAGGACACCTGTCTTCCAATTTCTGTCTAAACGTTCTGGCTCACAGTTCCTAACACCCTAGCAAATTTCCCCAGCTGATTTAGATTAGTATTAACGCTGGTAAAGTATTCAGCCTTTCTTTCTTGTCTTTGTTTCCTGACATGGCTGCTAAGAAAGAACCAAACTTTGTTGCTTAGAAGTAACCCTTTGCAAGCATACCTGGGCTTGTGTTCTCCAGCTGGAGTGCTGGAAAGCCCCAGGTCACCAAATGGGCTGCTAGTGGAATCCGCCATGAGATATCAGACCTGGAACTTGTCAGCTCTTCTCCATGCACATCATCAAGGACAATCACGCCTACATGTTCAAGACTCCATAAAGTCCCAAGAGGATGTTCTCGGAGCTTCTGTTTGGTGAGTAAGGACACATCCATGTGCTGATAAGATGGTACATTTTAACCCCCTGGGGGCATACAACATACATGTTTATTTACCCTCGGTAGGGAACACATGATAGACCATAGTACAAATACTACCAAAGTCCATGGTGAATCAGTGGGTCTTATTGAGGCTATCTACAGCAATTTGTATATATGAACTTTATTTCTTGAGTTTTCTAAAATATATTTGACGGTCGAAACAAAAAAGGTAACATATGGATAAAAATGTATGTAGAGGAAATGTTTAGGACAATTATATAATATAAATGGAAGAAAAATAAATACAAAAAGTCAAGCTTCTGTTCATTATTCAAACTGGTTAAATAATAACACCAGTATATTTTAGTGGCATATTATTTGTGTTTTAATATATAAAGCTTGCCTGAAGATCAGAGGGCATAACTGCCATACTAGTCAGTGTAATGGTAAAAATAAAATGGTGCCATTCCTTGAGGGGTGGCAGCAGGCAGCAGGCCATGGGGGGCAATGGGTCCCCGGCAGGGAGTCACATGGCAGGTGAGAGACCTCAGTGGGGCAGGTGAGAGACAGAGATGGATAGGCATGCCATGCAGAGTAAGGTTGGGTATTTATTTAGTGGGTTATGGAAGGGAAGGGGAGAGGGGAGCAGGAGGGAGAAGGGGAATGAGGAGAGAGAGAGGCAGAGAGAGAGAGAGAGAGAGAGAGAGAGAGAGAGAGAGGAGGAGGAGGTGGGGAGATGGGGAGAGAAGAGGAAAAGCTACCTCTTCGGGAGAGAGACAGAAAGGAAAAAGCTCAGGCTGGAAGTGGAAGATCTGCTTGTCTCGGTGGAGAGGGGAAGAGGGCTGTGGTGGGCAGGGCAGGGCTTGTCTCTTAAATGACAGGACAGACCATTACAGTCAGTCATAGAGGCCAGGAAATGAGGAAATGGTGGCACATACCTTTAACCTCAGGACTCCAGAGACAGAGGCAGACAGATCGCTGTGATTTCAAGACCACCCTGGGCCACACAAGATTCAATCTGTCTAAAAGAGAAACAGAGGTCACACAAAGAATAGTATTATTATACTATACTAGGGAGGTGGAGGCAGGAACCCTATGGCTGGGCAGAGAGAGGAGTATAAAGGGGAAGAGACAGGCACTCAGTGGAGTTTGGAGTCTGAGGTTGGGGGAGAGCATTGCAGGGTTTCCCCTTTGTCTGAGTCTTGGTAGAAGTAAGATCTCTCTAGAAGTAAGGCTTGACTGTTTTGCTTTTCTGATCTTCAGTTTGAACACCAATATCTGTCTTTGGATTTTTTATTATTTGTATTATGGTATATTATATTAAGGAATATATAAAGTGATATCTAGAATAATCTTTATAAAAAACTCTATTAAGTTGCAACCCAAAATGCTTCGGATAAGTCAAAACTAAAATTTTAAAAATGTAATAGCTCACAGGAAAGCAGGAAAAATAAAACAAAATGACATATTCATATAACAACAAAATTACATTGATTATAAATGTCTAGTTAAAAAGAAATTCATCAGGAATTGATAAAAATGATAAGAAGACGACTCACATAAATGCTGAGAAACTACCCATAAATCACTTTAAACATAAGGTCGGTGGGAAGCAGATGGAGGGGAAAGCTTACAGACTTATATGTCACAAAGGAAACATCAGAGAAAGGACAATTGCCAAAAGCTGAAAGGAATGCAATATAAAAATGAGAGGGATTATCCTCAAGAGCAGATAACCAAATTGTAATAAAAATTTATGAAGTTAAAAAAAAAACAAACAAAAAAGCCTCAGGTGAAAGAAGAAATAGACACAGTTGGTAACTTTAATATCCTCTGAATATAGTGTTTTTAATAGACTTAAAAATCACTAATTATATAGAATAACTCAACAGCAACATCACTCAGCAAGATCTAACTGACATGTCCTATATTTTACCTGTCAATTACAGAAAACCACCCCGCACCTCGGCCTTGAAACCAACCTCAAAAACTTTAAAGAACTAAAATCACATAGAATGTGTTGCTTTGACCACAAGAGAATCAAATAAAAGTCATTAACAGAAATATAACAGGAATGTCTCCAAATACGTGGGAATAGTCTGCTTTTAAATAATTGACAGGTCAAAAGCAAATCCTGGTGAGACAGAAGATGACCATGGCTCAGTGGTTCTTCCAAGGACCCAGGTTCAATTCCCAGCACCTGCAATGGCGGCCCACATTTGTAACTCCAGTTCCAGGGGGTCTGGTACAGGCTGCTGATAAAATACTCACACACATCTTTTAAGAAAATCACTAAGAGAAACAAAATATATTGAGCTGAATGAAAAAAAAAAAAACATAATACCTAAACTTGTATTGATGGCATTTTGAGGCGGTCCTAAGTGGAAATTTGTATTCTAAACGCTAAATGCAGAAAGGAGAAAAGTCAGGCTGGGCGGTGGTGGCGCTCGCCTTCAATCCCAGCACATGGGAGGCAGAGACAGGCTGATCAAGGTAAGTTTAAACTCAAGGCAAACAGAAGGATATGATAGAAATAATCGTAAGTCAATGGAACTTTTGACGCCACCTAGGACCATGGGGACAACCAGGCTTAGGCTGTTGCCAAGGACCATGTTTGGGTCCATGGGTCTACTGCCGCTGAGGTCTATGCCCATGTCCCTCGGTGCCACCAAAGGCCACATGAAGCCTGGGGTCTGGGCTGCAGGCTGTGGCCTTGTTGGTGTCCAGGAGTCAATACTGCTACCAGAGCCATCTGAGTGGCCCAGGGCTACCACTTGGAGCTAGTTTGTTGACCAGGCTAAATTGCAGCCTGAGCCCTTGTCTGGGTCTATGGCCCAGCTGCAGCTGGGGTCACCGACGCTGACATGGCCCCCAGCTGCAGCTCTGGCCTGGACATCACCGTGTCATTGAGTAGCAGCACAGGCTACTCAGATATGGATGCATCCTTGGCCAGCGGACATCAACCTGGACTCAGGTGATCTGACTGTGGGCATCCTCACGGCCCTGGTTGCAACAGGAGTCACATATGCCCATCGGTCCCTGGCTGGTATAGGACTAGGGACCTAGACATGGCCCTTGGCAGCAGCCTGGGTCTAGATGACACCATGGCCCCGAGTGGCAGCATTGGCCACAGATATCTGTATGACCCCTGCTGTGCCTCCCCCCAGACTCCAACCAAACTGTAGGTTCCCACCCAAATCCCAGGTAGGCAGATTTCTACAAGTTCAAGACTAGCCTGCTCTACATAGTGTGTTCCAGGCCAGCTAGAGCTACTTAATGACATAGTAAACCCCTACCCCCATCCAAACACTTGTTTAAGCAAAAAAAGATTGTGTTACCAATGTGGAAAAAAAAATTTCTCCTTTCAGGAGCAATGGGCTTATTCAGAGTCACAGTACAGATTTCACACTAATAAGCGAATGCATGCCAACATCAAAACTGAGTAAGTGACATTTGTAGTCATTCAGTGTGTCTGGTGTGGGAGTTGCGCGTAGACTCTGTGCTATAGACTCACAGTCTGTGCCTCATTCAAAGGGAGGGTCTGGAAACAGAAAATGCTCTAAATATTCCCCAACGAGTAGGTAGTGCAACTTTCTCAAGCCCCTGACTCCACCTCTCCTGCCAGGATTTGTGACCCTTGGTACCAGATTTCTCAAACAAACCTTGGCGAAGACTAGGACTGACCCTGTGGTTGGGCGCCACCACTGATTGTCAGTTGAAGACCGAGGAATTACTGGTCAGCTTTGGGCCCTTCCTGTTCCTCTCCAGCCGTGCAGTAAAATCCCTAGCACTATTCACGGTGGCTAAGGCAGGCTCAAAGGAGAGGACTCTGCACATTAAGTACATTATTACTCGGGAAAAGACTGACGGCAACTTATAAGTAAAATATGAATATATTATATTCCAAGCTGAATGGAGTAGACAAAGCTCCCGAGGAGTCGTTTTAAGGGAAGAGTTGGCGGGCTGCCTGGAGCACTTGGGGAGGTCTGGGTAATCTCTTGGGGTTTTCTGTGAGCGGGAGAGGGAGGGGAGCTTCCATCCAGCTCAGCCTGGACCATGGTTACAGTCCAGCTCTGCCTAGCATATTATTTCCCATCCACCTCAGATACCTGTTGAGGAGGTTATTTTCTCGATAAGAAAGTCAAGACTTAAGGAGACTAGGGGAAGAGAAAGCCCAGTGAGGACTCGAGCGCCATGCTGTGTAGCTTTTTTCCACAGTGCCACAACTAGTTCAGGTCTTAACTGAATTGGTCCATTCCCCTAGCTGCTTCCGCACTCGGGCCCGCCCCAAATTCTCAGGCCGTGACAGGCTCCTCTGAGTTATGCCAAGAGTTATGATTGTCCCCTCCCCTTTCAGTCTAGGACGCCATATAAACATCTGGCAAGAAATCCACCAGTTTCCTGATAAGTTCTTTCTTTGGCTCACAGAGTCTTGCATCAGGTTCAGATTCTTGAGCATGTGAGACCCCCGTCTAAGACTGGTCCGCTCAGGACCCAGACTTTTTCACATATTGTCCCATCTGATGAGCTGAGCTGGAGAGGGCCAGCGCTCGTTGTCAGGCACCCCAGATGTCCAGATACCTCTGCCTTCTGAGATCCATGCCTCCCATGCTTTGCATAATAAATCCAGGTCGCTACGCTACAGAACTACGCTATTTTGTCTTACAGATGAGATATTTTCCAAGTAATGTTCATGTCACCGGCTCAGTGGCGGCCACCTAAGAATTTCTTTAAGAATTCCACTGAGAGTCTTCTTCAGTGAAACTCCAGTTTGGCTATTGTCTTCAGTAAATCTTGCTCCAGCGAGGTCTGCATCCACTTATCTTTGTGGATTCAGACTCTGCGGTTTGGATTCCGTTCCTGCTCCCCCACTGGCCTCTGCCCGTTTCATACTCTTCTAAGCCAGACGAGGTTGGGGGCTGGGGAAGCCAAATTCAACACTGTATTCTTTGTCTCTTGCTGCCCCCTGCTGTTTAAATCTCTGCTAGATTTTTCTTTTTGTTCTTTTTCCTTCTTTTACCTCCCTCGAATCTTTAACAAAACTTAAAAGTAATTTTTAAAGGGTGTGTGTGTGTACATAAGTACATGGATGCAAGTGTGTGTGGATGTGTATGCATGTGTGCGTACACACATGTGGACACCAGTCCCTTGCCTGGTGTAATCACCTTGATTTGGAGGTAGGATCTTTCCCTAGGACCTGGAAGTCACTGATGAGGCTGGCTGGCCAGTGAGCCCCAGGACTCTTCCTGATCTACGTCCCCATACCCATATATTTAAAATATTTTTATATTTTAAAAGAGCTGCCAGATGGAACCAGGGTCCTTATATTGCGACAAGCATCTTGCAGTCTGAGCCAGTTCAGTCTGGCTTCTCCCTTTATCTTTCTAAACAAGAAAAAGAACAAATAACTCCCGTGAAGAAGTGAGGTGTGTGAGGGACAAACCAAGTGTTGTAGCTCCTGAGCAGTGGGTGGGTGAGGGACAAACCAAGTGTCTGGGAGCAAAAGCAGCAGTGGTTCCTTGCTGGGCACTCTCAGTTTATTAGTTTTTTTAAAAATGAAAGTATAAATTTTGATATTTAATTTATATTTATATTTAGCTGGTTAGTCCACCTAAACACACACAAGAGCGATAGAGATGAACCTAGATTTACTGTGGAGTTTGATGGGGAATCTCAGCCAATCACATTCTGCTTAAGGTGTGTCCCCTTCAGGCTACACAAAACAAATAAAAGACCCAAGTGCCTTGCCACTTCCTCTCTTTTTGGTTCCTGGCTTGTCTGGTGTTCGCGGGATCTCTGGTCTTGAAAGTTTTTCCCCTTGTAAGTTTTTTTAAAAGCTAAATCTTTTGTATTGAGTTGGTCTGGTTAATTATCGATTGACCACGCCCGCCACAGGAGTTATGTTCCGATAAACCCATCAGACGTTAATAATATGTCAATAAAGTATTTACTGCACAGATACAATCTCCCAACACCCTAGCTCCTCCTAGCCTACAGTGAACATGCTCAAAACACCTGCAATCACCTAATTTGGCAAAAACATGCCAATATAAAGGCTACCTGACAATAAAGTGTTGACTAACCCATGCCGTTTCTCCAGCACATGGTGCACATGGCTATAAGATTTCTCTATCTGCTGGTCCCTTAATGGGCACTGCTTGGAAAGCTCTTGGATGCTCATTACCAAGTTCTTTTAAGAATGGCAAACATGAGCATATCATAAAAGGAATGTATATGGCATCCTTCTTTTTTGACTTTCTATTTATTTTATTAATTTTATTGAGCTATATATTTTTCTTTGCTCCCTACTTCCTCTCCCCTCCCCTTCAACCCTCTCCCATGGTCCCCATGCTCCCAATTTACAAAGGAGATCTTGTCTTTTTCTTCTTCCCATGTAGATTAGATCCATGCATGTCTCTCTTAGGGTCCTTATTGTTGTCTAGGTTCTCTGGAACTATGATTTGTAGGCTGGTTTTCTTATGTCTTAAAGCCACTTATGAGTTAGTACATGTGATATTTGTCCTTCTGGGTCTGGGTTAACTCACTCGATATGATGCTTTCTAGATTCATCCATTTGCCTGATTTTTCAAGATGCCATTATTTTTTTCTGCTGTGTAGTACTCCATTGTATAAATGCACCACATTTTCATTATCCATTCATTGGTTGAGAGGCATTTAGGTTGTTTCCAGGTTCTGGTTATGATAAACAGTGCTGCTATGAAGATAGTTGAGCACACACATGTCCTTTGGTATGATTGAGCATCCTTTGGGTATATGCCCCAAAGTGGTATTGCTGGTTCTTGAGGAAGGTTGTTTCTTAATTTTCTGAGAAATTGCCGTATTGATATCCAAAGGGGCTGTACCAGCTTGCATTCCCACCAGCAATGCAGGAGTGTTTCCTTTATCCCACATCCTCTCCAGCGTAAGCTGACATCAGTGTTTTTGATCTTGGCCATTCTTACACATGTAAGATGAAATCTCAGAGTTGTTTTTATTTGCATTTCTTTGATGGCTAAGGATGTTGAGCATTTCCTTAAGTGTCTTTCAGCCATTTTAGATTCCTCTGTTGAGAGTTCTCTGTTTAAGTCTATACTCCATTTTTTAAAAATTGAATTATTTGTTCTTTTTATGACCAATTTCTTGAGTTCTTTGTATATTTTGGAGATCAGCCCTCTGTCCAATGTGGGGTTGGTGAAGATTTTTTCCCATTTCGTAGGCTGCTGTTTAGTCTTGTTTTCTGTGTCCTTTGCTTTACAGAAGTTTTTCAGTTTCAGGAGGTCCCATTTATTAATTGTTTCTCTCAATGTCTGTGCTACTGGGGTTATATTTAGGAAGTGGTCTCCTGTGCCAATGTGTTCCAGTGTACTTCCTACTTCCTCTTCTATGAGGTTCAGTGTGGCTGGCTTTATGTTGAGGTCTTTGATCCATTTGGACTTGAGTTTTCTGCATGGTGACAGTCACGGATCTACTTTCATTCTTCTACATGTTGCTATGCAGTTATGCCAGCATCATTTGTTAAATATACTTTCTTTTTTACATTTTATATTTTTTGGTTTTTTTTTGTCAAAAATCAGGTGTTCGTAGGTGTGTGGATTAATATCTGGGTCTTTGATTCAGTTCCATTGATTCTCCTGTCTGTTTTTATGCCAGTACCAGGCTGTTTTCAATATTGTAGTCTGTAGTAGAGTTTGAAGTCAGGGATTGTGATGCCTCCAGAAGTTCTTTTATTGTACAGGATTGTTTTGGCTATCCTGGGTTTTTTGTTTTTCCATATGAAGTTGAGTATTGTTCTTTTGAAGAATTTTGCTGGGATTTTAATGGGCATTGCATTGAATCTGTAGATTGCTTTTGGTAAGATTGTCGTTTTTACTATGTTGATCCTACCCAACCAAGAGCATGGGAGATCTTTCCATTTTCTGGTGTCTTCTTCAATTTCTTTCTTCAAAGCCTTAAAGTTCTTGTCAAATAGATCTTTCACTTTCTTGGTTAGTGTTACCCCAAGATACTTTATGCTATTTGTGGCTATCATAAAAGGTGAAGTTTCTCTAATTTCCCTCTCTGCTTCTCTATCCTTTGTGTATAGGAGGGCTACTGATTTTTTTTTTTGAGTTGATCTTGTATCCTGCCACATCACTGAAGGTATTTATCAGCTGTAGGAGTTCTTTGGTAGAGTTTTTGGGGTCACTGATGTACACCATCGTATCTGCAAATAACGAAAGTTTGACTTCTTCCTTTCCAATTTGAATCCCCTTGATCTCCTTATGTTGTCTTATTGCTATTGCTAGAACTTCAAGCCCTATGTTGGAGAGATATGGTGAGAGTGGACAGCCTTGTTTTGTTCCTGATTTTAGTGGCTTTGAATTTCTCTCCATTTAATTTGATATTAGCTGTTGGCTTGTTGTATATTGCTTTTATTATATTTAGATATGATTCTTGTATCCCCAACCTTTACAAGACCTTTATCATAAAGGGGTGTTGAATTTTGTCAAGTGTTTTTTCAACATCTAATGAAATGATCATATAGTTTTTTTCTTTCAGTTTATTTATATGATGGATTACATTGATAGATTTTCATATGTTGATCCAGCCCTGCATCTCTGGGATGAAGCCTACTTGATCATAATGGATAATTTTTTTTTGATGTTTTCCTGGATTCGGTTTGCCAGTATTTTATTGAGAATATTTACATTGATGTTCATAAGCAAGATTGGTCTGTAATTCTCTTTCTTTGGTTGAGTCTTTGTGTGATTTTAGTATCAGGGTAACTGTAGCTTTATAAAAAGAGTTTGGCAATGACTCTTCTGTTTCTATTATGTGAAACACATTATGGAGTATAGGTATCAGCTCTTTTTGGAAGTTCTGGTAAAAATCTGCATTAAAACTATCTGGTCCTGGGCTTTTTTTGGTTGGGAGGTTTTTTGATGACAGCTTCTATTTCCTCACAACTTATAGGTCTATTTAAATTGTTCACCTGTTCTTGATTTAATTTTGGTATATGGTATTTATCTAAAAACAAGTTCATTTCTTTTACATTTTCTAGCTTTGTGGCATATAGGCTTTTGTAGTAAGACCTAATGATTCTCTGAATTTCCTCAGTGTCTGATGTTATGTCCCCCTTTTCATTTCTGATCTTGTTAATTTGTGTGTTCTTTCTCTGCCTTTTGATTAGTTTGGATAGGGGTTTGTCAGTCTTGTTGATTTTCTCAAAGAACCAGCTCTTTATTTCATTGATTCTTTGAATTGTTTTCTGTGTTTCTATTTTGTTGATTTCAGCCCTCAGTTTGATTATTTCCAGTCTTCTACACCTCCTGGGTGAGTCTGCTTCTTCTTTTTTTTTCTAGAGCTTTCAGCTGTGCTGTTAAGTCTCTAAATGTGAGCTTTCTCCGTTTTTTTTTTTTAATGTGGACACTTAGTGCTACGAAATTTCTTTTTAGCTTTCATAGTGTCCCATAGGTTTGAGTATGTTGTGTCTTTATTTTTGTTGAATTCAAGGAAGACTTTAATTTCTTTCTTTATTTCTTCCCTGACTCAGGGGTGGTTCAGTAGTTGACTGTTCAGTTTCCATGAGTTTGTAGGCTTTCTGGGGGTAGAATTATTGTTAAATTCTAACTTTATTCCATGGTGATCCGATAAGACACAGGTGGTTACTAAAATTTTTTTGTATCTGTGGAAGTTTGCTTTGTTACCGAGTATGTGATCAATTTTGGAGAAGGTTCCATGAGATGCTAAGAAGAAGGTATATTCTTTCCTATTTGGGTGGAATGTTCTATAGATGTCTGTTAAGTCCATTTGATTCATTACCTCCATTAGTTCTCTTATTTCTCTGTTAGGTTTCTGTCCGATTGACCTGTCCATTGGTGAGAGAGGTGTGTTGAATTCTCCTACATTATTGTGCGGGATTTGATGTGTGCTTTGAGTTCTAGTAATGTTTCTTTTACATATATGGGTGCTTTTTTTTATTAGGGGCATAGATATTCAGGATTGAGACTTCATCCTGATGAATGGTTCCTGTTATGAGTATAAAGTGTTCATCTCCATCTCTTCTGATTTATTTTAGTTTGAAGTCAATTTTGTTAGATATTAGTATAGCCACACCTGCTTTTTTCTTAGGTCTGTTTGATTTAAAAACCTTTTCCCAACCCTTTACTCTGAGTAGATGTCTGTCTTTGTGGTTGAGGTGTGTTTCTTGTAAACAGCAGAATGTTGGATCTTGTTTTCGTATCCATTCTCTTAACTTGTGCCTTTTTATAGGTGATTTGAGTTCATTGATATTAAGTGATATTAATGACCAATGGTTGTTAACTCCATTTATTTATTTATTGGTGGTAGAGTTTGTGTGTTTCCCTTCTTTGAGTTCTGCTGGTGGAGGGTTGTTAGATGTCTGAATTATTGTGGGTGTTGTTGGGTTCCTTGAGTTGTGATTTTCCTTCTATTACTTTCTGTAAGGCTGGGTTTGTGGCTACGTATTACTTAAATTTGTTTTTTTTTCCTGGAATATCTTGTTTTCGCCATTGATGGTGAAAGAAAGCTTGGCTGGGTGTAGTAGTCTGGGTTTGCATCCATGGTCTCTTATTTTCTGCAGCACATCTCTCCAAGATCTTCTGGCTTTCATGGTTTCCATTGAGAAGTCAGGTGTAATTCTAATAGGTTTACCTTTATAAGTTACTTGACCTCTTTTCTTTGCAGCTCTTAATATTCTTTCTTTATTCTGTATGTTTTATGTTTTGATTATCATATGGCAAGGGGATTTTTTTGATCCAGTCTATTCAGTGTTCTATATGCTTCTTGTACCTTAATAGGAATATCCTTCTTTAGGTTGGGAAAGTTTTTTTTTTCTATAATTTTGTTGAATA